>NC_069385.1:111524393-111827424 GCF_027475565.1 Acinonyx jubatus | reverse complement strand
CACCATCCCATTCTGATAAGCACTATTTTAGGCCATGTAAGAAACCCCTGAGAGTAGGGCATACTCAGAGAGGTGGCATATGGCATGGCCAAGTGCAGGTCTTGGGAAAGACTTGTTCTTGTGGCCAAAGCCTGGGCATCCCCAGCAAGGTAGGATCCCAAGAGTTGGTGAAGTGCCCATTGGAATGGGCTTATCTCAGTCCTGAGGGGTGTTGTGGGGGCGGGTCTTTTCACCCAAGACTCCTGCCTTCCCAACTAGAGCTGGGCAGAAGGAGGTGGCAAGGTGGGCCTCACCTGTTCAGACAGCATCGCAGGAAGACAAATGTCAGGGCAGCCAAATGGCTACATTTGGAGTCATGCAGTAGACAGAGGCAAATTGGCCCTGGCATCTATCCCTGCCACAGCACAGCCTTCAACCAACCACCCACAGGTGGAAAGAGAGCAGGTCTATGGGAATCCTAAAGTGACTGCAACCGCTCTAGAGCCATTCCTCAACTTCTGGACCAGGCAACTGGGCTAAAAGGGGTCTACTGCTCGACACTCAAACAAGTGTGGGAATCCATGAGGGCTGGGAGATGGCTTGTAGATAAAGGACAGAAAGGTACTCTAGAACTGCAGAACTACTGTTCTAGATTATAAAGGGGAAAAAGTAACCAAGAGAGGGAAAGCATTCTTTCCTCAAGGAAATACTGTATTCTTGCTAACTCTGAATTACTGGTATATACCTGATTATCTAGTTCCTTAATGCATGTATTTTTCTGTAATCACTAGCTCTGCCCAACTAGATTCCCACAGGCCTCTGTCCTGCTGTTTCAGTCTGAATCTGGCTGTTTAAGAAAGGAGGAAGGAGGTAGAGTGCCAGAGGAGGCTGTGAGTCTGGTTCCAGCCCAGCCTTTCAAGACAACTGCAAGTTACACATAGACCCAGAACACATGAAACCCATGTCTAATAGTACCTACTGTGATCCCTTGTGGGGCCCCATCTTCCCCCTCCTCAAAGGCCTCAGGGGTTATCATCCTTCTCCTCCATAGCCTAGAGTCAGCACAGAATTGGCAAGGAACAGCCTCATCCAGGAATAGGTCAGACATGGAGATGCATCACAGACTCCCATCAAGAAGGGACCTGATGCCATGTCTTCCTGGGGGAAGTTTGTGCCCAGGGACAGGAGTGTGGGTAAAGAGGCCTGGTCATTCCAGCCTAGTACTGATGGGCTCCACAGTGGCTGCCCCGTCTAGTGTTGCTCCAGACTTTGTCGAGTTTCAGTCTGTTATTTCTCTGCCCCATCCTGCTTCCTCTTTCATAGGTGTTGATGCCTAATCAACAACTTGCACCCCAAAGTCTGCATCAGCATGTCCCTGCAACATGGAGAAACTTGATGCAAAGGAGATGTAGTCCCATCCTTAAAGGAGTTCTCCATGTGCTCAGAGTAGAGTCAGACAGGAACTGTTCAAATGCGAGAAAGTCTGGATGAAATGCAGAATTACTCAAATCAGAGGGGACTGAGAACAAATGACATGGTAGTGAGAACTGATTCTGTCTTAAGCTTGCTTTAGTCCAACATCTATCTGTCTCAGGGGCTTCTCACTGCCCCTCAGGTCTGAACACCACTTTCTCCTGACCCAGAGTGGGCCAGGATGCCACACTCCCAGGACAAGGGGCATTCACCATCCCCACAGGCTGTCAGCCAGCTCCCTGCCTTAGAACCTCATTCCAACGCACTCAGACATGCCCTCAGAAGATTCCTCCTCTCCCTGGGAGAGTGCTGTCACTGAACTGCTTAATCACCTCACTTAGAGCTGCATCATTTAGCATCATCGTGGGGTTTTCCTTGACAGCACACAGCGGGGAGCTGCACACAGGGTTGACATGCACGCATGCCACTGGAGACATGGTGACAGTGTACAGACAGATTCTCACACACACAGTGGGGAGTATGCGATGGAGATGGGATGTAAGGGTATGCATACCTTATTACAGCTCCCTAGTCCCTGCACATGTCCTCAAACTGCCTAGGCTCCCTCAGATCAAAGGGCACTGGGTTCACTAACTTACATTTTAAGGGAAGGGATAAAGTAGTTGAAAGTACAGGAGGTACGTATAAGCTTATTCGTTATTTATTGGTTATTCTGTGTTTACATCTCCAGAGCTATTCTCTGTCTTGCTCTGTACACAGGAGGTGGATCTATATGGATTGCAGCATCCATCCCCCTTGCTGTCATGGGTTGATTTCCCTTGGAGAAGACACTGAAATGGGATTTGGGATGCAAGATATTTACTTGGTATCAACACCTGTGAAAGGGAGGGGAGGAAGCAGGACAAAGCAGAGGGAAACCAAGGTGAAACACAGGCCAACAGCTTTTGACCAGTTTGGCTGGGACTTCTGAAGCCTTGTCTATTTTAGTGTCCTGTGGGATGACCCAGCTAGGCCTTTATAACCCACCTTGCTTAGCCACTGGATGTGGGCTGCTTCCGGTCAGGCATGATCTTGAATGTGTGGCTCTCTGCAGCTGGGCAGCAAGCAGGTCCTTGGAATATGTACTGGTCTTCCATACTTGTCTTCTGACTTTAATAGACTCAGCCAACAGAAGGCAACCACAGGAGTTCAGAAAGTGAGAGGAACACAAGGTTGGAGTGTTGATTCCTCATGCTTCCTTCCTCACAGGCCATTTTTAGCAGCAGCTATGTTTCTTTACCAAAAGCCATGACTCTTGTGTCATTTCTCCCATGGCTACAGCTTGTACTGGGTTCCAGTAACAACTACCGCCCCCCCCCCCCCCCGCAACCTCATACCCCTCCAAGTCCAGACAGTAGTAACAGCTCAATCTGTTGATGTTCCCTTGGTGCCTCACTATTCTTAGTTCCCTTTACTTCTGCCTCCTTAAGTAGTCCCTTTATTAACTACTTTTTAGTTAAATTCATGAAATGTACCCTATCTTTCCTGCTAGGATCTGATTGGACCAGTAATCAAGGAATTTTCTCCTCCATGCTGGTTTTCTTTGGTCCCAAATTCCTGTGTAGTACCTAAGATCTTCTGCAAATTAGATAGGAGTTTAGGAAAAACCTACTTTTAAAATCTATAGTGAGGTGTTTAATGCAGAGTAGCATGCAGTTTGTTTTGTTCTTTAATCTTGATAGGCTAAAAGTTGCTATTTATTGAGGGAGAAATGTAATATATACTTTGGATCTTCCCCAGAAACTGACCCTGAGATGAATGGTTTATTAAGGAAAAATTCCAAGGAGGATAATGAGGGAGTCTGGAAAGCAGGAGAGAGAAAGGGAATACATCAAAGCAGGTATATGATTCAGGCAAAGTCCCACTGAGGGCAGGCTGCAGCCTGATCCTATAGGGGAACTCTGGGGCAAAAGCTAGGTCTAAGTTTTATGGGTGCAGAGATCTGAAAACCCAGCTCCTTTGCCTCAGGTAGGGACAGTCATTGACTAAGGACTGCCCCCAGGGAGACAAACTCAGTTTCTTCTGGCTCTCTGCACCTGCAGATGAGGTGGTTCCAAGTTTGAGGGCAATCATCCAAACAGGAGGTACAGACGCAGGCTATTGGAGGCAAAATCTCGAAGCTGGAGAGAGATGCACAGAAATGGTAAAAAGGAATTCGGGAGTACCACACTGAATAAACAATATATAGGCCAAAGTTTCTTTGTAAGAACTCTAGAACCCAGTTAAGAAGCTGAGCAACCAAGCTAAGAACAAAAAGCTATATTCCAAACAGTAGAAAACTGGATTTTGGGGGTGCCTGGATGGCTCAGTTAAACCTCTGACTTCAGCTCAGGTCATGATCTTGTGATCTGTGGGTTTGAGGCCTGCGTCGGGCCCTGTGTTGACAGCTCAGAGCCTGGAGCCTGCTTCAGTTTCTGTGTCTCCCTCTCTGTCTGCCCCTCTCCTACTTATGCTCTGTCTCTTTCTCAAAATATTAAAAAAAAATAAAACTGGCATTTTTGCTTGCCCTTGCTCCACCCCCTTTAGGAAATTGAGACAAAGCTGCCCCATTCTTGGTCCTTCCCCTGGGAGGGAAGGAAAAGACTTCAACCTGCTTACAATATTCTAGCTTGTCTGGGGGCTGCCTAAAGGATGGCTTTTTGTCTCAATTCAGAGCACTGATGGGAAGGGCAGCATAATTTGGCTATCTCGTTGCAGGTCCCTGAAAGCAGAGGGCAAGTACCACAATGTGAGAGCTGCAGCAGGGGGCTGAGGGCACAGGGACAGAAATACGATAGGACATCAAAGCCCCTGCTACGAAGCAGGGGTAAGATTTTAGGAAAGTTAAGACATTTAAAAGCAACCTGAACATAGGGAATTGGAGTAAGCACATAGGGCCAGGAAAGATACATCACCAAAATGATTGGAGAGAACTAATCTTTACACCTTTATGCGGCCTTCTTAAAATTTTTCCCCTGCAGAGAAGTCTGCAAAGAGAGGCAACACTTTTCAAATTCCCAGTTTTCAACAAGAGATCACAATGCGTATGAAGAAACAGGGAAACAGAGCCCATTTAAAGGAATAATAAAGCCCTAGAAATTGACTCTAAAGAAATGCAGTCCTCTGACTTGAGGACTTAAGATGGTTGTTTTAAAGTATTCTCATGAGCTAAAGAAGAACACAGGCAACCAAACTCAATCCAGAAAATGATAGATGAATAAAATGAGAATATCAACAGATATTCTGGAGCTGAAAATATAGTATCTGAAGTGAAAAATTCATTAAAGGGGTTCAACATCCCATTAAACAGGCAGGAAAAAAAAACAGTGAACTTGAAGGGATTTCAAATTATTCTTTTTGCTCTTCAAATTAAATAACATGAACAGAATCTGAGGGACTTATGATACAACACCAAATGGACCAATATATACATTATAGGAATCCCAGAAGAGAAAGGGACAGAGCTTTCTTGTGGTGATGGCTTAAAACTTCCCAAATTTGAGGAAAGAAATGGGTGTACAAATGCAAGATGCTCAAACTCCAAGTAGGATAAAAATCACAAAGGGGCACCTGGGTGGCACGGTCGGTTGGGTGTCCGTCTTCGGCTCAGGTCACAATCTCGCGGTCCGTGAGTTCGAGCCCCGCGTCAGGCTCTGGGCTGATGGCTCAGAGCCTGGAGCCTGCTTCCGATTCTGTGTCTCCCTCTCTCTCTGCCCCTCCCCCGTTCATGCCTGTGTCTCTGTCTCAAAAATAAATGTTAAAAAAAAATTAAAAAAATCAGATAGACTCTCCACTGAGACATAATCAAGCCGCCAAAAGTGGAAGACAAAGAATCTTAAAAGTGACTCCCCACATACAAGAGCTTCTTTATCACGGATTTCTCAGCAGAAAACTTATAGGCTAGAAGTCAATGGGTCAATGGGATGATTTATTCAAAGTGCTGAAAAAAAATTGAATACTTATCCAGAAAGCCTGTCCTCAAAAATGAGGAATACATTTTCAGATAAAAACAACAACAACAAACTTGAGGGAGTTCATGACTGGCCCCTATAGAAATGCTAAAGAGAGTCCTTCAAATTGAAAGGATGCTAGGCAGGAACTCAAAGCCCTATGAAAATATAAAGTTCTCTGGTAAAGGTAAATATATGGACAAATATAAAAGCCTGTGCCATTTTAAATGTGGTTCATAACTTGTTTTATAAAATATAAGTGATGAAAGCATAAGAACTAAACCTATGTTAATTGGTATATAATCTAGAGGTCATTGTGATAGAAAATCAAGTATGGGAGATGGAACTGTAAAGTACTTTTTGTATTCCACTGAAGTTATCAATTAAAATAGATGGTTATAGTTTAGGGTGTTTTATATAATCCTGATAGTAGCCACAGAAGTATCTATATAAGTATACACAAAAAGAAATGAGAAGGGAATCAGAACATGTCACTACAAAAAATAAAATCAAAGGCACACAAAGGCAGGAAGGAAATGGAAGTCAGAAAAACTAAGACATACAGAAAATAAAATCCATAATTTAAGTGTAGATCGATTAAACTACTTGGTTGAAAGATTAGAATGAATAAAAACACAGGATCTGACTATATGCTGTCTACAAGTGACTCACTTTATTTTACCTTCACTTATTCCTTAATGTTCTTCCCTTTTTATATAGATTTGAGTTTGACCTATATTTTTCTTCTCTAAAGAACTTAAAGTCTTATGGTTTTCTATTTCAATTATACCTCAATAAAGCTAAAAAAAAAAAAAAAAAGAAACCTTAGGAACTTTATGTAGTCTTTTTAAAGTTAGAGAAATCTTTAATGATAGTGCTTCAATCTCCCAGGGCTATTCCTCTCACAGAAGTCTTATAAGGGGTCTCTGGGAAAGACTCCCGTCTACCATCCTTGCTATTTCCACAGCTGAATGCTGAGTTGCTTCTGTAGACCAACGCTCCTAGCTGGCCTTGCCCAGGCCAGCCTCAGACTCAGGGTAGGGCCTCTGGCAGAGGTCATTTCACTTGTCATCAGAGTGCCATCTTCACCTTCACCCAGCCCATGCAAGTCATATGGCTGGCCTTGCTTCCAGTACTTCAGGTTGGTCTCATCTGTGCCATCTATTTCCAGACTCCTTCAGGATCACTGAGGGCCATCCAGGTACATGAAGAGCTTATGTATTCCTGAAAATTCTGGGATGACAGAAGGGCAATGGTGATTTTTCCCCATCCCAGCCAACTCCTTGGACTGGGGTTCTAAACTTTGACTGTTAAGTCGGTTGAGAAAACTTTGGGATCTAAAGAACTTTTAACATTTCTTACAAAAAGGTAGGACTACTGGCAATGAATTCCCTTAACTTGTCAGACTCTTTCTTCCGCACTTCTGAGGGATATTTGGAGGGTACATGATTCTAGGTTGATAGGTTCTCTCAACACTAAATATTTCATTCCATTTTCTTCTTGCTTAAATAGTTTAAGGAAAAGTCAGGTGTAATTTTTTGTTCCTCTGTAAAGGTTTTTCCCCCCTCCTTTGGCTTGAGGATTTATCTTCGATTTTTTATAGTTTGTAAATATGCCTAGGTGTAAGTTTTGAGATTTTATTCTGCTTTGCATTCAGAGGTTCTTGGATCTGTAGTTTGATGTCTGAAATTTAATTTGGGGGAAATTCTCAGTTATTGTTTTAAACATTTCTTCTGTTCCTTTTTCTTCTAATAGCCCCATTATACATGTGTTGTAGTTTTGTCGTTGCCCCACAGTCCTTGGACTTTAAGTCTATGTTTGCTTTTTGGTTTAAAGATCATATTGATGTATTCTCTAGCTCAGATTCTTTCTTCAGCTGTATCTAGTCTATAAGTAATCCCAAAGGTATTTTTCACTTCTGTTATTTTTTTTATATCTCTAGCATTTTTTTTTAACCTTTTTATTTTTGAGACAGGGAGAGACAGAGCATGAGCAGGGGAGGGTCAGAGAGAGGGAGACACAGAATCCGAAACAGGCTCCAGGCTCTGAGCTGTCAGCACAGAGCCTGACGCGGGGCTCAAACTCAACAGACTGCGAGATCATGACCTGAGCCGAAGTCGGCCGCTTAACCGACTGAGCCACCCAGGTGCCCCATCTCTAGCATTTCTTTGTTCTTCTAGCTCTGCTTACACTATTTGTCCTTGCATGCTACCTGATTTATTAGACCCTTAGCATATCAATCAGTTATTTTAGATACCCAGTCTGATATCCCCAGTTCAACATCCCTGTCATGTCTGGTTCTAATGCTTGCTCTGTTTCTTCAAACTGTTTTTCTTCCTTTCATAGGCCTTGTAATTTATTGAATTTTTAAAATATTTATTCTCAGAGGGAACATGCAGGGGAGGGGCAGAGAGAGAATCCCAAGTGGCTCCATGCTGTCAGCATAGAGCCCGATATGGTGCTCCATCTCACAAACTATGAGATCACGATCTGAGCTGAAGTTGGATGCCCAACAAACTAAGCCACCCAGGCCTCCCCCACTTTTTTTTTTTTTTTGGAACAATTGTAGTTGACATATAACACATTAGTGTCAGGTGAACAAAACAAGGATTCAATATTTATATATATTGTGAAATGAGCACTGCAATTTTTTGATAGGAAGTACTGATGTACCAGGTAAAAAGCACAGTAAATAGGACTCTAGTAACATGGTAGTGAAATGTGGGGGAAGATGAGGGAATATTCTATAGTCCTATCATTAGGTCTAAGTCTTTTAGTGAACCTCTGGACAAGATTTCAAATGTTTCTCAGTTTTTCTCCACCCTTTGGTAGAACAGGTTGGAATGTGTGGAGTTGGAGATTTCCCTTCTCCAGGTCAGTTAGGTTCTGCTAGTACTCCAGAAGGCTAGGCTCTAGTTAACTAGTTTCCCCTGAGGGTAGGCCTTGCTAGTAAATAGAGTTCTCTGGCATGTTTCAAAAGGATGCCTCTTCCCCCTCTTCATGCAGGAAACCTGAGGGAATTTGTCTCCAGTATTTCCTGTGGAAACCTGGTTGAATTCAGGAGGTAAATTTCATGGCAGTGTGCCCCTGTAGAGTTTAACTTTCAGAGTTGTTTGCACTAAGCCTCCAGAAATTTGTGAATTACAGTTCTGATTTTCCTATCCAGAACTGGTTCTTACAGTTTTTCTTGTATTGGCCCTGGTAAACCATGACAGCCTGTATTTTCCTGCTTTCTTCAATCTTGGGGCAATTTACCTTGTATCTTCCCCCCCCTTGTAGATCTAAGAGAAAATGTCAATTTTTCCCATCTGTTCAACTTTTCTTATAAGGACAGAGTAGTGACTTCTAAACTCCTGACATGTAGAACCTGAGACTCCTTTTAGATCTAGTACATGCATGGGTTAAAAGTGAAGGGATGGAAAAAGCTATTCCGTCCAAATAGGAACAAAAGAGCAGGGATACCTATAGTAATATCATATAAGATAGTCTCACTGTTACAAGAAACCAACAACAGTGTATAATGAATGATAGAAAGGTCACTTCACTAACAATGATAAACTTACGCATCAAACATCAGAAATCCTAAATATATGAAGTAAACATGGGCAGAATTGAAGGGAGAAATAGCTCTAGACTTCAATACCTCACTTCAATAATGGATAGAATAAGACCACAGTAAGGAAATAGAGTATTTGAACATTATAGACCAATTGTACCTAACAGACATCTATAGGGCACTATCCAAGAACACATTTTTCTCAAGCTCACATGGAACATAATCCATGATAGGCCATATGTTAGGCCACAAAACAAGACTTAATAAACTTGAAGAGATTGAAATGTTAAGATTTTCTAGTTTCATTCCCTTGTGATAACAGAAGGAAAACTTGAAAATCCAAAAACATGTGGAAGTTAGACAACACAATCTTAATAGATCAAAGAAATCACAAGGGAAGTTAGAAAATATCTGAAGACAAATATGTGCCCAGAAAATATCTGGAAAAAATATATGCCCAAACTAATGAGATGTAGTGAAAGGAGTGATAAGGGAATTCATAGCTGTAAATATATTTTAAAAACATTTCAAAACAACCTCACAAGTTTAGCACAAGGAAGGAAATAATTTGTTTTCTTGTTCCTTAAGATTAAAGCAGAAATTGGGGTGCCTGAGTGGCTCAGTCAGCTGAGCATTCATTTCTTGATTTCAGCTCAGGCCATACATGATCTCATGGTTCATGGGTTTTAGCTCTGCACTGACAGCATGAAGTCTGCTTTGGATTCTCTCTCCCCTTCTCTCTCTACCCCTCCCCTGCTCTCTTGCTCTCAAAATAAAAACAGAAATAAATGAAAAAGAAAATAGAAAAGTCAATGTAACCAAAAGTTGGTTCTTTGAAATAGTCAATCTAATTAAAGGTTTGTCAATTTTGATTAAGCAAAAAGATTCAGCTAAAGTCAGAAATGGTTTTTGATGAAGTCCCAATAGTTTATGTTTGCTTTTGTTTCCCTTGCCTCGGAAGACACACCTAGAAAAACGTTGCTATGGCTGATGTCAGAGAAATTAATGCTTGTGCTCTTTTCTAGGATTTTTATGGTTTCAGGTCTCACATTTAGGCCCTTAATCTATTTTGAGTGTGTGTGTGTGTGTGTGAGACAGAGACAGACAGACAGAGACAGACAGAGACAGCGACAGACAGCGACAGACAGAGACAGAGAGACAGACAGAGACAGAGAGAAGAAAGTGGTCCAGCCTTCCCAATGCCATTTGTTGAAGAGACTTTTTCCCATTGAATATCATTTCCTGTTTTGTCAAAGATTGACCATATAGTTGTGGGTTTATTTCTGGATTTTTGAGTCTGGTTTATTGATCTGTATTGGTTTTTGTGCCAGTATCATACTGTTTTGATTACTACAGAAGTCCGGAATTGTGATGCCACCAGCTTTTCCTTTTCAAGGTTGCTTTGGCTATTCAGGGTTTTTGTGGTTCCGTACAAATTTTAGGATTGTTCTAGCTCAGAAAAATACAGTTGGTATTTTGATAGAGATTGCATTAAATGTGTAGATTGCTTTGGGTCGTATAGACATTAATATTTTTTCCAATTCTGGAGCATGAAATCTCTTCATTTGTGTTGTCTTCAATTTTTTTCATCAGTATTTTATAGTTTTCAGGGTACACATCTTTCACCCCTCTGATTAGATTTATTCCTAGCTTATATTATTGCTTTGGGTGCAACTGTGATTATTTTTCTCTTTCATGCTTTGTTATTGTTTAGAAATACAACAGATTTATGTACCTTGATTTTGTATCCTGTAACTTTACTGAATTTCAGTTTTAGCAGTTTTTGGTGGAATCTTTCTGCACAGTGAAGGAAACAATCAACAAAACTAAAAGTCAATCTGTGGAATGGGAAAAGATATTTGCAAATAGCTTATGTGATAAAGGATTAGTATCCAAAATATGTGATGAACTTACAAAAACTCAACACCCCAAAAATGAATAATTCAGTTAAAAATGGGCAGAAAACATGAATATACCTTTTTCCCAAAACAACATACAAATGGCCAACAGACACATGAAAAGATGCTCAACATCATTGATCATCAGGGAAATACAAAACTACACTTACATCTGTAAGAATGATAAAAGTCAACACAATAAATGTGTTGGTAAGTGTGTGGAGAAAGGAGAATCCTCTTGCACTGTTGGTGGGAACGAAAACTGGTACATCCACTCTGGAAAATAGTAGGGAGTTTTCTCAAAAAAGTTACAAATAGAACTACCTTACAATCCAGCAATTGCACTGCTAGGTATTTACCTAAAGAATACAAATATGCTAATCCAAAGGGATACATGCATCTCCAGGTCTATAACAGCATTATCAACAATAGCCAAGTTATGGAAACAGCTCAAGTATCCATCAACTGGTGAATGGATAAAGATGCAGTATGTATATGTACAATGGAATATTATTCAGCAAGAATTAAATTTTTCCATTTGCAATGACGTGGATGGAACTAGAGAGTACTAAATGAACGTCAGAAAGACAAATACCATGATTTCACTCATGTGGAATTCAAGAAACAAAACAGATGAGTAAAGGGACAAAAGACAAACCAAGAAATAGATTCTTTTAGTTAAGAGAACTGATGGCTACCAGAAGGGAGTGGGTAGGAGGACAGGTTAAATAGGTGAATGGGGGTTAAGGAGTACACCTGTTGTGATGAGCACTGTATGGAAGTAGTGAATTCCTATGTTGTACACCTGAAACTAATTTTAAACTGTTGACTGGAATTTAAGAACTTTAAAACTCAGAACTAGAAGAGGGGATATTATAATCTTTACACCTGTAAGATTGTTTGGAAAAATATGACGGTTGTATACGGAATAGATAATCTAAATAAAATAGGTAAGCTACTAGACACAACCACCAAAACTAAATCATGGAGAAATAGAAAATCTGATTAGACTTATGAATTATAAGGAGATGGAGTCAGTAATCAAAAACCTCTCAAAGAAAATCCCAGAAACAGATGTCTTCAGTGGTGAATTCTACCAAACATTTAAAGAAATATTGACACCAATACTCCTCACACTCTTCCAAAACAATTGAAGAGGAGAGATAATGCCCACACTCATTCTAGGGGGCCAGCATTACCTTGGTTTCAAAACCATATAAAGATACTG
This sequence comes from Acinonyx jubatus, assembly GCF_027475565.1. Classification (NCBI taxonomy): domain Eukaryota; kingdom Metazoa; phylum Chordata; class Mammalia; order Carnivora; family Felidae; genus Acinonyx; species Acinonyx jubatus. The sequence goes on along the minus strand of NC_069385.1, from coordinate 111,815,361 downwards.
CAAAGAAACTACAGACCAATATGATGAAAATTGATGTAAAAATCCTTAGAATATTAGCAAGCAATTCAACACCACATTAAAAGAATTTTATGCTATGATCAAGCAGGATTTATTCTTGGAGTTCGAGGATGGTTCAGCATCTTAAAAATCATCTACATTAACAGGATGAAAGTGGAGAAATTACACAATCATTGACTGATGCAAACAAGTTGACACTATTCAATACCCTCTCATGATAAAAACACACCAGAAATAAATGGGAACTGTCAACATAATGAAAGCTACATACTCCATTGTGGAAAAACTGAAAGCTTTTCCTTTAAAATTAGGAACAGGGGCACCTGGGTGGCTCAGTAGGTTAGCTCACAGTCTTGAGATCAAGCCCTGCATGCGACTCTGCACTGGGTGAGGAGCCTACTTAAGATTCTTTCTCTCCTGCTCTCTGACCCTCCCCCACTCATGTGTGCTCTCAAAATAGAATTAGAAATAACAAAAGTACAATTAGGAACAGAAGGATGCCTGCACTTGCCACTTCCCATTTATCATACTGGAAATCTTAGAGCGATTAGGAAACAAAAAATGTCAAAGGCATCCAAATTGGAAGTAGTAAAATTATCTGTTAGCAAATAATCATGTATGTAGAAAATCTTAAAGATTCCACACAAAAACATGATAGAATAGTAAAGTTGTAGGATATAAAAAGATAAAAAGTCAGTTGTATTTCTATGTATAAACAATTTAAGAAAACAATCCCACTTACAATAGCATTAAGAATAAAATACATAGAAACATGAGGCAAGAGATTTGTATACTAAAACAAAATGAAAGACAAAAATAAGACCTCACATTCATAAATTAGAAGACATATTCATAATCTGATGTACAGGTTTCATGCAATCCCTATCTCAATGGTGTTTTTATAGAAATAAAATACTTAAAACTTCATATGAAATGTTAAAGGACTCTGAATTGCCAAAATCACTTGAAAAAAGAACAAGTCAGAGTGAGACAAATACCAGATGATTTCACTCCTATGTGGAATTTAATAAACAAAAAGATGAAACATTCTTAAATACAGAACTGGTGGTTGTCAGAGGGGAAATGGGTAGGGAGATGGGTGAAATAAAGGAGATTAGAAGTACACTTATCTGGAGCACTGAGAAATGTATAGGATTGTTGAATCATTATTCACCTGAGACTAATACTGTATGTTAATTATACTTGAATAAGAAATTTTTGAAAACAAATTTGGAGGTCTTACACTTCCTAGTTTCAAAACATTACAAAGCCACAGTAAGATACTGGCATAAAGAGCCCTACAGACCAATAGAGAGCCCAGAAATAAACCTTCACATATATGGTCAAATGATTTTTGGCAACCGTGTCAAAAACCATGCAATGGAGGAAAGAACGGTTTCTTCAAATGTACTGGAAAAACTGGATATCCACATGCAAATGAGTGTAGTTGGAACCTTTCCTTACAGCATAAATAACTCAAAATGAATCAAAGACCTAAACATCCTCAGAGCTAAAACTGTAAAACTCAGGGGAAAACATAAGGGGAAAGCTTTGTAACACTGGATTTGGTAATGATTTATTGTAGAGGACAAAAGCAAAAATAGAGAAGTTGAACTACTAAATTTAAGACTTGTATGGAAAAGACTCAAACTCAGTGAAGAGGTGACTTCACTAAGGGAGAAAGGGAGAAAGGGAGAAAGGGAGAAAGGGAGAAAGGGAGAAAGGGAGAAAGGGAGAAAGGGAGAAAGGGAGAAAGGGAGAAAGGGAGAAAGGGAGAAAGGGAGAAAGGGAGAAAGGGAGAAAGGGAGAAAGGGAGAAAGTATTTTCCAAATCCTTTATTTAATAAGGGGCTAATATCCAGAATACATAAAGAACAACAAAAACAGACAACCCAGTTAACAAATGGGCAAAGGACTTGAATAGATATTTCTTCAAAGATAATATACAAACGGGGGCGCCTGGGTGGCGCAGTCGGTTGAGCGTCCGACTTCAGCCAGGTCACGATCTCGCGGTCCGTGAGTTCGAGCCCCGCGTCAGGCTCTGGGCTGATGGCTCGGAGCCTGGAGCCTGTTTCCGATTCTGTGTCTCCCTCTCTCTCTGCCCCTCCCCCGTTCATGCGCTGTCTCTCTGTCCCCAAAAAAATAATTAAACGTTGAAAAAAAAAAAGATAATATACAAACGGCCAACAGCCCATGAAAAGATGCTTAACATCTCTAATCATTAAGGAAATTCAACTCAAACCCACAATAAGATCATTTTACACCTATTAGGATGGTTACTAGCAAAACAAAACCCAGAAAACAAATGATGGTGAGGATGTGAAGAAATTGGAACCCTTGTGCATTGTTGGTGGAAGTGTAAAATGGCATAGTCCCTACAGGAAACAGTATAGTGGTTCTTCAAAAAATTAAAGATAGAATTACCATATGATTCAGCAATTCAGTTCTGGGTATATACCCCCAACAGTTGAAATCAGGATTTTGGAGAGCTATTTGTATACCCATGTTCAAAGTAGCATTATTTATAATAGTCAAAAGGTAGAAGCAACCCAAGTACCCAATAGATGAATGACTCAGTATAATGTGGTATATATACACAATGGAATCTTGTTCAGCCTTAAAGGAAATTGACAAGTGACAAGTTCACAAGCTTCAACATGTCAAAATTTGAGTACACTAAGTGAAATAAGTCACAGAAAGATGATTCTAGTTGAGGCACCTAGAATACTCAAAATCATGGAGACAGGAAGAATAGTGGTTACAAGAGGCAAAGAGAAAAGGAATGGGAAGTGGTGTGGTCATTTACCAGGTATAGAATGTTTTGCAAAATGAAGAGTTCTGGAGATAAGTATATTCATTGTTGTGAAACCACATATGGAACTGTACACTTAATGGCTAAGATGGTAAGTTTTATATTATGTATTTTTGCTATAGTTAATAAAAGGAATGGAGAATCTGGGTGGAGCACTGAGTGTCCACCATACTTAAGAATTTTTCCTATAAAGAGTCTTGTGAAAGGCATTTTGTGATTTTGTAGTTAACAATTTAGGATAGTCACCTGTTGCCCTGGGCTTTACTTGTAACAGGACCTTCTGCAAAGGGCCACTTTTATTTTGGTGTGCAGAATTGGGACATAAAGTCTGAGAACATATCTTTGGAAGTCCCTGGGCTTCTCAATGTCCCTATTGCTCCTTCCCTAGATTAGAAGGAGGGTCTTGGAAAAGTACAATGAGGTCTCTGAAATAGGATCTCCCAGGGTATGAGGGAATTTCAGATTGATAGTCTGGGATCAGACTAACATTTGACTGGTGCTGGATGCTCCCTCGATACATCCCTTGTGTTTTAGAAACAATGGTTGAACACAGGAATGATTTTTCAAGAACCTGTAACTTTGGTAATAGAACAGGATCCCATTGCAGCATTGACTGGATTTGGAACAGAATCATCCTCAAGAGCTCCACCCTGTGGAAATAACTAGCAGGAACAAACAGGACTGACCTTCCTTCATAGGGCTACACTTATTCCCAGAGCTCTCAACTTTGGAGCCAGCCTCAAGAGGTAGACATTAGATTTCCTGAACAAAAATGAGTATTAGAGGGAACTCTAAACCAGTCATATATTTTAGTGACCCAAGCAAATAAAATACAGGATAAATATATTTTCAGTGATTAGTATTCTAATCCATTCCACCACAGGTTGATCAGACAAGCTTAACTCCAGCACTGAAAGATACTAAGCCCCCTCCTGTTGGAGTCCAGGCACCACTCTGACACCCCCATAAAAACATTTTCCACAACTATCACCAAGCTCTAGCACATCATGTTCCCCTGGATTCTCTGCCCATCAACCTTTGAGCCCTTACCTACTAGCCTCTTTCCCCTTCCATGTAACTTGAGTTCTATCAGAGCCTCTGTAGTTAAACCTTTTTAAACTTGTATCTGGCCATGGCTCCAGCTCAGGACAGCTTGGATACCTATTCCATCTTGCTCTAAGTTTTAACCCCTGCCTCTTCTCCCTCTACTCCCTGACATTTACATTGAGTTATTTACCATTATTTACCTGAGATGGTATCATGCTACATTGGTGGTGGTTCTTGAGATAAAAGGAAGAATTAGATAATGGTTAAAGAGGGCCCAATGGTTTGAGACAACTAACGGGGATCAGAATAGGTCACCCCCAAAACATGCCAGTTGACATACTGATAGTGGAGCTGAAGGCACTTGAGAAAAAGCAGATACAGGAAGGGCAGACCTCCCCCTTTCTATTTAAAAGCAGGGCATGAGGTTACCTGTGAGAAAGGTACCTTCTGCTCCAGGAAGCAGAGAAGGTTCTTACCACCAGAGGCAGGCAGTCAACATCGAGAAGAATCTGTACAAACCAACCCACTAAAGTAACCTTTACTTTTCATTAGTTTCCTCCATGTATATTCCAATCACTCTCCTACAGTTTACTGCCCCTAACCCAAGCCCTGCTTTCCTTTGCCTTGTCTCCACGGTTTATTATTTTTTGTTAAAATAGTATATAGGGCCCCTCTGCTTCTTTGCGTTTCTTATGATGTCCCTCATGTACATTTAAGCATTATCAAATAAAGTTTATGTGCTTTGCTCCTGTTAATCTGTCTTTTGCCAGTTTAATCATCAAGCCCAGTCACAGAACCTAAAGTGAAAGGGACAAATCCTTCTTCCTCTTCACAATCTTGGGCATGCCTCTTATGAACTGCTGCTTATAACCATGATCTAGGGCAAGTCAACTGATGACCCTCATATTTCTCACCTGAAGACCTGCCTCAGTGTTGCAGCAGATTGAAAGAATCCCTATCAAGGAGGTCGTACTGTCAGGTAATCATAGCACAGCCCCCAAAGACAACCCGGGTACTGGAGGTCCTGGAGTCTCTTCAAAAGGAAGAGAATCTAACATAGCTTTAAGAGCAAAGTATGTGTTGTGACGGAGTAAAATCCCAAAAAGTAAACTGAAATCTTTTACGCAGTGAGACGTCTTAAACGTTCTCCCCACTGATGCCCTTCACCATCCCCCACAGGAGGCAGCGCTCTGAACTCTGCTCAGCCTCCAGAATCACTCCCACTCATACCAGGATGTTTTTCCCTTTTTAACTTCTGCAATAATTTTCCTCTCCTGGCAGTAAAGTGACTCTATTACAAACACAACTTCCCCACTTCTCATGTTTTCCTCTAACTGATTACCTGAATCTGAGTGAGTCTCAGGAGCTTGAGAGATGGCAGAGATGCCGGAGGAAGGGGAGGAGGCAGAGAACGCTCTTACATTCATCATTTGACCCTATTACACTAGTGACTGTTTGTTAAAAGTTAGCCATGTGTCATGCAGTATGCTGCCAGGACTGTGGGTTATGAAGAACATATGGCGTATGCCTGGATATCAGAATTTTCCTTCAAGAACTCATCCCTCAGCAAAGACGGTCCGATTATGAGGCTTTACACTGACTTTGAGCTTTGCAATGGAGTTCACAAAGACTCATGTTTGGTGCAGTCTCACAGTGGTTTTATTTTGAATACAAAGTGTGGGGTGCATCAATCACAATACTCCAATCAATACTGGTTCAGAACTGTGCTACAGGTCACTTGATGGAATTAGCAAAGGCACTGAGTAGTTGTGTATACACAGTGATACCAGTTAGTTGTTCCTCTGGGTATGCCCCGCATCCTCACAACCAAATTTTAGATGTCAATTATAAACAAGACTTTTAGAGATCCCTTTTAAAAGCATCAGAGGAAGTTACACTCTATTAAATCTGATCATTGAAAGACTAAGGGAAAAGGCTGATTGCATTATGTAAAGGAGTCCTTGTGACCTGGCATCAAATTTCCTGAAGCTGTGTCTGTTCCACATATTGTTATGTGAGCACGAGCTCTGGAAGACTTGGATGACTCGGTATGTTGCTAGTGATCACAACGCTAAGGTTATTAAAGCTACATATGAGGAGTGAATTGTTATGTAACAGGACTAGAAAAAGCAATAGTTTAAAAAATGTTTGAGGATTTGAAATATATATAGTATCTGATAGTTTTCTTTCAGCTTCAAGTATTTGTATATTCAAGTGTCCAGAGAATATTTGCATCTTCTCAGTGGAGGGTGGGAGTGCCTTACATTCATTACTATTCTGTATTTGTGTATTTAGGGTACTAGTGTGCCTGTATGGAGCCCAGAGCCTTACTCTGCCACTCCTTTGGTTGTGCAATCCATTGGCTACCCCAACTGTAGTTTTTCACAAACGAGTTAATTCTCTGAGGGAGAGCAAAGTAAATATCCTAAAATTAACATCCACCCCTCCTTAATTCTCATTACATATAGTGGCTATTGCAACATTTTTGTTTCTCTCCACAAACCTTCTTCTAATGCCCCTGGCTTCCAGCACATGTGTCTGCCCCTAGCCTCTGAACTCCCTCAGCTCTCCCACACCTCTCGAGACTACTTAGGATCTTCCACTCCATATAGTTTCTTTACTTATCAGGAAATGGCATTTTCTGAGCTAGAAAGCTAATCCTTCATCATGTTTCCTAAATTCCAGGTTTTCCCTTATTTCTGACTTACTCCATTATTTCTTCTCCTGCACCTTCAACTTTTCTTCCAGGGTTTCTTTCCCTTAGTGTAATAATCCTGTCACCTGCATTAAAAAAAAAAAAAAAAAAAAGGAAAAAGAATTCTCAATTTGTTTCCTAAACTGAATTCCTCACAGATCAGTTCCCTAAAATATTCATTGTATCAGGAGTCTCCAAATTGAGGTGGATATACCCACAACCTATCCCAGTAAACCTATTGGGGCATACAGATTCTCACATTGATGTCTAAATTCTGATAAGGATAATGGATACATAGGTTGATCTCTATTCATCTGTGAATTGGTCAGACGGTACCTGGGACACAGGAGGGAACTCCCCAATCTGGAGATGCTGACCAAGGTTCCCTCAGTCATGGCTCATCCATCAATCCACTTAGGGCAAAACATCACAGAGCAATGGAAATTATTTAAGTCAATCCTCACAACATGGGCAGCATGGGATTCAGATTGCTACAATTTTAGATTTAAGAGATGGATACAAGCACCTAAAGAGCATAAAAGCTGATAATTTCTACTACTACGAATTAGTAACCATGTTAGGAGTATAATCAGTTCAAGAAATCTGCCAAAAGAATTAAAATTACCAGGACTATTAAGGTAATGTTCATCAGTAATAGAAAAGTCCCATTTCCTAAGTATATACAGTGACTTGATAGGTTAATGTTATTTTTGAAGTCTTGCTGATCCTGATAGATTTATACTAAGCATGCAGAACATAGGGTACTTGCACTGATAGCAGTGCTCTGTAGAGTTATGTAATGCTTCCAGTACTCCACAAGATTTCACTAAATTTAGCCATCAATGTTTAAGAGTGAAAGCTAAAAATCCATTTATCACTGGGGAAACACTTGGCTCTTCCTACCATTATAGAAATTGCTAGAATACCCCAAAACAATAGAATAAGCCAAATGTATTTTGTTATCACCAAATACTATTGGCAGATGCACAGAAAATACTGCAGATTTGAAAAAGCAAGGTTTAGAACAAATTACATAGCGTGGGAGAGGTTGCTATACTGTTGGATGAAAGTATAAATGTTTTGAACATGTCTCAGATTGTGGTATCTGCCAGGTTCTATTTAAAAAATGATATATACCTAAAATTACTTTTGTAAGCCACATTCAACGTTAAATGACCCCTTCATAGAAAATGTAAGTAACTGCTGTTGATACCAGAGTAAGCTTACAGATATTACACCACGTGCAATGCATCCATCACATCATTACAGACGGAGTTGCTGGGAGGAAGTTGAAAACAATGTACATAGTGCTAAGAGGTCACTGGTGGAACTAATTTCATGAAAACAAGACTTAAAGCATAGTCAACTCTTTAGGATACTTTGCCCTATGAACCAAATGTCTTAGTATGAAAAAATTAATCACTCCTTATCTCAAATAGGAAAGGATGTACTTAAAGAGAAGTTATGCATTTGTCTGAAAACCTTTATATGTTCACCATTTGCAGACCTTGACAGGAGGTAAAAGTGAAGTTATAGCAATGATACAGGGACAACCTCTTTTGAAGAAATTCATGTTATGCACAGAGTATTTTAAAAGCACATTTTGACATTTTTCCCAGTATAAAGTCTCAACAATGGAAACAAGTTATCTGAAGTCTCTTGAGCCTGCATATGAAATCTGGAAGAGTTCAACAGATTAAAAGATTATGTTTTCAAACAGTTTCAGCAGGTTTGGGCTAACTGGTTAGATGTAGAAATCCAACACCTTCCAATTAGTTTGCAACAATTGCCATGGAGGATGGGAGTTTTCCACAAATGACAAAAAAAGTTTTGCATAATTGAAAATAGAACTAAACACCACGTTTCATAATAAACCACCAACGGTGTAGTTCCTTCATTTGGAGCTACCAATATTTGTAAAGTATCTTTCTCAGCTATGACAATCCTTAAAAATCAACAATCAAAACAAAGCTAAACCTAGATCCTGAGAATGCTGTATCAAAGGGTGTTAAAAAAAAAAAAGCTTTTGCAAATAGAGTACTTATATTCACATCACTGACAAATTAATATTTTCATAGTGAAGAGGCTTTGTATTAAAAAATGTTATGATTTTGAGTGTCTAAAAATGTACATACTACAATAGTGTATACATATGGTAGAAGTATACAGACATACCACTGTCCTTGGTCCAGAGCACAATCCATTTGTATGTTGCAGGCTTTTATCAATTTCATTCCAGAACTAGACTACAGCTAATGATTTCCCCAATTATTCACAACCTACCTTGTTTGGTTTTTGCTATGTTTGATACCATTTTTCTAATCTCTTTTTTTGAAAACCCTTTTGCCTTGACTTCTGTGACAAAATTTCTTCTTTCCGTCACTATTAACCCTTGAAGTCCCCCTAAAGTCACCTTATTCTACTTGTCCCTTAAAAGTTGGCATTGCGTAGGGACTCAGTTATGTTTATTTCTCTATATACTCCCCTGGAATGGGTTGAAAATGTTTGTGTACCACTTCGAATGCTGACCTCACCTATCCTTTAAGCCATTGCAACAGACACCAGTTTCACCTGAGAGCAACCCAATATCATGTCACCCACCTGGCATCTGGTCCTGGACCTTCTAACACTATCACATAGATGGCTGTGAAAATCTGCTCAGCACTTATGCACATGTGACCCAGAAAAGCATGGAGTTATACTTGGCAATATTTGATCAATAGGGACCATGAAACCTCCTGGATAAGTTTTTCTTTCTTCCCCTGGTAGTCAGTGGATAAAGCAATTGGTCATCCGTAGAGATGACCAGCTCAATGCATCTTTGTGGTCTCTCATTTCCCACTAACTTTGGGACTCATCCTCAGCTTGGGTGTCCCCCAAAATAGGGTCCAAGAGAAAAACACGGGGTAAGCTCAATCACTAACCATCTCGTGCTTTCTCATCTGCAGGTTCCCTATTCAATCCAGGGTTCTGTCAAGTCTAGCTTCCAATGTCTTTCTATCTGGGTGACCTGTAGGAGTCAAGCTCCAACAGAATGAAAGTTCTTCCTCTCACCTTGCCTCTTGTTTTGGTAAGAGGCACCATCATGTGAGTTAAGCACTTCTGAAGGTCTTGGGATCTTTAAGATGACCATTTTCTCAAACCCTCAACAGGTCACTAATGAACGTTGTATAGAATTGGTTAGAGGTACATTTCTTCCAACTACTGAAGCCTTGGAATCCTAACTAAAAACCTAATCATTGTGTCATTTCCAACTTTGTTCCCCTACCCCTGCAATTTAGCTACTGTTTTAGTTGAAATATTTATGACCTATGCAATTTTAAAGACTTGGTAAACATCTATGTTTATAAACAATTCATCTCAAAAAATTAAGTTTCACCAATACCCTTGAAGCCTCTATTTTCCACCAAGATCCAAATCCAAACCCATTTAGATTCTTTCTACGGTTCCTTAAAACTGGATCATCTGCTCTGTGAATGGTTCCAGAATCTAGATTTGCAGATTTTATTCCCATGGTGTCATTTGTGTTCTGTCCCTTCTGTCTTCTATAAATTGAAAGCTAGATCTAGGCACTTCAGATTCAAATTTGTATTTTAGCAAGAACAGTAAAATAGGGGGTAGTTTTAGACCATGTATTCCAGAACAGAGCCTGAAGCAATTTTTCTTTTCTGATACTTCATTGTAATGAAGTACCATCCTAAGAATAGGAGGGAAAGGGTGGAGGGGGGGGGGGAGAGGGGAAGATGGCAAAAGGGCAAAGTATTTGAGTTGGTCATTGCTTCCTAAAAAGCTGATTTCTCAGTCTGCCTGAAAGTCTTTATAGAGTTCAAGGAAGTTATTTTCCCTATAAGTCCTCTAAAGTGATGGAGAATATTCACCAGCTACTTTCTCTGTCAAAATTGCCCCAGGGACTATTAATTCCCCTGCACATCAGATGTGCATTGAGAGGTTCTCCAATGGTCTCACACCCCAAGTGAGTCACAGTAAGGCAAGGCTACGAGCAACCTGAAGATTCACAATGCAGCCTTCACAAATCTTGTTTTGTGGCAATAGCTGAGGCAGCAGCTACCTTTCCAGACTGCAGGAAAAGTACTAATCAGTGTTAAAGAGCCACTGGAACCAGACTCAGGTCAGGTGAAGGAGTTCAGAATGGCACATGTCTAAATCCAGAAATGCCATGCTATGAACTTCAATCAGAAGGCACTAGTATCTTGTTGGGTCTTTCTAATGATGATTCTTTTCTAGAATCATTTTATGGCACAAGATTTTGTTAAATCCTTCATTGTAAGTTTTGTCAATGCTGACTATCTTATACTTTTCACATTGATCTCAGCTTTCCCAGACATCCCAATTGATAGTTGCTCAACTTTGGGTGCTCCTGGCCAAAAGCTGGGTACTCTAGTTCCTACTATTAGAAACCATCCAGGCCACCTACCAGCTCAACCCACTCCAGTGATAAGAATGGCCTGATGTAGTCAGGCTAAAGAATTCTGCTAACACTGGGCCCTGTAGTGAGCCCATACACTAAGGTAGGAATGGGACTGCTACTGGGTGAGGAGAAATCAACCTTGGTATGATCCAAGGTCATACCAAATAACAAGATGGCAGCCTCATACTTACCAGGCTGCACAAAAGATGGACAGCTATAAGTTGACAGCCTTGGTAATGTAGGGGAGACCAGGCCCCACTTGTCAGGAAGGTAGGAAATTAGGAGTACAAGCACATGGGCAAAGCTGCTGTGATCTACATATATTTCAGCCTATTCACATGACATCAGCTCCCCTCTACCTGCCACTATGGCAACCTAGCCTGACCAACATAGCTGTTTCCACATGCTGCCCAGCCTGTAATTGGAATCTGCCAGTTCACCAGCCCTTCAGGGTCTGCACCAGAGCCTCACCACCCAATGTAAAGTTCTTCCTGGGGCAGCACACTGAGTAAATAATGGGAGTAGGGTAATTTCATTTTAAAGTACAATATGGGACACTGATGGGCAACTCACACCGGAGCACCTCATCACATTGGTGAAGCTTTCTCAAGCATGCTTCAATTGGACTTCTCCATCTGTTTAATCTGCATCCTCCTGTTCCTTTCACAGATGCTGGTCCCTATTAAATTTTATACCCCAAATTGTATTGGCATCTGTTTCAGAAGGACCAATTTGCAATAGGTCACAACTGATATTCCTTGCCTACCACCCATTCTAGATTTCCCTTGTTCTCAGATGCTACTCCCCCACGGATTACCTAGGCCTTCATTCCTGACTGGTCTAGCCTTCAGGCTCTCAGCTACTTAAATTCATGGTTGTCCATAGCTCTGGAAACACCAAGAGATGCTCAGTAATGCCCACATATGTCCCTACCTTCCATCATTATCTAATAGTAGCCTTAGCTCCTTACCACAGCCAAAGTTATAAGTAATTTTCTTCTTGTATCCTTGATGGGAAAAGTCCACTTTTCTACTGAAAAATATCAGAAACTCCCAACAAAACATAAGATTGTGGCAGGGGAAAGAAATTTGTAAGTGGGTCTTGAGAGTGGCCATTCCTACCTCTACCCTTTGGTGGCAGAACATGAAAGTCTTCTATTGGTGGCATCAAGAAGTGGCTGTCAGCACAGTATGTACTCATCTATCAGAATGGCAGAGTGTCATGTGCACCAAAGCTGATGTGCCAACTCTAGATAAGAGGCCATACTCAGGTCATGCCAGCAGCCTCTAGGTGATGTAATATACAATAGCAGTTTGTGTTCCTTTTTGTGTCTAATGTTGGGCTTGTTCATTATCTCCCATGAGTCCATGCAATTGCTGCAGGTACCATACACAGCACTGAGTAGGGATATAATTGAGGAGAACTATTGACTCCCACATCTTTTAAGACTTCAAGGGAACAGTAGAACCTACCATTCTAGTATACATTCCAACATACAGTATTTCAGTTTTCTGTTTTGGACAGGGTCTAGTTTCACAGACTTCCCCCTTGAAGGGTTAGGGTTGAAAGGTGGGTCTTTCTTGCCTGTAGAACGTTAGTCCACATACAGGAAGTAACATGGTTTTACCAACTGCCAGGTGGGCCCAACCCTTACAGGCCTTCAAGTGTAATGGGAAAGGACCACAAAGAGGATCAAACACTGGACTGAGAAAGACCAACTTGGGTGGGGGCTAACTACCCTCTTCTACCTTTTAATAGAAAAGTCATGAGTGTTTCGGGCCCCTCCTATCAGTGACCTATCTAACCCTGTATCCAACAACTTCTGATAGGTCTGAGTAGTTTCATTACCATGAGGTGGAGTTCCTCAAATTAAGTGAGCATAGATGCTTTCAGGGAAGGACTTGGGGAGTCACTACTGTATACTTGCCATGCTATTATGGGGTCTTCCTTCAAGGGGATTTAGCCAGTACTAGCTAAGGTGTGAGTACTGGGCAAGTGATAGTGGACTTTATACTGGGGCAACTAGTCTTAATCTTCTGCTCATCCACTCTTGATCCTTTTTGGTTATGTAAATCAAATGATACTTCTGTTGGTCGCCCATCTTTATTAACCCCATAGATCCTTGTCTAGTAGCCTTATGGATCAGGGTTTCTCCTTGCCACTCTGGATTCATGTTTTTTTTTATGGCAACCCTTAGAAACAATGTGGATGTGATTACATGCTGCCGCCAGGCCTCTGCTTTTCTGAATCCTACCACCCCCACAGACACGAAGGAACCTAGCTCTATATATGCCCTGCCACCAAATTTGGCTTACAGAGGACCTCCATAACACCGCGTCTCATGGTGGCTGGTGTCATCCTCACTAGTGTTCCTTTAGTTCTAGAGAAAGGAGTGACTACTGGGGAATCCTAGGGAACAGACAGCACTTGACTTCCCTAACCAAATATTCAAGACATTCAGGCCACCTACCTCATAGGCTTTACAACATAGCCCCCAGAATAGTAAAAGTATATGAGGGATTTTCCAACTATACCTTCACATTTAGTCATCATGGACTGGGCAACCACGGAGTGGTTCCTTCCCGAGACTTAAGTCCTCAGACCAGGAGGATTTGCCTAACTGGCCCCATACATCCTTAGTCTAGTTGTAAATTCTTGAACATTTTTCAATCCTTCATATCACTAACATGTACAACCCTTTCTCCAACACTTTCTGAAGGATCTTAGTATTTTTTTCCTCTGTATATAGTTCTTCAGATCATAGAAAGGGGATGGACTTTGGAAAATCACTACTCTATGTACTTGCTATAATATTACAGGCTCTTCCCTTAAGAGGGGTTAGCTAGGATTGGCTTAGGTACGAGAACTAAGATAGTTCCTTCATGTTGGGGCAGCTGGTTAAGTCCTTTCACCTGCTGTTGGTTGATTGCCTTTGACATGTCAAGCAATACCTTGGTGGCTGCCAATCTTTTGCATTAGATCTGTCATGGTCTAATTGCTTTGTGGATCGAGACTTATACTTGCTATTCTGGCTTTATGTAGATGTGATTAAGTGCTATTGCCTGACTTCTGCTATTTCTGAATCCTATTATTCTCATGGACACTAGTGAGCCCAGTTCAATAAAAACCTATAGCACTACCAACCCAAGCCTGTAGATGATAGTTACCCCTGCTTCTCAGTGAGGCTGTGCCTTCTATCACTAGTGTAGAACATTTGTTTTAGGGAAAAGACCCCCCCCACCTCAGGGCACCCCAGGAACATCCTGGTATCTTCTTAAAAATCTTATAGCAGGCTCACCTGAGCCCTTTTTCAAAACCTTGCCAATGTAACTACCATCTCCTCCTTATTTGCTCTATGTTAGTGGCTTTCAAACTTGGCTGCAATCAAAAATCACCTGGGGAGTTCTAAAAACACTGATGCTTATGCCTTATGTATTGAGATTGATTCATTTTTAAGAGATTATGGGAACATTAAGAGTCCAGAGTAAAAAAAGTCTCCCTACAGGATTTGAATGTACAGCAAAGTTTGAAGACAGCTGCTATAGGCCATTTTCCACCTCTCCACCCTTATCCAGAGCTTCTGATCACTATACCAGCAGCATATTAAGACTGGCTCCATGTCTGTTAGGACAGTAGTTAGTCCTGTGAGGGCACCTCACAATCAACTCTCCATATCTGGCCTTCTATACTCTCTGCTCCAGCACCTTTAAAAATCCATTCAATAGTCTGTTGTCTGAGTTCCTACTGACAGAGTAGCGAGGTCCTATAGATCCTTTGGTGAATAATCCTTGTCTCAACACTGCCCCACTTGGGCCATGCTGGACTTGACACTAGTAATCGGGTTAGAAGCTGTGAGAGATGTGGGGCATCTCTTACAGGGAGTAAATATCAGCTACTGCGAGATGTGCCTCAGATGAAGCTTTTGCATTATCCTTCAGCAAAGGGAGAGAGGCCCAGAGGATTAAGGGAAATGAGTAGTTCAAGGATGTGAAGTACATCTGCCCAGATGTCCTTATACCAGTATCCTAGCTCCTTCACCAGGACCTGACTTTAGTATACCAGAGGTGAGAATCTAGCATCCCTTGTAACCTGCTATTGTCCTGATCATATGCTGGGGCCTGATTCTTAGCTACGTGTGTACTTCAGCTATAGGAGATGAGAGTTCTTAGATGATGCCATAGTTTGTAGTTAGCTGAGCTGAACTGAGCTTCCCTTTTTCTTTTCACAGTGCTACTATGGTCATTAACAACCAACTTCTCAGTCCTGGTAATCACTATTGCCTTCCTCTCTCTCAAATGCTAGAGAAATTATACAAGCCAGTATACCTTTTGGATCTCTAGGTCATCTGCATTCACCACAGATGAGAAGTCTGAGAACCTCTGTATTATAACATCATACTTACTAAAACTCAGCATCAGAATCCCCTGAAATGCTAGTCAAGCATAAAGGCCAAGGTTCTTTGAGGCACGAAAGTATCTGGCCTTAATATTTTCACCAAGTTTTCTAGGCAATTCTGATCCCCACCAAAATTCAGGTGTCATTGGTATAGTAAGCTGGGAGTTATTACCACTCCCCTCATACCTGCAATGTGGTCTTCCTATCATAAGGTAGATGAGAACAATTCTAAACTCTTAACTCTTAGCAGAGGCTTTCACTGGCCAAAGATAGAATAAATACAACCTCAATAGATTAAACACCTCAAATGTGTACGTTTGTCTAGGTAGAGAGCTAAGGTATTGATCATTAGCCTTTAAGGCATTTTGTAATTTTCATTACTACTAAAATTATACAATAACTTCATTAGAAGGAAATAATGGAACAAAAGTGTAATCAATTCAAAAGGAAGAAAGCAGGGAGAGAAAAAGAATCAGAACTTGTGGAATAAATCTCAAGTATTAGTAACAAAGGACTAAATGCTTAAGATGTCAGGCTTCAAAAAATCTAGCTATACACACACCCCCACACAAGCCATAAGGATGTAGGAAAGTTGAAGAGGAGAGAAAGATACCAATTAAACTCAAAAGCTATATTAACATGTCAGAAAACACATGGAGATCAAGTTATTATGTGTACTCAAACAGAATGCTATTTTGAAGTGACTCTCTAATGGTTTTTCTGCCTCAAAATATGTCAACCAAAATTTATAGTTCTTTTGAGATGAAAAATCCATAAACACACTGGGATATTAATATAGTCCCTTAGTAACTGATAGAAAAGTAGACACATCAATAAGGAAATTAAAGATTTGGCCACTACAATTAATAAACTGGAACACATACAAACACTGTACCCAGTAAATGCAAAACACTTTGAAGCACATGCAGAATTTCTACAAAATAAATTTCAAAGGCAAGTTATAGTGAGTGCCAATTAAATGCAAATAGACTAGAAATTGGTACTAAAAGTGACAAAATCCTGTATTTGGGAATTAAGAGTCACTTGTAAGGTAATCCACAGGTCAAAAACTCAGTGCAGGTCAGAAATTTGGGAATGAGGTATTATTTCTATTCAGAATGTAGGAAGCTTCGAGAGAACATTCCTCCCTTAAGCCAGATGTACAAAATTTTAACTTGAGCCCAGAGAGCTGAGGTTGCAAAGCAACCAAGGGAGTTACATTCCAGAGTATCCACCTCTTCTGAGGAGAAACAGAACAGTCTTACATCTGGTCAAACACAGAAGGGATGGCGACCCCCATAGAAATGGGTAAGAAGAAATCAGGGGGAATGTTTAGGAATTCTTAAAAATTAGGCCAAAGTTTGAGATGTTTGGGTTCCCCAAACAGAAGAGAAGTTCACTCGCAAGATCTTTGCCAAAGGTCTCCTATGGTTGTTCATGGAAAAGACTGGGGCAGACACCAGAGAGTTGTGCTTTGTTGCACAGGCATGCAGCATGGGATTGGCTCCTGCTGGAGGCCAGGTACCAACACCTTCCCATTTCCTGGACCTTCTTTCAGAAGGGAGGCCTTATGCCACTCGGAGAGGAGAGGGAAATGCTCTTCTCTCTGAGCCTGGCAAAGGCCCAAAGCTTCTAGTGGAGAAGCAAAACTCATCTGCCTTTGTCAGAGAGAAAGTGTTTTCTCTCCCCCATTTCCAGGACTAAAGGCAAGAGCCATAGCTTCTGGGAGAAGAAAAACAAAAAGCAGGAAATCCCATAGTCTGACCCCCTTCTTACACCAATACAAAGAGGCAGGATACACCTGGGGGATGAGTAGGATGTGTTTGCTTTCTTGCTAAGACCAGGGGGAGTGTGGCTGCCATGGGGTTGGATCAGAGTTGCTCAGAAATCACCCTAGAGGCTCAAGCACACAGGACCAGCTTGAGACTAAGGGTGGTCAAGGAGAACAGAGGACAGTTCTGCCTCCACCATACGCCTAGCACTTGTAACAAACCAAGCAGTCTATTACAGGGGCAGTGCAAGACCTTGGAGAGAGACCCTTTCTGGGTCTTTCAGGCATTGAGAGATAGCTAAAAGCGGGGGATGGGTAGGAACACAAAAAACTGGCACCATTAGCATAAGGGAAGAGCAGACTGCAGTAGAGAAACTGAAATCCATAACGGCAATAGCACTGACAAAACCCCTAACCCAAGTCAACATCTGACCAGATTGACTCGCCACCCCATCCCTCCACCCATATTAACAAGCAGTAGCCCACTTCCAGGTGGGAGTTTATCTGTTCAAAGTAGCTGGCACTCAGAACAGAAAGGACCACCTATTGTAAAGATTGAAATAGTCAACACAACTCAGGGACACCTCAGAGGCTAGAATATCAGACAGGGACTTTTAACCATTAGATAAAAAGATTTAGTGAACAACATGCATGAATAGGGAATCAGAAAAATAGAAACATTAAATGGAAAAGCTAGCAGAAGGCATAGTATCAGAGAAAGATGGACTCCATGGGTCTCATCAGAAGACTGAACTTAGCTGGAAAAAAAAAAATCTGAACTTGAGGCCATTTGAATAGAAATGACCCAAACTGAAACAACCCCCCGCCCCCGCCAGAATCCAAGATCTATAGAACAGTATCACATGGTTTAACATTATGAAAGTCCCAGAGAGAGGAGAGTAAAGAGGGAAGAAATCTTTAGATAGAATGGTAGGGCCAGGGGGTACCATGTGAACACTAACTTCTGCTCAATTTTGCTATGAACCTAAAACTGCTTTAAAATAATCTATTTTAAAAAGTAGGGGGAAAAGATAGAAAGGCTGCAAACTTTAAAAAAAGTAACAAAACCACATATCCTAGAAGCTCTAAGAACACAAGCAGAATGCCAAAATAAATACATCTATAATCAGATTTAACAGGATTATATTAAACTCCAAAAGTTTTGTTTTCTCTAGTAATTGACAATTTCGTTCTAAATTTATATGAAAAAGCAAAGGGACAAGAATAGCTAACACTGCTAAAGAAAAACAAAGTACAGGCATGTTCTACTAGAAAAAGACTTTAAAAAGTGGTAATGAAGACCAACGGAACAGAATGAAGAACCCAGAATAGACTCAAGTATGCGGAAGTCTAAAATGACACAGCTGCCTCAGCAGGGAGGGGGTGAGTCAGGAATGAATGCTTCCATAAATGAGTCTAAGACAGGAAGTTATTCATATGGAAAAGCATGAGTATGGACCTTACCTCTCACCATGTGCACAAAGTATATCAATTCCAGATATATTGAAGATGTAGGTGTAAAAGTCAGCTTACTCTATTGTCTTCTAAAGTTATTTTATGACTGAGGTAAAGTAGAAATCCTTTGGTATTTAAGAGATATTAATTTGTGCTGTATAAAAGAATTGAGGCATCAGAAAAAAACACATCAAGTTGTGAAAAATTATAGGTACCATATAAACCCAAGAAGCCCCTAATATCCAGATTATATAAAGGAACTCCTGTAACTCAGGAAGAAAAACACTATAGCAAGTTGTGAACATAAATTTCATGTAAGCTGAAAAATGTGAAGATGGTCAATGACACTAATGATTGGGGATGGAAGTTAAAGAAGATTATAGAAGCACGAGATTGGCAACCATTCAAAATGTAAAGAGTACCTGGCTTTATCATTCTGAGTCCCAACAGGAGACAAGTGGCTTGCTAGCTTAAAATATGGCCATTTGCAAAGGTATTCTTCACAATGATGTCGGCAGTGTGTAGAGGGAACACATTGGATAGTGTAGTAACCAAGGGGAGAAGCAGTTATCTACCCCCAGAGGGGCCAGGTGGAAGAGTAGTTCCCTTCCTTCAGATCTCTTGGCAGTGTTCCTCACTGGCAGGGCCAAACTAGAGATCAGAGGGCTAGAGGGCTGGAAGCCTGAGTGATCAAGTGTTCAAGTCAGCCTCTGGGAGCTTAGAAGGTGGAGAAAGGAAGAGAGTCTGAAGAAGCAAACATAAAATCCCTGAAACTCCGGCATTGTTGTTAGGGACAGGAACAAAGAACTTTAATACATAGCTGGGAACAGAAAACCTACACGTACACTGGAGTACAGTTTTGTGGTTTCCAGTAAAACAGAAGCTCCGTATGCCCAATAATTTCTGGATATTGTTATACCATGAACAATATCTTAAATATGTATACCAGGAGACACATTCAAGAATGTTCATACCATTGTTCCAATAGCAAGAACCTGGAATGAATCCAAAGTTCTATTGACATTTGTTCCCAGTTTCAGTCTTTGCCCTTCTGTTCTGGTCAGTGTACTGCAGGAGGGCTGACCTTGTACTTGCAGGCCGCATTTCCCAGGCTTTTTTCCTGCTGGTGCTTAGATGCTTTTGCCAAGTGAGAAGGCTGGTGGGGGATTGTAAGTTGGGAGGGAATCTAGAGTATTCTTTCCCCCTTTGTCTCAAGCAGCTTCTCTGTGACTTAGACCCACTTTGACTTTTCTTTCTCTGGGTACCTCAAACCTGGACTTCCTGGCTTGCTTTTCTCATCTCTCCAGCCTAGGGGGGCCATTAAATCCTTGTAGTTGTTCATTTTTCAGTTTTCTCACTGTCTCAGTCCCCTGTTTGGCTGCCAGCATGTTCATCTTCAGAATAACTCATTATCTGGATCAGATTCCTTTTGTAGTAAATACTTGAAGTGTTTTGTTTTCCTCGTTTAGACCCTGACTGATAAAAGGATACAATGCACAAAGAAAATGCCAAAATAAAAATTGCTTAGTTTTATAAAGCTAGCATAATTGATACCATAGAAAACGAGAACAGTAAGCTATAGGTCAACATCATTAACAAAGATGCAAAGAATCTAAAAATATTTGAAAATCAAATATGGCAGTGTATTAAATTAATGTAGGGAACAAGCAAAATTGTTTTAGAAATGCATAGATAGATCAATATGGGGGGTGTATATCAATAACTCACTACATTAACATGTTAAAGGAGATAAACCACATTATCTCAAACTTCAAAAAAGTATTTGCAAACTTTGAGTAGATTTTGTCAAGCTAGGAATAGAAGGAAACATCTAACTTGATACAGGGAACCCTCCAAAGGCTTAGAGCAAAACTCATTTAATGATGGATCATTAGAAGCATCCAATTTAGTTAGAAAAATGGTATTACTACTACCACTAATTTTCACCACTGTAATGTCCTAGCAAGTTAAGTAATGTTGATGTTAGAAAAGTATTTGTAGCTATGATCATATTTCAAAGTTCAAGGTGGTAAACTGAGCACATGCTGAAAACATTCTTATTCCTTACCTTATTTGTCAAGGTTTTAGAAAGAAGTTCATAAACTACAACATAGCCATGCTTGATATGGGAGGTCAAGAGCAGTGCTTGACTTAAGCTAATGCTCTGTGAAGGATCCCTGGCACATTAACTCTAATTGTGAGAGGTGAATAGGACTATCTTCTGCTTAAAGAAAACACCACCCATGGACACCTACCTCCATCCCCCTAGGGAAGGGTACAAACAACATCCCATGGTCCAAGCTTCATGGTGGGGAGTGGGAAAGAGATCTCCACTGAACCAGATAGACTCAGGTGCTCAAGCAGTCTGTTGATTTTCATGAGCTCAGATATACCGGCTCATTAGTTTTGAAGTCAAAATTAGTGCTAGTATTTACTTACATTGTATGTTGTCAAACCTTCCGCTCTCCCATTCTTCTCCCCAATCTCATTTTTGCTTAGAGATGGTAAGTTTAAACAGAAGAGAAAATTTTTCCAAAGCTAAGTGACCAGTTAGTAGCCATGTCCCATCATTTATCTAAAACACATCTACTTCATAACCTCAAAGAATATTAGTGGAAGTCTATTCCCCACCCATCCCAGTTCCTTGAAGAGGAACTTATATTTATCAGCTGTGTGTCAACACATTAATATTTTCTTATTCTTTAGTGACTTAAACAGAAAAAAGTGTTTATGGAATTTGGCTAAATCTCTGGTTAGATATAAGCTTATAACCGTAAAATTTGAAACACCTGTTTTTTAAAAATCTGAAAAAACATTCAAGTCTGAGTATTTGATTTATTCTTTGATCCAGTAGTTATGACGCAAAGCACTTTAAATTGGAAGGGTATGGAAATGTTTTCTTTGCTGCAGAAGATTCTCTTGTGAATGTAATTTCTACATTTTGAAATTTAGGATTATCTGTCCTGTTAGAATATTGATTTCTAGCAGTTTTTCATGGATGCTTGGAAATGTATGCTCTGTTAATAGGGTACAGAGTTCAATGTGTAATTATCAGTTTAGCATGGAGCTCCAGATTTTCTTCTACTTTAATAAGGTCAGGTATATGAAGAAGTGTAACCCAACAAGTCACATTCCTAGATTTATCCCACATAGTCTCAGATTCATAAAGGGAATATTCTAGAACATTCATTTTGGAGTTGAGTTGGCAAAGAATCTGGATGTTTATTACAGGAAATGAGAAATAAAATTACAGAAGTTAGAAGCCATAAACTGCACATAGTAAAACCACCACCAATCTTGAGGTGTTAAGTGAAAATTGGAGATCTATAGCACTATATAATTTATGTAAATTAAGAATACATATAACATCTTATATTACCCAAGTATAAATGCATGTTTTCAGACATTTAACACACATTAGAGAGATTGGCTCTGGGGGAGGTTGGAATAGGAGTGAAGTCAATAAGCAGAGAAGAAAATAGACATGGCTAAAATAGTTCTGGTTTAAACCATTTGATATTTGGCACCTAAAAATATCAGGCTCATGTAAGTCTGTTGTTTTGTTCTCAGATCCTTTGCCAAATTTCTTCTTCACTTTCCAGGTTCCCCTGCTAGTGGATCACCTCTAAGATAGCCCTCATGTTCCCTGCCTCTGGTATTCACATTGTGAAGATCCTCAAGTATGGGCAGGACCTGACCTGTATCTAACCAATAGGATATAGCAAAACTGAAAATGTGTCATTTCCATGCTTAGGTTACATAAGATTGGGACCTTCATCTTGTAGATATACTCTTTCCCTTTTAGCTTTTATGAAGCAGACATTGGTATCTGGGGAACCCATGTGGCAAGGAAGTCAGAAATGTCTGGAAACAGGATGGCCTCTAGCCAAAAGCCAGCAAGAAACAATCTCTCAGACCAAAACCACCAGAAATTGAGTTTTACTAACAACCATCTGAGTTTGGAAGTATATTCTCTTCCAGTCAAGCCTTTGGATAAGAATGCAGTCCAACCAACACTGACTATGGCTTTGTGAGACCATAAAGAAGAGCCAGTTAAACTGTGTGTGGACTCTTGATCCATAGAAACAGATAATAGATGTGTGTTGATTTAGGTTGATTTA
The DNA here is from genome assembly GCF_027475565.1 of Acinonyx jubatus. Taxonomy (NCBI): domain Eukaryota; kingdom Metazoa; phylum Chordata; class Mammalia; order Carnivora; family Felidae; genus Acinonyx; species Acinonyx jubatus. The sequence continues at coordinate 111,792,619 of NC_069385.1, read as the reverse complement.
GGCTTCAGTAATATTCTTATGTAGTAGATAGCTAAAACCTCTGTCGACAAGTTTCTGGCTTGGTTCAGCAAATGGCACGTTAACAGGATACTGGACAATAGAGAAATAGAAGCTCAGATACTTATTACCTTTCCCTCAGCTTTGAGCACCAGCCTACAGTGAATGTGTACCCTCTGCATCGCCTGCCCCTGCCAGATAGTCATCAAGTGGCCCTGGTTCCTGGGCTCTGGGACTACATCTTCCCTTTGTCTCCTTAGCCTAGGGTGCTAATGGCTGCCTGTTGCCAACTTGAGTTACTGCACTGATCCTTTTTTTGCTTTTGTTTTAGGATACTCATGAAACTAATTCTCTTGAAGTGTTTGTTGTATGGAAACCAATTTGACAATAAATTTCATATTAAAAAATAAAAATAAAAATAAATAAAAGTCCAGTAAAAATAAGCCATTGTTTATTGACAAAAGGCCCTTTCAATAGATTTGTTATTCATGAAGTGTAACATTTATCTAAAATGTTATTGAGAGGGGCGCCTGGGTGGCGCAGTCGGTTAAGCGTCCGACTTCAGCCAGGTCACGATCTCGCGGTCCGTGAGTTCGAGTCCCGCGTCAGGTTCTGGGCTGATGGCTCGGAGCCTGGAGCCTGTTTCCGATTCTGTGTCTCCCTCTCTCTCTGCCCCTCCCCGTTCATGCTCTGTCTCTCTCTGTCCCAAAAATAAATAGACGTTGAAAAAAAAATTAAAAAAAAATAAATAAAATGTTATTGAGAAAAGAAGGATATCCAGTCCATGAATAGGACCTAATTTGTGTTAAGATGCCTATTTTCCCCATTGAGCTATATAGTTAACAATACCAAACAAGATATCAGCACTTTTCTGTAGTATTGACACTAATTCATATGGAAATAAAAATTGAATAGCTGAAGTAATTCTAATACAGAACAAAGTCAGGACTTCTACTTGAGACTAAAAGCTATAATAGTCAAGATAGTGATACTGGCATGAGAATAGACATAGATCACTTGCCAGCTTAAGCTTTCTGGGAAGCATATGTTGAGTTGGGGATGCAAAAGGGTTGAGGGAGTAATCTTGTAAAGGAATAGAGGGAAGATAAGAGTCTACCAGATTGCAGTTTAGAACTGGCAGTGTCAGCAATGGAGAAAAGTTTGCTCTAGAGGGGAGGTCCAAAATGGACAGAATAGCTAGATATTTGACCAGAATAGTAGATAAGGGCAAGCTCTTCTCTGGACATCCTCCAGCCAGTGACTGACCAAGGTCATGATACAGAGTTGTTGGTAAGGATGTGGAACAAAAGGAAATCTTTATATCCTGTTGGTAAGAATGCATTATTCAGTGTTGGAACCTCAAAAATAAATTTTAAAATATCTAGGCTCTAAAATCCACTTCCAAGTATATACCTTTGAGAGCTCTACCCATACAAAGCTCTGTCCCATACCTGGACAAGAACTGTCCAAGGATTTTCAATGCATCCCTAGTCATAAAAGCATCTGAACCCAAAGTGTACCAACAGGAAAATACATGAACCTTCACAACTTTTCTATTGGAATAGTTTGATGAAAAGTGAGTAAACTATGGGAACATGCATGGGTAAGTATCACAAACAATGACTGAATAAACTGAAGAATTCTAGCCATTTACATCTAAAAGCCTGAAAAACCACAAATACATTGAATATACTGTTATGGTTCAAAGATATGAAAACAAGGAATTGATGAGCAATTCTGGAGAGGGAGTCAAGGAGGTGGGTATTGGAGCCACAATGAATTGGGAGTCCATTGCTGCTGGTTTTTACTTCATTTTTCAACTAAATATTTATTTTATTTAAAATGTTTTTGATATAGAATATGTGCATTTATTGTGTGTACCTTGTAAGTATACAATGAGTTTTGACATGTTTACTCCTACTGACTTCCCTGGTCAAGAAATAGAACATTCCTATTACCTGAGAAATCTTCTACCCCAGGAAATAACCTGTCAGATTTTATGGAGTCCTATAACAGTCAAAACTAAACAGAATTATAAAGCATATTCTCTTGCTAATCTCTGGATTGCTTCAATATCCCTGTTAAGCTTTTCTCATTTTCTATCACCCACATTAAAGTCAATTGTACTAGAAAGCACTGTGGGAATTTCAAACAAAGGAAATTTGCTTTTCTGGTTGGACCTTGATGGATATAACAACTTTGAACCAAACTTACATCCCTGAGAAGTCCGTTTTATAGTGTTTTTATATATGTATGTGTTGCTAGGCTCAATTAACTATAGTTGGTTATTTGAGATCGTTCAGGAGTACCAATCCCCAATTTTCTTTTTATGCTATCCTTCGTTTCACAAATGTTATTCAGGCTTTGAAATGAGTTGAGAAATGTCCTTTTCACTTTTCTCTGGGAGACTTTGTAAGATTGGAGTTAACTGTTTGAGAGAGCTTAATTAAGAAACAGTCTGGGCCTGAGTTTATTTATAGAGCTATTCAGAGAAGTTATTTCTTGATTTCATTATGGCGAAGACTGTTTTTCTAGAAATGTTCATGTCATCCAAGTTTTCAAAATTGGCATAAAGTGGCTCATAAAATTCTTATTCTGTATCTAATTACATTCCATTTCAAAAATCCAAATGTTTACTTGGAGCATCTCTTTTTGACCAATTATTTTGAGTTATCCCAAAAGTAGACCTTAAGAATTCAAGTGCAAGTAGATTTGGGAAACACCAGTGGGCAGAGTAGGGAAGGGAGACAACAGAAGGTAGCCAATACATGGTTTTGTTACTAAGGCTCTTATCACCGGGAATGACTGAAGTTAATCTCATGGGGGAAAACCTGAAGGTATCCCATATAAGAGGTAAACACACTGGGACATCTTTACAGACTAACTTGAGATGTGTTAATTCCCCCAGCATGTTAGGTCTGCCCTATGCAAAAGCAAAGGGGTCTTCTAAGGCTTTGAAAGGGAAAGCCATGAGGCAGTAATGCGACACTGGCAGTCAAACTGCCACTGGCAGTCAAACACTGATGTGTTAAGACCCGAGGGGGTATGGGCGGGCACCAATAGAGCCCACCATACCCATTTCACCAAGTTTGTTTTCTTGGCCTTTCCACAGAATCACTTTATTTCATTGGGTTCTGCTATTGTATGCATGTAGTTTTATTTTTACATGTATGTGTATTTATAGATGTATTTACATAGAAAATCCAAAAATGTAGAAGTGACATTTGTTCGCCAACGTAAAAAGTGCTAAAAATAGTTAAAATCTCTTTAAAGTTCTGTTTTCTGTATCCCATAAGTTTTGATTTATGGCACTTATCTTTCATTTGTAGTATCTACCTTACATTAGGATTTGTTCTTAGACCAAGAGTTTATCAATGCTTCCTAAATTCCAAACATGGGGGTGTTAAACTGAAATCAACAAAGATAACAAAATTTGGGTCAAAGAAGGTGATCCATGTGTAGCAGGTAGTTTTGGTGGCTCACCTCTAACCTCCTGGCACACCTGATCTCATGCAAATCATGTCCTGTCTCAAGGGCTCTCCACTTCCTCAGGGTTTTCTCTGAAACCCACAAACTCATTTGGTCTACACACAGGGTAGCTCAGAGTGAGGGAGTTGATGCTCCTGGAGGCAGCCCTCAACAAGGCTGGAGGTAACAGATACATTCTCTGGCCTCCCATCCTGCACACCTGCAGCACTTTCTCCAGGGTTCCTCCGAGGTCCCCAGTAGGGTCAAGCCCCATTTGCCATGGCAGTAACCAGCTAAATCACATGGGTTTTACTTTATTTTTAAGTAGGTTTAATGCCCAGTGCAGAGCCCAACTCCGGGCCTGAGCTAGTGATCCTGAGATCAAGACCCAAGCTGAGATCAAGAGTTAGTCACTTAACCAACTGAGCCACCCAGGCACCTGAAATCATGCTCTTTGCTGCCTACTCTTCTTGTCTCTCTCCACTCCTGCTTTAAGTGATCACCTACCAAATAAGTCCCCTGCACCCAAGTTGTTTTCTCAGGCTTTAAATTTCTGGGATAACCAGACCAAGACAAAGTGAGTTTGTCTTGGAGTTTGTTCAAACTTTGTGGCCTAGTGTCAGCCATTTTGTGTACTTGAAACTGCATGTAGTCTGAACAAAAGTAAAAACACTTCAGATAGGTCCTAAAGAACATACTGATCACGATGTCACAGATCAGAACCTAATTCAGTCTTCAACATTCTTACCTATTTTTGCCTATTTGACATATCATGTACATAGCATGTATTGGACACCTGTTGCATACACTTCAGATCCCTTCATTATCACCTGTTCCATTCTAGCAGCTGGTTTCACAGTGATATAACCTAACAGCATATTATGTCACCTTCATGCTAATACCTCAACTTCTGCCTTCTGGGTTTCCCTATTCAGATGGGGGACATAGGAAGGCCCAGATCTTTGCACAGTGCCCAGGTATGTGGAATTGGGTGGAAGGGAAAGGTAATACTAACTGGAGCCAGCCTCTGACTCATGGGAGACAGAAGCCAGCAGATCAATACTTCCCTTCTGTGAGTGAACAGTCAGGGACACAAATCATGTAGAGTCTCAGAGGAGGATCTGACAGTTGCACTGTTATTTCTCTCCTTTCCCTGACTGTAACAGGTACTTTTTCCGAGTCCCACTTCCCTGGCTCACCTCTAATTTTGGCTGCAGATGCTTTGGACACTTCTAAAGGAGATTGAACTTGTGCTGACAGCGTCAGGCCACAAGTAAGCTTTGGGTCTTTGTGCTGTTTGGAGAAGCCCCCAAAGTTAGTACAGCACATGTGAAAGCACATTTTGGAAGTAAGGGTTGTTAACTTCAGGGCATAGATCACTAACATGGAATAAGTTGTGGATAAATGATTCCAGATACCTGTCCTTCACATAAATGATTTTGGAAGACCTTCCTTGTGTTGTTCAGGGATCTCAACAGAACCAAGATCATATAGCATCACCATTTAAGACTTCTCTTTCCTGAGTGGAGGTATAGATAGAAAGGGAAGCACGTGGTAATGCAGAGACTCTGGTACCAGAACAGTATTGCATAATGAAAATTAAGGACTGTAGAAGTTTTTTTTTTTTTTAACTGATTTAGAAACCCTGAAGATGGAATGACAGACTACTACCAACTCAGAATAGGCTGGAAAACAGAACTTCAAAGACTTCATTTAAGGAGATCTTCATTTCCTGTAGCAGGATGATAGAGCACATTGGAAAATCAGGATGAAGAATTGACTCTAAATGTGGCAGGGATACAAGAGACATTTGATGTGAGGACTTGAGAGGTCTCCTTTTCTAGATTCAAAGCCTTGGAAGGGCAAAAAGTGGGACCTACATGTCAGGATAGGTGTATTTGGGTGAATGTCTGCGATTCAAAATCTGATATACTCTAAGCTCTCCAAACTTGGAGTGACCCTCTCCTCCTCTCTACTGGGAAGTAACAGTCTCCTGTTGCCTAGAGATTATGAAAAGATCACACAAGGCAGATACCTTGAAACGTATTAAATGCCTAAAAATCCATCCCTTCCTTCTGCTTGTTATCTTAGGAGAAGTGAATAGGTTCAGGTCCCCCAAGTCTGGAATTCAGTTTCTTCCCTGAAAGAAAAACTTCCCCACTGAAAGGGTTGCAAACCTGGATAAATTCATACTGTAGTACCTGTGAGAACATGCATAGAACTTTCGCTTTGATGTTTGAGTTACAGGGTTGAGAGGAATATAAGACTGGGTAAGGGTGTGTGACATGAGAACACTTCTCCATGACTCAGGACCTAATATCCTGGTTAGGATATCTGGAGATGATCCTAATCAGATGCTGCTCAGAGGAGATCCATCCTGTGCTTTTCTAGTTCCTTGAGTGAGGGATTTTTGACAGAATGCTTAGCAGCTTATTAACTCATGTTGGCTCATTGACTGGTGGAATTAAAAGATATGAAGATAGGGAAGGCCAAGTAGAATCCCCTGAAACTGATCACCACCTTAAACATTTGGAGGTTGGGATAGGTTATCGAATGCAATATAGCTTCCCCGGAGGAATTGCAGGGATTAGCACCAAACACCTAAAGGATGCAGGGACAGTGGTCAGTTATCACCCCCATCATTTTGTTTTTCTGATCCCTACAAAAACCAAGTATATGTGGCTGATGACAATGGATCATTTTAAACTTAAGTGATAAATCTAATCACAGCTGCTATGCCAGATGTTTATGGAAACATACCAACTTAGCTGTGACACTTGTATGTAGCTATTAATCTATAACATGCATTTTTCTCAATTCTGTCCATAAAGCAAAGTGCTTGTCTTGCCACAAAGCAAGGTCTTCCGTGGTGTTCCAACAGTCTGGAGGGACAGAAGTTTTGATATTCTCCAGAACACTGGTCTACCATCTTGGTGACATGCTAACTGGACCAGGAGTAATAAGTTTGCTGAGGCTCCAAGACATGCATGCCAGAAGGTAGGTGATAAGCACTATAAAGACATAGGAGATTTCCACATAAGTCTGCAGGGGTAGAATAGTCTGGGGGCATGCCAGAAGATCCTTTCTAAGGTAAAAGTATTCTATTTTGACCACCTACTACTAAGAAAGAAGCACAGCACTTAGATTTGGGAGACTACATATATGATTCTTGGCTTTCCTCCCCATTCCCATGAATGCAGATTTGCATATACTACACACTTGGCAATATTTTACCTATTTCTTGGGTCCCTGAAGGTGCCAGTTTTGAGTGGAGCCCAGAGAAATAGGGAGTACTACAGAAGATCCAGTCTAATACAAACTTGCGCCATATTAACAAACAATCCCAGTGGTAATAGAGGCCTCAGGAGCATACGGGCATGCTATTGTGTGGCCTTTGGCAAGCCCAAGTAACAGAATTGTAGCACTGATCCCTTGGGTTCTGAGCAAGATTAGGTCATCCACAATAGAAAAGCAACTCCTGGGACCTGTCAGTGCCTGAATACTGACCACAGGATATCAAGAGACTGACTGGAACTGCCAATCAAGTACCTGGGTCACATCTAAGACGGTCTTATGATGGAAATTGGCCATTTGAGATAGGGCTTAAGCAGGTCTGGGGGAGGGCATGTTGTCATTTCTTCCTTCTCTCACCAAAGTGAGAAGGGGTAGAGGAAAAACAGATGGGGTCTACTCTCCCACAACATGGCTCTCAACTAGATTTGATAGGTATCTCAAGTTTTAAAAATATCAATAAATGGAATAAAAAATATCTGGTTGATTTCCAAAGAGGCAGGCTCAGAAGTATTTGGTAAAATCTTAATACTTGTGTTTCTTTTAGTCAAGATCATTTGACTCACTGGGCCACAACCTTCCCCTTTATAAAGCTACCAGGGCTTATTACTATGGAATTTTTAATGGTTGGTCAACTCAGGTAGGATTCTATATTACAGACAGAGAAGTAGTAGGGAGATAAAAGGACAGATAGACAAGTCTTGTGAGGTGAGAAGTCACAATTTTGTATGACATTTTGATAGGTACCAGCCCTGATCCACATCAGCAATGGGATTCTCTGCCAGAGACTGTCAGGGGATGGGAAGAATGATGGGGAGTGGCAAAGGGAATCCATAGCTTCATACCTCACTGGGTTGACCATGGACATCAACCCATTATAGAAAGCCCACTATAGGCTTGATTTCTGGGGTTAAATGAACAGTTCACTTCTGTGGTGACCAACTCCAAACTAGTCACAGGCTGGAAAAGACTGGGAGACTAGATAGGCCTTGTTTCATGCATGCTACCTCAGTTAATAAAGTCTACATAGGAGTAGAGGTGTTAGTCTGGCAGGCAACATAGTCCTAATAAAGATGGAAGACTTTACAAGGTTGCCTGTGGCCATCCTAATGAGAAGTTTTCTGGATAAAGGGTACAGATCCATTCTTGTGCTATTCTGCCTTGTTCCATTCAATAGGAGTTGACCCTTATTGGTGGGCTACATTTCTCAAGTTCCTAGTAAACTGGTTTCTAGGTAAGGTTTGTCTAATGGGAGGCACTGGGGTAGGTGGGAAAGGGAGAAAGAAGCCATGACATTTCTCCACTTCTACATTTGCTTTGGGTGGCATCGGCCTGCCTCCCTGATCTCTGGTTCCAGCTCCCACTGGAGTTGTGGCTCTGATAATGCTACCTCTACTCTTTGACCCTTAAGCCACAGGGATGGTAGAGGCTTCCCCTGCTAGACTCTGGGGTGCCTCAATTTCCCATTTGGCCTTTAGTCTTTCTAACATCTTTACTATGATGAATTGGATACAATTCCCTCATTATAACCTTGTGAATTAGGTATGATCATTGGGAGATTTTCTTGGCTGGACCCTGACTGATACAAAGGGTTGGAGTACACAGCATCCTTTGAGACTGAAACCAGGTTTTCTGATACTACCTAGCCAGTCTATCGCTCCTGCACTTTGTATGTTCTTGAGTCATTTGGCAAGATCATGGAGCTACTTCTTCCATTTGATCTCCAGACTCAAACTCATGGGCCTTAGATTAATGTAATTCTTTTGATGCAAGCCTTGGTAACTCTTTGGTCTGAAGTCTTTATTTGGCCACCCAAATCCAGTTCACTTATGAACCCTCAGACTGACCCTTGCCCTGTCCATTTGTATATTACATTCTATTCATTCCAGTGATCTTTCGAGTCTCAGCTTGTGATAGGGTATACAGTGATATATGTTGGATACATACTAGGATGCTTGATACATGCTTGATACCCAGATAGCTTGGCTCAAATGTTCTCTAGACTGATGGATGTGTTGCCTGGGGGGGGAAGGTCTCTCACATTCACTCATCTAGAAATTGAAGACCATCTCACTGAAACCTGAAAATAGGAAAATATTGGTTTCCCAAGTGGTGGTTGGTGTGTATGTGTGGCAGGGGGGAACCTAGAGGTAGACTTCGATTGAAGAAAATTTGAAATGCCAGCCTGTGAGGCTCTTTCATCCTTCTGCTGGGTCCAAGGAGAGAAAGTGGCAACACTCATCCAAGAACCCCAGAAGTAGTAAAAGGTCTAGGAAAAAAGTATCCATTCATTGTTTGATCTTAGGGTCTCCCTGTCAAATACCAGTTTTCTAGGGCATTGATCTCTGCTTACAGTAGATCTAGGTAGCACTATCCCTGGAAAAAAAAATCAGACTCCTCTTCGAAAAGACAGACCCTCCTCCTGAAAAAAACCTCCCTAAAGGCCTCAAACTCCTAAAGGACAGGATGCACTCCAACTATTTCAAGTACAGGGGAAAAGGCTTTGGAATTTGGTGACTTGAGATAGCCATTTTCTCTGAGGTGGTTAATCAAGATATAGGAGCACAGTATTTAGGGACACCTCTCCAGGGACTTTTAAAGCACAAATGCAGTTCCACACATGAAGTGTGTAAGAGGTTAGGGCTCAGGAAAGGAAGGGTTAGGGGGAAAATCCTTACTCAAGCATCTGTTATATGCCAGTGAGACAATTTTTCAAATAGTCCTGTCCCCAAATGAATCTTTTAGTCACTGAGATCAGGAGAGCTGGTGATCTCTATAACCATCTACAAATATGGGGACACCAGAGCCTAGATCCTGCATAGGTTTTTACAGCACAGGACAACCTGATTCAAAGGTAAGGGTGACAAAACTATTTGCCTCCCACCCAGACTTCCAGGATTCAGATGAACAAATACATAGCCAAATAAACTACCTCCCTAGGACATCGGCTTCTGGGATTCCAAAGACCTTGGCCTTCTTGTTAATAAGGTCTGTAATGGAACCTATTACTGCAGCTTCCATGTTAGTCTTTTCTCCATTTGCAGGGCAAGCTGAAGATGCTGGACTCTAAATCCATTCAAACAATCCCCTCATCCAACTGATTTGGGTCGTGCCTAATCCACTACAATGGAGAACCTGTTTTGTCATCTATGAAACCTGCCTTTGTAAGGTCACTTAGAAACTATCAAAGCCATCACAACATTTTAAGTTCGTGGACTCCTCATTGTCAGCATAGCTTTTCTGAGGAAGTCTCAGATCAGTGTAAGAACACTTAAGTTAGGATTCTCTAGGACCTAACATTTCATATACAAAGGATTTAGAGGGATAGGACAGTTAGCTTAGTAGCAAGATAAGTTGTGATATTAGTAATATGCCATAACTGTGGCATTTATGCTAAATCCCTGGGTTTTCTTTAAAAGTCTAAGTATGTCCATAAAAAAACAAAACATGAGAAGTTAGAAGTTATGTACTCCTTATTCATTATGCAGTTAGAAAATACAAGGTAATTACAAGTTCAATTATGGGTGCTATATATCTATATTATGGTTTTCAACCAAGCATTTTTCTATGGCTACTTAGACTGTACAGTATCCTATCTAGTGGCTGTACTATGGTTTATTCAATAAATGCATGGTTAAATATTTAGTATCTCAGCATTTTCCCAAGCCATGTGTGCATTAAAAAATAGATTTCTCCAATATTTGGTATTTTTGGACTCTACTTTTAGAGTTAAAATTATGATGCTAATAAGGAGAACAAACCTGATGGTTGACACTGTCCATCTGCCTCTCAGAAGTATCCTATGAACTTGGGCCTATCCTATTGTGAAGTACAAGCACACAGGTTGGATACCCATAGCTTGCTCAAGTTTTACATTTGTTCTCATGAAGTTGAAGAGGTCTTTTTACCTGTTGAACTTTGTGAGGTAGGTGGTCCCTGGACCATTAATTTTTTGAGATAATTTACATTACCATAAAATTCACTTTTAAACTATACAATTTAGTATTCACAGGATTGTTCAACCACAACCCCTATCTAATTCTAGGACATTTTGCCCTATCTTCAAATTGATCAAGTTCACTGATTCTTCTACTTGTTCAGAGAGGGGTTCAACAGCAGATTTAATATTTTTTCAGTTACACTTTAAATTGAGAATTACTAGTTGGGTCTTTTAGGAAGTCTGTTGTATTTTCTATTCAATGAGCCCTCATATTTCTCTGTAGTTGTATAGCATGGTTACATTTCTTTGAATATATTTAAGATAACTGATTTAAAGTCTGTATAGGAAGTTCAATATCTGGGCTTCTCCAGGACAGTTTCTGTTAACTGCTGTTCTCGTGGATGGGAATCTTTTGTTTATGTGTCAACTTTTGTTGAAAGTTGGACAATATAATGTGGCAACTCTAAAGATCAGTTTGTTGTTTGCTTAATTAGTAACCTTACTGAATTATGTAAGGTCAGTACACTTTATCATAGTTACCACTGAAGTCTATCCAGCTATCTGATTAGCTACTGATAGGACAATTTTCCTTAAACACCTGGGACCATAAGTTGCCCATCTTTGCTGAGAATCTCTGTACATGTGTTAGGACATGCCTTCAGAACTCATCCACTCAGTTGGAAACTGCCTTAGCCTTCATTTCATGCTTGTGTAGAACTTCAAGATCAAGGAGAGGGGAGAGCTTAGAGCCTTCTCAGGTATATCCTAGCATGTGCCAGCCATATGTATTGGCCCATTTAGGTTCCCAGGAATATATTGGAATTTTTCAAAGGCCCTCTCTGCACCTGATTTCTGGCTTTTCCTTTTAAGCTTTTTGGTTAGCTTAGCGTTTCCCCCAAATGTTATCTACCATCTCAGCTGCCATGTTAAAGTATTATCTCTAATTATTTGACAAATTCCCCCAGGAAAAAGTGTTATACACTAAGTGATGAAGGAAGCAGGTCAAATAAGGACAGCCTTATGAATGGGGTCTTTCACTGAAAGAACCAGGGCTGCTGGTTTTCAAGTTTGCTACAGAACTGAGGTTGAGGGTGGTGGTAGTGGATGGGAATAGGACATTTTAAAATAACACAAAGATTGCCATTAGAAATCCCCCCCTCCCACCCAAATCACTGCAGGATTTGTTAGTTGGAGTTCTGAAATAAATTTGACAAGTTTTTTCCTATTGTTCTGGTTTATGGAGGATAGTGCTTTTGTGAGTTTCATGGAGGGCTTTACTCTGTCATTGTCACTAATGTCACGGGTCTATTGGCTTTTAGATAAAGATAAGATATTATCCTTTGGTAGCCTTGTGTCCACAATGTGGAAAGCCAAGTATGATTTGGGAGCATATAGAGCCATCTGACAGTGAGATCTTCTGGTTTTCCCAGTGAAGTAGGACTAGGTCTGGCCCTACTGTGGGAAAATTGGTACACCAGTGCTGCTAATTCTGATCCACACATCAACATTATATCAAGTATATGATAGTCCTTGATGAGTTAATGAGCTTGTATCAGACTATGATGTGCATTTTCTCCTATAGAGAAGACTTGCTGTGGAAATACCCCAGTTGAACTATACAGTGTGTTTGTTGGTTTAGTTTACATTTTGATACAGCTTTTTGTCATCGACAAGAACAGTTTGTAGTCTAACATCTTCAGTAGCACTGAAATGCATTACTTTGGGTTTGGCTCTAGAGAGCTTTAATTCTTCCATATCCACAAATACACATTCCAGATAGAGTAACTGAGATAGAAGGAACAGGAGTTCCTGAATCATCTCTCAGATGAGCCACTCAACCCTTATTACTCCAGTAGGGAGGGGACAAACGTGTGTTAAGCTATGAAGATTTGGGGAATATTTGTAACCAAAACATTCTGTCCTACCACTGCACAATATATTTGCTGTACAAATTCCCTGCTGTCTTCAGTATAGGTCAGTTTTTTATGTCTTAAGTTGTTAAAGTTAAAGTTCAGAAAACTGCTTTTACTTCTGGAAGTATTATAAGCATTAATGTTCATTTTAATTTCTCTAGTCTTTTTATAGGTCATTCTGAAGTTTTAGGATATGAAATAAAACCTGCTAAGTTCGTTTTCTAAATTATTCAATTATAACTATCACTAATTGAATAATCCTTCTATTGTCCATTGACTTGCGATATCTGACATCAGGAATTAATTTAGATCACAAAAGTGGTTTTTTTGGTTTTCTGTTATATTGATTTTTGTTGTGAGGTTGAAACCACTACAATAGTGGTTAACAGTAGGACTTATCCTTCAACTCATTTAACATATGTTGTTACCTTTGGTTAGTCCGTAAGATTCCAATGGGATTTTTTAAGTTCACCATTAGTCTTCTTGGAGTTTTAATATCATTTGAAGATAAAGGTTCGACTCAGAATGAATCCATTTTCTGCAAAGGTGTTGTAGGTAAGAGGCGCAGATTAGGAAATCTACAGATCACATAGTAAGAAGCAGAGATGGGAGTTAAACCTAGGCCTAACCTCAGAACATTCACTTGTTTCAAAAAGCATGCTACTTGCCAGCCAATCTAAAAACTCCTTTTTAGAGAAAGACTTCACTGAAACTGACCCAATGAACTTCCCTCCCTATATCTAGCAGGCTTATAGCATCTACCAAGGTTTAGTAGGATTCCAGACTTCTATGCTCTTTTCCAAAAATAGTGTAATGAGGACATCCCCTTACCACCCTACAGAGATAACATGCCTCCATATAGCTAGAAAGTAGGGTTCTAGCTACCTAGGCTTATGTTTGAGTTGCCACTTATCCCAGTACTAGTCTTATTTTAGTAGCCTCCGAGAAATTGGCAAGGGAAGAAAAAAATCTGCTAGAATTCCTCCTCTATTTAACACCATTGGCCAGGGAAACTTGACTATTTTGGTGTGGATGGGATATGCTTAATTCTGAAATACTACCCATATCTCAACGCCAAAAGGAAACTTCCTTGGAAGGAGTGGGACTGGCAGTTATGGGCCTTGCCAACCAGAGGACAGTACCTACAATGGGACTTGCATACCAAGGCTCTAGATGAGCAAGTTGTGCATATGTGGATCAGGATAAAAACACATAAGGTGAGCCTCTTATGCTTTGGGACCTTCACACCCTTTACCAATTCTCTTGCAGCAGGACACACTCAGATTGACAGCTGGCAGAAAGCCAGCTACAGCATCTACTCATGCCTTGGGAATTCTGGTGGGAGGTATTATTGAATACTATGGTTTGAAGTCGCCGATTCCATCGTGTTTCCCAGAATGCTGGGACTGATGAGAGAAGGGTGGCAAAGTGGCAGAACACTATGTACTGTGTTTCTTTCATGTAAGAATTACGTCTCTGTAGAACAAGCTTTCCATTTTTGACAATATTGGCAAAAATCCAGGAAGCATTTTCCTAAAGGTGAAAGAAACCTGACTGGAGCAACCACCAGCATACCTTCTCTAGCACCTGGGCAGATTCTAACTTCATGATTCTCCATTGCCTCTTAGGGTTGGCATCCTTGCCTAACAAATGTGGCCAGAGAGAATATTTTGAACACTAGGAAGTCTTCTGAAAAGCCCTGGGAACCTACTTAGTATTTTTAGGCTTCGGGTCTCATACATTTTATAGAGGTAGCTCTCTATAAAGGTCAGCTCACCTAAGGCTGGTCTAGAATGGTCTCATCTGGGACAACAGGATATATTGGTCTCCAGCCAGCTTACTGTAACCCAGGCTCATTCTTATGACAGTGAAAGAAGGATAAAAATGCACAGCATATTGAAGCCTAAGGCTTAGAATGTGGCAGAGACTGCCAGTTTATTCTCCAAGGTAAGTTAAGGTCAACTCAGATTCCAAGGGCAAGGAAACAAACTATCTTGAAAGAACAGCAAAGTCACATTGTAAAGAGGTATGCAGAATTTGGGTTTTTAATTATCAACCAGGAACTGAATTCCTGATGAGAAACTATCAGTGGCTGGAGACAACGTCAGCCTGATCCATTCACTAACCTTAGCACCACTGTAAATGGAACAACCAGATATTGTGCTTCCAAATGTGATACAATAGAAAGTACATGTCACCTATGGAGTCTTCTCAAAGACCATCTAAGACTTGTAGCATCAACTACCAGTGTAAAGTACAGGGAGAAGAGAAATACTTGCGGGGGGGGGGGGGGGCGTGTACAGCCAAATCTAAAATGTTGAGCATTTTATGACAAATGATCAAGTTTCTCTAACATGTGACCCTGGTGGAGAGAGGACTTCGCATTAATGCTGCTTAAGCCTTTTAGACACATCTGCTGCTTCCCCTCAGATTCTCTTGGAGTCACTGGTCTTCCAGATGCTGGCCAGAACTATGCTGCCCCACAGTTTACACTGTTTACCTGCATGTGGGGGAATTTCTGGCTCTAAGTGCTTCTGGGCTCAGATGAAGTGCCATATTGCATGAATGGGACTTGTATTCTCCAGCTGCCAAATGGATTAACTAACCATCCAGAAGAATGGGAGTTTACTCAGAGGTAAATTTTGACCAATGAAGGCTACACGGCAGAACAGACCCACAGATGAATTCTTCCCTCTTTCCCCTATACAGTCTAGGACTTATGAGACCCAGAAGTCAGCTGTGGTTTTGTGAAGCAGTGGCAACACATAAGCCTATATGCTTTTTCTATTCTTTACACCCTTTTCCCCCTCATTATTACTGCTTGGGAGTCACACCTCCTGATTAAACATTACTGATCAATGTTTTCCTCAGTTTTGGTTTTTAGGGAACTTGGGTTAAGGCATTCAAGTCAACTAAGTGACTCCAACCAAGTGACTTGTTTGGAGCCTGATTTGAACGAGCCAGCTGTAGTACATTTAGATGCAAGCCATGCAGTTTGACTATTAAGGAATTGTTGATTATGTAGATGCAGGACAGTGATTACCCAAAAAAAAACAAACAAACAAAAAACAAAACAAACCCTTTCCAGTTTGTATTTTGTGGGTAGACAAATAGGATGCCATATATTTGCTCTGAAAGAATTTTAGCAAGGCAAACTAAGTTAGAAAGACCTCAGGGGGATAAATAAGACTGAAAAATATGTAGTTGCTAAAGCTGAATGGGTATGTGGTTCATCACACCATTTTCTATAGATGATTTTATAGAAATGTTTAAAAACACATGTTTAAGAACTGTTCCTGTGTCTATTTCACCTAATGTTTGAGTCCTAGGAGATCCTGATTTTTGTTCTGTAGATGATCTCAGAGCTTTTGGAATATTTGTTATTGCACCTAGTTGTAGAGTTTTATACATTCTATGAGCTCTTTCAAAGTGAGATTATGTCTGGCAAGTTTCTCTATTTCAGCTTTCTTTTGAAGCCATCTACCTGTTTAGTTTTATGAATCTGTCCCTCCTTCTGGGAGAGATCCTAAATCTGATATTTGACTCACTAGTTTTTTCTTTACCTATATCCATCTACCCATTATGTTCTATTGACTTTTTTCTTACACCTGATTTTTGTTTAATGAAAAGGTCTTGACCTTGGATATAAAAATACTTATTTTAGGTTATCTGAATGTTTTAACATTTCTGCTTCCAGTAGTCCATGTTGTTTCAATTTTCCTTTTGAGGTAGTTGTACTCCAGGGTCTCCTTTTGGCCTATGAAAATATCTAATTCCCTCAGGGTGATAGGATTTATCCAGTAATGCCATATTGAGTAGAGACCAAAAGGCAAGATTCTAGTTTGTTTCAGCACTAGTAAATTCAGGAGAGAAGAGACCCAGGATGTTTAGTTTCTAGAAAGAAACTTTAGGTCAGGGTCTCCTTCCCTGAGAGGGGCAGCACTGGACAGAGGCAGGCTCCCTGGACTGGAATCTACCAGCTCTACTAGGGGACAGGATGAAGGACTGAATGCCCAAGATTGATCAGCCCCCACTTGCTTTCACTGACCCCCCCAGCTAACAGTGCTTCTGTGCTAACCTGATTTTACCCAGTAAACCCCTGCATCAGCATGTGGGGTTGTTGCCACTGATTTCTGCCAGGCAATCAGTGATTATCTCAAATCAGTCATGTGCAAGAGACCAAGAGCAGAACTGAAGTCACTATTCTCTAACACCCTCACAGCTCTGCCAGATGCCCTTTGTCTCAGGTCACAGCTATTATACTTACGGGCACCATATGTGTCAACTTGCCCAGGAAGTTCCAGTTTATGCCTGTTGCCCTGGTACAGTCATGAGTAGTGACCTTTGTCCAAATAGGACACTGGAGAGTAAAAACAATTATACAGGCATTGTGGTGACCAGAGATGCTCTACTCAGAGCTCAGAAGCTGCCTGATTTGTGCGGTTAGCAGACAGCCTTCATCTGCAGCCTCTTTGCTAACTGCTGTAGGATCAGCAATAAGGCCCTTTTCACCCAGGTGGCTCCTAGCCAATGAGTGGGCAGGGAGGGGCAGGGAACACTAGAACCCGGCTACTTCTGCTTAACATAGGACCTCTCTATGGGTAATCTTTGTGCGAAAGTTCCCTGAGGGCTGGCTGAGATTTTCTTAAAGCTGCATTGAGTTCTGGGTGTCTTCCTGCTGGCCATGAACTGACCTAGTCATCCTACTTACACCACCCCACATCATATCAAGACCCCCAACCCCTTTTAGTATGTTAAGGAGCTCCTCACAGTAATTTTTCCTGGATTCCATATTTGCTTCTATATAGTTTCTCCAGGGTTGATGGCTGAGGAGGAAAGACCACAGCCAGTGCTGATTTGTCAAGAAACTCAGGCTGGGAGTGGGAGACAGGAGGCAGTAGTGTTTCTAGCGCCATAGGTGGGTTTTGTGCACTCAAGATGTTAGATTTGTATTCCATCTCTTATTCTTCCAGTAGTTGCCAGAAATACCTTTTAAAGAATATTGTTCTAAGGCCATAGGCTACTAGATCACATTCATTTCTGGAGCCAGGACTCTAAAGTCTCCCAGCGTTAGATCTAAAAACTGGGTTGCTAGCCTCCCCACAGAGAGCTACAGCCATTTGGCTTGTTGGATCACAATATTGTTACTGGATCTGCTAATATAAAATCAAGTAGCAAGAATCTTGAGATCCTAATTCTATTACCTTGTTATCCTTTAAAAAAACAGCTCCTTCCCATGAATAGGTTATGTATCTGGGTTTCTGATACCAACTTTATCCAATCACACTTCACCAATAAGGGAACTAGGGGAACCAGAAGGTAGACAACGCTCATCTGGTAAACATTAGAAAGTACATCCCAGATACAAGCAATTAGGAATGACACATTAACTCCGGTCATCTTTGCTGTACAACACAACCCACAGGAACAAAGTTTTATGACCAAAAAGAGCAAACTTTCCTAGGCTGTCTTGCCATCTGGCTTCCAGTTAGGTTTGGCCAACAGGAAGCACTGGTGGAGGATCAGAAGGCATGTGGAAGGGAGATACCCGGGTATTTTTCTCCCCTTCAGTAGAATCTCTCCAGCAGTGGCTATTCTCACTTCCAGTGTTCTAGAGGCAGCCCTTCTTCTATTTCCTCTAAGCATTCCCTGCTATGACTCTAGCCTACTCTGTGCAGTTTCTACTACCATAGTAGTAGTAATAGCACTTTCTCCTTGACCCTCCAAGCCTTAAGAGTAGAAATGGCTTCTTGCTGGTAGTCGGAATTTCTTCATGATTTCCTGTTTGGTTTCCAGCTCTTAAAATATCTTTGTAGCTTACTGCCCACATTAAATTCCCTCTATTGAACTACTTAACTTTGGCTTTGATTTCCTGAGTGGACCCAGACTATTAACAGCTGATTTATTTCAAGAATAAGCCATTAAATTGCCATCTCTTTCAGTTGGCGTGGGTTAATGTTTAGGGCATGGAATATTTAGAGGCATCTTAAGACATGAGCCATTAATCATAAATAGAAAGTAATATATCTAGAAATAAACTATAAGAAAATTGATCTGTAACTATTATATGTGCCAAGCAACAAGAGTTTAACCCTAATAAGGCACTACTTAGCACAGAGGTGCTAAACAGGCCAAACTTGGCTTGCAGAATCTGTGCTTATGTTCTAGGCAGATAAGGTAACTTTCTCCAACAGCCTTTCAAAAATATTGAAATGCCAGTTTAATTACCCTCTTGGGGACCAGGGAGGCAATATTTTTAGTTGTCGAGCTATGAATATAATAGATTGATCTTCAGACCACCCTCTAGGGGTTCATGCTATAACATCGGCTACCAGGACTCCAGGGAAGCTGTGTTCCAGAAGGCTAAGGCACAGCTTTGTAAACATCCTGTTTCTAACAGTCCCTTCAAGAAGCCAAATGAAATATTTGTCACTTATCACTATTAATGCCATTAACTTTTATTACTCAAAGTCTCTAATTTGTCCGTTCACTGACCTACTTGCTAACTTAACTGTACCTAGGTACACCATAGTGGACATAAAGTCCATAATTCTGGCCAGGAGGATTTCCAAGGTGCTTAGGTGGTAGTCCTTGTTTTAGACCAGAAATGAAAGCTTGTTGGACATTGATGCTTACCTTAAAGGACACAGCATCTTCTTATATTGATCTCAAGCTCCCAACTCACACATACCCTTTTCTACTTGTTTAGCAGGTAGTATGGCTATCACTGGTGAGGCAGGTCTTCAATACAACCATTTTCATAGTGAAAGGAATAAGAAAAATTGAGTTGTTCTGTCTGGGAATTCAAAGCACCTTCTCCTAATCTGGCTCTGGACCATTCCCCGAACCTCTGATTTTCTACCTGTCACTCTCAGGATAGTTCTTCCTTAAAGAAATATTCTAGGCTACCCATGTTTGGGCATCTGTACCTATTCTGTTTACCTAGACCAGTAAGAAACTTCATATGGGTTTGTTCAAGTCCTGAAATCTAGCTCTGAAACAATCATGAAGGGAACAGTTGATGATCCAGCTAGTTTTATTGGAATTAGCCTTTTGGTTCTGAAATCCCAAGAGAAACACCAAGTTTAGAGAGTCTAGTGGGAACTAGGACACATTTTGAGGTGCACATCTTAGTACTAATGTTCTGAGGGATCTGTGTGTACCTTCAGCCTTGAACATTCCCTCGTGCCTCTCTGGGCAGTCTTTATTGACATTGCCTCAAGTTCATGAAGCAATTCCAGATCTTTCCCTAGTGACTAACAGTGAGCAGTTTTGCTCCTAAAGTAAAAGTTGATTATAACTGCATAATTGTCACCTGTTATTTCTCAAGAACTACTACTGGGTTCAGTCTTCTGGAGATATGGAGTCAGATCTGCAGCCCCAAGACAGTTCCCCCACATAACCATAGAGAACATTAAATAAAACTCGGGTTTTTTTTTATTGCTTTGAATACTTCCCTGAGCTCCTGACTCATCCAAGCATCTATGTGACATTTCCACATGGGTACCATAATAGACATCCCAAGTTTAGCATGCAAGAAAACTTGGATATGCCCCAAACTTTATTCTAGTCTTTCCCATCTTATTGGTGGCACTAAAAACTACTCATGGGGTCAGAAAGCTAGGAATCATTCTAGATTCTCTTTCACCTTCATTGCCCACACCTGATCAGTAAGTACCACTCATTGCATTTCTAAAATATGCTCTGGATCTATCCAACTTTTCTACTTCTACTGTCTCACCTTAGTCCCAGCAATATTTCCTCTGCTTCTGAGTGGATTATAGGGACCAAGAGTAGAAGCAGAGTGATTATGATTCAAGACTTAACAAGGGAATCATTCATGTTTCTCAACTGCTTGAAACTTCCCTAGTGGCTTTTCATTAGGTATAGAATGAAACTTACTTTCCTTACTATAGACTCTTGTATTCTTCATGATATATTCCCTGATTTTCAATACCTCTCCCCTCCACTCATTTAAATGTCAGTCGCATGGCTCACTTTCAGTCCTTAAAGCATGCCAAGGTGCTTATACCTCAGGGCTCTCGTTTACCATACCCTCTCCCCAACTCATTTTTGTTAAGGTCCTTACATTCTAAAGCCACCCTCCCCATTTGTTTTTTTAAAAAGAGCAAATGTTAAGGTCATATCAGAAAGATTCTTGGCCACTTTATCATTGCCTTCAAAATTCCTGCCAAATCCTTTCACTATTCTCTTTAACTTACCACTAACCAAAAAAAGCCTGTTTGACTCTTACCCATCTCTTCCATGAGAATAGGATCCTGTTCCTGCAGACCTCATCTGCCTAGACAGATGTTCAGATGCAGAGGTAGGCTGCCAGATCTTCAAGAACGAACTTCCTGTAGAGCTATAAGGGGTATAAGCTAGCCAAAAGCCTCTATCTGTACCAGCTGCAAAATCCATCACTGTGTTTGAGCTAAGGCCACACTTAGTATGGAGAATAAGGTTAACAAGGACATTTTGGGGGGACCCCTCTGCAAGCCTTCTTTGCACCAGAGCTTTCTTTTTGGATTGCTAAGTCTCTCAGGACTGCATTGCACTCTGATATTCCATCCTTCCTTTCTATCACAGGGGTCAGATCAGCATAGCCATCTGAAGGCTTGCTGCCTTACTGATACCTGCATCCTTCTTCCCTCTTGTAGGAATTATCCCCTATAAGTCTTATATTTCCAACTCCTCTTGGCATTTATTTTGAGGACTCAACATAGTTGGTAAGAAGTGGTTTGGGGACTGAGTCACCTCTATCCAGATAGCCAAGGAGGACCCAATCCCAACTGATGTGTGGTAGAAGTTGCTAAAACTTTTTACCAATACTGATCAAGAATATGTTCCTATTAAGGTGGAATTCTCTGGCCAGTGCAAGGATTCAGGCCTTTAAGTACAGGCAAATAGAATAGTCTAATTAGTACATTGTAGTGTACTAATTACTCCCTACTGCAGGAGGAGGAGAAACTGAGGAGTTTGTTAAGGCCAAATGAGAGTCAGAGGGTCTTTCTGGTAAACAGCATATAAGAGGCCCTCATCTCCCGCAAAAAGAGAGTGGACACAGCTGAGGAACAAATTCAGAATCTGAGTCACCAAGATTAAAATATGGCTAAATGCTCCATGAAGACAGGGCTGCTACAATGTCAGAGCCCTAGTTAGAAAAACCTGGGGACTGAAACATGGGATGGGGATATCTGGGTAGATGTTCTTAAAGAATTGAGATCCTTTAGGTAGCCCTGAACCAATATCATTACAGACTGTAGAAGGGACTTACTTCTTTATTAGGAACTATCCTTCGTTAAGGCATCCCAAGACACTGCAAAGGCTTCTACCACACAAGCTGACAGATTACCCTGTCAGGTGACATCCTTTCCTGAATGCCAGGGTAATAACCAGGATTAAGTCTCTGCATACCTCCATATAATGGAGCTTAGGATATACTGGCCCTGAAGAGGAAAGCAATTATACCCCAAGAAGCTATGAGAACTAGTTAGCAAGTATCAGAAGTCCAAGGAGTATTTCTAGGACTAGATTTTAAGGATGCTTGTTCAAAGAAGAATGTACAGCTTAGGAACACTTTCTCAGGACACTATCTTTAAACTCTGGTAAGGAGCCCCAGGGATAGACAATCTCATTTTTAGGTGACTTAGGCATCTTAACTTTGCTTATAATTGACCTTTATCATTCTGAATTGGCAGGGCAAAGAAAGCAGCACTAGAAATCTCTAGAAGGTGGGCACTTGAGTGAGTTGTACAAGGCCAGCAAATCCAGATGTTCCATGAAAGGACACAGATACATCATTTATCAAGATCATCTGCAATGTACTGCTGAAAGGGGTTCCACATCACTAAGTTTAGTGGCACCTCTTCTACAGGCTAAGGCTGCTGACAGAAGCAATTCTAAAGCTGGGTTAATACTCAGATTGTACAGCCTCAAAAAATCAATGCCCAGTGGTAGCACTTACCACTAGAAGCCAGGGTGTTACAATTTTATCAGCTAGAAAGTTTGGAAAGGTAGTGGAAGGGGTGGTTGTCTCATAGGGAGTCCTAGAGGTGATTAACTGAACATGGCATCCCTGGGGCAAAGTAGCATGGCAGCCAAAGAATTATAAAGAAGAATGAAAGTGGAGGGAAATTGCCTCAACATTACAGTGTCTTAGCCATTTCCCAGACCTGCACTATTTAAAAACCTGTAACCCATGGACTAAAGAGGTGGTCAGGTCCCAGGAGAAAGGGGGGCTTCCAACACTACAGCAAAGACACCTATTGAGGAACTGGGTAGGGATAGCCAGACATTAAACTTTTCTTGGGTACAGGGTCCAAATGGATATCAGTACTTGAAGACCAGAAACCTGGTCATGACTTCCTTGTTAGACTAGGCCTGGTGGGTCTAAGTAAGTAGCGTTATAGTCAATATAAGATTCAATGGGTCTGCTGGATCCATACACCCACCTGGAGATAATTCCTTCAGTCTGTAGTTGGCATGGACATAATGGAAGTAACCCATTGACATTTTAGACTGAATAACTGCTATAATAGTGGGGACTGCCAAGTGAAAGCTTCTGAAACTACCCAGTTCCCAGCCAAGATTGTGAATCAAGATGTATTTTGGAGTGTGTGTGTGTGGCAGGGATAGAACATGTTAGTTCCATCCTGAAGGATTTTAAGATTTCTGGGCTGATACTTTCTATAACAGCATCATGTATTTCATCAGTCTGGTTTTTGTAGAACTTGGATTGGCTGAATGACTAGAAACACTTAGGTACTCAATGTAGTAGTCTCAGTTGCTCCTGTCATGCCAGATGAGCTATCTTTGCTAGAGCAGATTAAGATGACCTCAGATACATGGTATGTGGTCAATAAGGTGAAGGAGTTCTTTTCTATAAGAGGATCAGACCATTTGAATTCATGTGGAATTGTAGATATACATTTAGAGATTTTCCCCCAGGGAAATGTTTTCAGGCTCTGATAGGTTCAGAAGACTTGGGCCATTTGGACCTGTTAGAACATATTGATCCTTATAGTAGGAGTCATATTGCAGAGATGGCTACTATAGTGGAAGTCTCGGTAAGATACACATATTTTAAAAGATGGAAGGTATACTGGAACTTCGGGAACCTTACACTTCAGGAAAGGTTCTAAGAGGTCCAAGGTTAAAGAGAATAATGTGATAACCCCTCTGGAGCAAGACAACTTGTGGAGGATAGAAGACGTACTTTCTTCTTTGTTATAACACCAGGTAAGCTTTAGTTTCTAGAAACAAAAGAAGACTCTGCAGTAGATCTGGGCTGTGGTACAATCACCCCTGACCCTGGATCATATAATCCAAAGGATGCAATGGATAGATGTATTGCCTCAGTTGAAGTGAGGGAAAAATCTTTCCAGTGAGCATAACTTAGTATACATCATGGAAGGGGAAGTAACCTGAAGAATATTGGCATACTTCTGGGCAGCAGCAGATAGGTCTGGTCAGGGGTCTGGAAGAAGAGGACTGGAGGGTCAGAGGCAAGGAGATTTTGGATAAATACATGTGGAATAACATTTGGAAGTAGGCACAAAGTATAAGGACTTATGGCATATGTTAATACCTATCAGAATGCATTTACCACAGAATAGGTACTTTAGACAAAATGACCAGTTGATGTTAACCAGCTTCATCACTGGTCATCTAAGAATGGTTATGATGGCCAAGTAATTGAACACAGAAGCAGAGAGGACAGTTCTGGAAAAACCCAGAAGCATTGATTTCCACTTAAGGCCAATTTAGGTACCACCACTTACTAATGTCTAACCTGCCAGCATAAAGCAACAGGGAGCCTTCCTTGAGGAATAATGCTATATCAGTCACTCAGGAGGAAATTAACTCCATTAGATCTCCTTCATCCCAGAAGGGCTAGTAATCAACACTTGTAGGAGTAGACACCAGTTTCAGATAGGTGCTCACAAATCTTGCTCAGAGACTTAGCCCAGCATTTACATTCTAGAGACTTAGCCTCAGATAGTGTCTGATCTATTAGCCATGAAATGCCATAGAACATGCCATATTACCAGAGGATCTCCTATATAGTGAAGGTGAGGGAGAGCCCCCATGACAGCATGATCCACTGGCTATAGCACATACCCTACCATCTAGGGACTGCCTGCCTGGTACACTATTAGGATGGCCTGAAGACACACCCAGAGTCAGAGGAACAACTTTGCATGGGTGGAAGGCATCACTAAGGATGCACTATATTCAGGTCAGAGACCTCGATATAGCTTTGTGCCCATTAGAAAGAGCTCATGGGCCTGGAAATCATGGTGCCAAGCAGAAATGATCTAACTTTATTATTAGTGACCCAACTAGGGGACTTGATCTCTACAAGCCTGGGTTCTTCAGTATCAGGTGTCCTAATCCCTGAAGGGGACACACTTTCTCCGGGAGATATAACAAGGGTCTCCATGAAGTACAAGCTACATGTTTCTGTGTACTTCTAGGATGCTTTGAACTTCTTGCATCCAGGAACAAGCAAAAAGACGTTCAGATCAGGAAGGGATAAGGCCCTGGTTACATAGTGGAGGCAGGAAGAAAAGCGTGGAACTCTTTTATAAATCCCATCTAAATGGGATTCATTTAGGTACCTCTTGGTACTACCATGACCACTTGTGACTAAGGAAGTACAGTTACCCAGTTTGAAAAGTATATTATCAAGGGCTCAAGAAAGCAGGTTTGTGCCATACCACTAGGTAAACCATGAAGAGCAGAAGCGATATCTGAGAGCAGGAGTAAGAGTAGGTCAAGAAATGAAGGAATGAGCCTAGTTGTGGCTCTCAGGACAATTGAATGGAATATAATTCATTCCTCTAGTATTTAGAGGTTTTTCCTCAGTACTAGGCACCCACTGGAAACCTGGAGGCCCTGTTCTTTGAACATATGTGGAGAACTAGATCCACATGGCATAGGGTTGGACTGGAGGCATGCCCTCCAGACTTCAAGAAATTGATACCTGAAAGGAATAGTGTCAGAGAGCCTCCAGTTGTAACAGCTTTGAGATTCAGCACAGCATTTGAACTGATGCTATCTTCTCCAAGCAATCCCAACCAGAATTTAGAGGTCCTAGGGTCTGTCCAGCTATCTGTACTCAATAGGGGAAATCGTCTATGGAAAATATCTGACCTGTTGCTCCCACATATACAGAGCTGTGATCTGAGCCTATACACTCCTCTTTATGAATTCAAGTCTGACATTTGTTACTCTGGAGACTTTCCCTGAATATTTCTGGATACCTTTCCCCTCTGGCTTTAACAAGAGGCAAATAAATATCTTGTACTTCCATTCCATTTGGTGTACTTCCAACACATTTGGTGTATGCCCAGTACCTTGGAGAATGCCCAGCACAAAGTAGGTATTCAAATATTTGATTAATTGGTACTTGGTGCTGAGATAGAAAGGCAGAGGACTTCTCCAGATTTCACTTTGTAAGAGGTTTGGGCAGGGTGGGTAGAGGCTGGATGCAGATACTGGAAGTAATAAGTGTGTGTTGGATATTGCAGACACCAGGAGAGCTGGACTTCCAGGAGTATTTTTGGTAACTGTCATTTTGTCTTGATGAGAGGAGAGGGAAATAAAGAGATTCTTGATCACCAGACCATCTCTAATCCCCGAAATCTTAAGGGGACATTGGCCAGAATAAGAAGTCTGGCTCTTAACACTAGAATGCACCCCTCCTTTTTTAAACATAATCTGAACCCAGGGAAACCCTAGCTACATGAGCAAGATACCTACCAAGTTATTGCCCTCTTATCCAGTTAGACTACTTACTTCATAGGCACCTGTCAGGACATAGACATGGCTAATATTGACACAAGTTACCCTCAAGTTCCACTACCAATTTCTCTGCACAGTTACCAGTCAACTGAAGCAATTGAGTTGTATTTCACCTTATGGCCCCTACTTGTCTCTGACTTTTAAACCTCTTATTTCCTCCAGGAGGCCCCATCTGCTCTTGGCTTGCCCAAATCAAGCCACAGTCATGTAAAACGCACATGCACACACACGCGCCCAAGCCAATTTTGGCCCCAGAGGAAAGGAAGATAGAGATGTAATTCTAGGGGGCCCAGGACAAGGAGGACAGAGTTGTTGGTAAATCACCTAAGATACAGAAATAATGCTGCATAAGTATGGGTTAAGCAGTGCTTCATCATTCTTAAGTTCTCTGGAACCTGCATACTTGCCTAATCCCATTAGTTTAACTCCACAGCAAATAGGGGATTACACACACACACACACACACACACACACACACACACACACACACACACACACACACAAAATCAAGATGTATTTTCTCTAGGAGTTCCTGTCCCTGCTAAGAGGACTTTTTTTTTTTTTTTTAAAAGACTGAATAGATCCAGAACATTTCATCTCTTAGGATAGAACATCTTCATGATCATGAAAGAATTCTTTTGCTTGTAAATGGTTTTCTTCAACCACTGGTTTAGAGCCAGAGATGTTCAAGTAGTTGTTTCATCGGTGTCCAGCCAGAGCAGAGTGTAGTGCTAAGCAACAAATACAGATGTACCAGGCAAGTTGGCTGTTTGGGAGCTGGAAGCCCCCCCTCAAACTTGAGATCTGTTAATATCATCCTCATCCTTAGATCAAATTCTTATTGCTATTGCACTGCAGTTTCTGGTTATTTGGGATTTTTCCATAGTAGTCTGTTTCAAAAGGTAGAAATGATAGGCCAGCATGAAAATTTGGACCATTTATGGGAGAAAACAGGACTTTCATCCCCCTGATACATAACATGTGAAGGTTTTATAGGACGTGCAGACACAAAGCAGCAGTCCAGAATGCTGAGCTAGTGCCCAAGTCTGCAGATGCTACAATCCAAGCCCACTTCATTCAGAAGCTTGCTAGGTTCCTGAAGTCCTGGATAGTTCTAGGTCAGGCTGACTATCTGTCCCATCATTCACACCACCACAGATAACCAGTACTAAAGGTGCTAGGTCTTTCCCAAGATGGACAGGTCTTTAAGCTGTGGGTTAATCAGGGATTTGCCATCTATCACTACTAAGACGAAGTCCACAAGCAGGGAGCTCGTGGCAATCATCTCAGAGGCCCCTGAAGTCAGTTCTCTTTTCAACTGTTACTTGCTTTGGGATGCCACCAATAAAACCAACCACCTTGGCTAGATACCAATGGGATCAGGTTTCAGCCATGAATATACTTCTCTGAACTGCCTGGCACAAGTTTTTCCTCTGTTACTGCTGAGAACCTAGGGGGCTCCAACCTACGCGCTCCAACAAGCTGAGTTCTCAAGTATAACTTTAACAAACATAGCACGTAGGACTGGACAACATCCTTTACACCAGCAAAGTCCATATGAAAAAGGAACTCCTGCTCCTAACCCTCCAGAGCATGAAGCAGGGCCTGTTATCCATTGATGTGACTCTTGAAGTTATCTCCTCCACCCCCACCAAGTCAAAGTTTGGCCTTAGAGAGTGGCTGCTTTGTTACTAAGACCCTGAACCATAGCTTTGCCTGGCAGTGCAAAAAGATACATTCTAATTGCTTCTCAGTTACCTTCTACTATTTGACCAAGATACAAAGGTCAGAGGGCACATGGTGTGACAATCCATCTGACACCTAGGATTGACCAGGTACACAAGGAAATCCAAGAGATGATTTGACATCTGGCACTATTCTCATTGGTATGTTCTCTTCTACGATCAGTGTGGACCAATGCCTGAAGTGGGATGAAGCATAAGTTATTGCATCTGACTTGAACTATTTCAAGGAGGATTTTGTTTCTCAAGGTAGACTATAAGCCAAGTCAATTCCTTGAGAGTCGTGGCAAGCATTTTGCTGTTTTAGTCCAACATTCTCAAGTAGAGTTAGCAGTCAGCCTTGGGTACCTTATACCAGAAGTACCACAGGATCATGCTAGAGGAATCCAGGGAACAACAACAGCTCATTTTCTAACACCCTGCAACCATAACTGAAACCAGCCAAGCCAGTCAGGATGGTAAGGGCTGCACATGGCATCTGTGGCTGCTCTACTTTTATGTAGCATGTGGAGCTTATGGGGCATCTTGAGCTGCATAATGAACCAGACCTACCATCTCAGCTGATAGAAGCTGTCTATAGTTCATGTTCAAGACAAAACATTAAGAACACGTTGGTATCAAGATATAAAAGCCTGTTTCTGGAGGAGCTGTCAGATGACCAATGCCAAGTACATGTGGATCCACACAGACTACACTTTCCACCAGTGCCGATTGCCTAGGTCTACCTATCCAGTGCTGACACTCCAGCATTGTCCTAGACTACCACTATCTTTTTCTTTCTTGTGGCTAGTCAGGACAGACATCAGCCATGACCATGCGAATCACATTAATTACCTAGAATCTAGAAGATCTGGTATGCCTGGGCTGGGTTATCAACTACAAGTTGATGCTAAAAAACATGTTGCACTCAATCTCCCTTCCCAAGTATCTGTCTCCAGCTCCGTGGTGGGGCTCAGAGAGGACCTAAAGCAATAGTAATATACTACTCCATTAGGTATTCCCTTCAACTCCTAGGCCATGGCAGATACAAATATGACCAGAAGGGTCTTTTGTGACAACCATAGGAATGCATCTGAGATTGGACTGCAGGAAACGTGACTGACCATGGTCCCTCATTGCTGTGCTTTAAAATCCATCACTGTGTTTTACCAAGGCTGTACTTCTCATGTCTACTTCCAGTCAATGACTGACAGTGGCCAGTATATTAAGACAGGTCTGTTCCTGGGGGACGTGAGACCCCAGACAAGAAGATTTTGCTGGACTCCTTAGAGTTGCATTGTGAGCCAGATAATTCTACCCAACCTTTACTTGGTACCAGGCCTATGTTGCAGTCTGACAGCTCTCAGCCTCTTTGGATCACTCATTTTCTCACAGGTGTTTCCCCCCCAGTTTCTTCCACCTTTAATCCAGTCCTGGCATCTTTCTTGACAAACCAGGACTATCCCATTTCTTTAATTTATGTAATTCACTATATATCAGACACAGAAGTGATTCCACATAAACTCAGAACAGAATACTTCAACTTGTTTATGACAAGAACCTGGATGTCGTTAACTGAAAAGGGTACTACAAGAAAACTATAGGTCAATATGCCTCAAGAATATTTTAAAGATCCTTAGACTTAACAAATCAGAGCCAGCAAATATGTAACTGACCATGTGAAATTATCCTAGGAATGCCAGATTAGTTTAACAAAAATCCATTCACCACACTACCAGGAGAGAAATCCTCAGATGTAGGAAAAGCAGGTCAAAATTTAATATCCATTCCTTATAATTCAGCAAACTGGGAATAGGAGACAACTTTCTCAACTGGGAAGAATATTTCTGGAACTACCTGTTACTTGCACAATTCTTGATTATGGAATATTAAGTGTTGTTCCCTCTAATCTTGGAGAATACTTATCTATATCTACCCAACACAGTGTTGGAGGTCATAGCCAGTACAAGAAATAAGTTTAGGATATTTATGTCTATGCATAGAAGTGTTTACCCTATGGAAGTGGGCAAGCAGATAAGCAGGCAGTGGGATATATTGGAGTTCCAGCACCCTGGTAGACTTAAGAAATGCAGTTGGAGGTTCCTAAGATCTTTCACTGCACTTGTCACTTCAGAGCCTGGGTACAGTTATGCCTCAATAGTGAGTTCCTAGGAATACCTCAAGTTCCTAAAAGAGCAAGCACCAAGTGCTGAGGAAGGAAGTATGGTTCAGATAAACACAGGCACTGGCAATTGAATAGGGGTATTTATTCTAGGGTGGCCTTTTCATGGAGACCTAGCCACACACTGCTTGTAAGGCTTGGAACAGGTGGGCAGAGTTTGGAGAAGGTTGTGCCTAGGTCAGAACCAGAGGACTTTTTGCCCAGTTCTGGCCTCTTGGCCTCTTCTCACTTTCCTACCCACTTCCTGCCTTGGGCCAGGTTCCACTCATGGCTTGGGGTCAGAGGGCAGGAAAGAGAACGTCTGCCCTAGCTAGCTTCAGTCTCCAGGGCCCTCTTCACATATAGCTCCCATTCCATCTTCTCAAGGTATGGAGGAGGAACCCTGGGAAGGACCACATTGAAACCCAGGAGAACTTTGCTATTTCTTTTACCCCCTTAAGTTGTAAAGCATCTTACTGCAATCCTGAACTAGACAAGTCATTTAGATGTGGCCAGAAAAGCAGAACTGGGGAAGTATGGAGACTCATAGCATCTTCTTTCCTCTGAGAAGTCTCCTTGGAACAAAAAAGGGATCTTCCAACTTAGTATCAGTTCACAAACCTCTAGGAAGATTCCTAGATATAATCTGAAGCCAGCTCCAATATACAGAGGGCAGAGAGACTAAAGAGGCAGGCCACTCCAGGTTGGTATGTGGCATTTTTAACAAAGAACTCCCATGAGGCTGGTCTTGGGCAGTAGCAAGACCAATAATTCCCTCACCTGCCTAGATCTTAAAGTTTATGAAGAGACCTTAACTGAGTTCAGTCATATATACCATGTAGCTGTTCAACACTATCATTATCTCAAGGTTAGGTCCTTGGAGCAGTCTCTGGAAGTGGAAAAGGCAAGTAAAACCCACATTGAGGCCAAAGTGGTAAGGAGTCTGAGGGCACAGGTCCAACTCCCAGGTCAACTTGTAGACATATCTTTGATGACCTTCCCCAAACTTAACCATTGGCCCATAGAGTCCTTCCCTTCTCCAAGTTGTCTAATAGATTCCTTCTATTCCTGGTAGAGACAGGATGAGTGGTCTAGTTTCTACGTATATAAAAATTAAAGTCCTTGGCTTTAAATACTTTCCATTGCAATGCTTGCTACCTGCTAGTAAACTCCCCGATTTCTTCTGTTACTTACATATCCCTCATGGCCAAGAGGACATTCTTACTCAAGGCTACCCTAAGATCATGCAAAATTAACAATGGTAAAATTTAGAGGTAGCCCATAGCTTATGCAAATGTTTACTGAAACACTGGAAGCATATACAACTTAACCTATCTTTTGTCATATACCCCCTGCTCATTGCTGATTTTGCTGTAGTTCCATGGCAGTAGAGATGGATATACAGAGTACATGACTGAGGTGAAGTTCTACTTCTTGCCCCAGATCTGCTTCCATTGAAGGTCACCCAATAGTTCTCAGGCTAAATACCACCTACCAACAGGATGCAAAAAATCCATTAGGTAGAAGAGGTTCTTGCTTCCTAAGCTTCTAGCTGACAATGCTGCAGGTCATCTTACATGTTTTAGCAGCTTTCCGTGGAATCACGTTCCCATTGCCCATGGCAGAAACCTCAAGGCTTTCCTTCTTCTACACTCTTTAGGTTCCCTCGTTCCTACTCTTTGGGATTAGTTTCCAAAAGACCGTTTACATTGAAGTCTTTATCTTGGGTTCTACCTTCAAGGCAGTGGAGCTAAAACAGAAGAGGCCCTAGAAAGGCAATTATACTTATTTGGACTCCCCAAAGTATATTTGGATAGGGCATAAAAGGGAAACATTTAGGTTTTGCAACAGTTCGGCACTTCAGTATAGGAACAATGGTAATAAGTTGTAGAGTTGGCTGGTACTTGCTAACTGCTTTAGAAAAACCTGAAAGAAAAGATCAGAGACTCTTAGCTGTCAACTCATCAACTTAGGGCATATGATGATATCCAGGGTCTCAATGACAACCTTGGAAGAGGCTGTTGTATCCTGCAACTAAAGGGCTGTAATAATTAGATTCTGGGCTTGAAGAGTAGCAGAGTTGCAAGAGAGATCAGATTCATGTTACTACCAGGTCTTCTGTGCTACAGCCAAAGACCCAGTAAGGGATGAGTAGGACTCTGACACCCATGTCAGGGCTATCCTAAATATATGAGCCCAAGAATATTGGGCCAGGTTTCTTGGAAACCTCCAGGACAGCAGAAGCAGCCCCCTACCATCTGCAAGTGGAGATCCACTGCCCATCGCCCAAAGACCACATTAAGATCTCCCTTAAAACAGACACCTTAAGATGTTTGTAGTAAAAATCATTCCACCCCCCTTTCTCATTGCATCAAGGCAAATAAGTAGGGTCGGCTCTCAGCATAGCCTGAAGAGGATAATGCTTGCTTTAGGGGGAAGTAAACCTTCACAAAAGTATTTTCTACTACTTAATATGCATCAGCAGGGATGGGAAAGATCTTGAGGGTGTTAGGGGGTTGGATGAATAAGAAGCTAGATAGGATGGTAGATCACCATTATTCAGAACTTTATATCCTGAAAATGACACCCAAAACTGGTCTTACAATGCTGAGCTTTTTTCTTGAAGCTTGGACATAGGGCCTTTAGCAAGTAAGGTAGAAGTTCTAGAGCTGTCAGAATATAGCGGCAAGGCTTAGATATTCAACAGGGCGAGATCAGTCTTATGTAATATACATTCTTACAGAGGTCCCATCAGATGACTGCATTCCTTCTAGTAAGTTCAGGGAATATACCCTTCACTAGGACAATACAGAATATTTAAGATTACAAGCAATTGTTTACCAGCTTAGTGTGGACCATCTGTCCTCTGTAGGCAAGAAAGGACAATAGATGTTGCCCTGAAACAGAGCTCCCTAGTATAGATGGGGATGATAGCAACCAGAGTTGGCATATAGCCTTCAGAGGCAAAGAAATTATGATGAGCAACTCTGGTGTAGCCACCAGTATATCCTGACCTGCAGGGATCTCTGATCATGACTAGTATACAATCCTATCCCTAATGTGTGAGGAAGATGTACAGATTACTAGAGTGTTGGGCTTGTAGGTTTGGGGCCAGAAAAGGGGGGGGGGATGTCCCAAGACCCCACCAAGGATGGGGTTAACCACAGAAGTGTGAAATCATGATTTACCCCATTGCCAGAGATCTAAAGCAATCCTCAGACCCAGACTCTACTTGAAAGTAAATCTCCCCAGAAGGAGGCCTCTGGAATGCTAATAAGTATGCCTTAGCTATTCTAATCCTTTGTCAAAGCCATTCGCCAAAGTTGTACACAAGTGCTATCTCACATTTGAGCTGAAACTCAGGCCAAGAGATTTAAAATGCTATCATGGTCCCTCAGAGTAGAGGCCAGATAAGAGTTGTAGCTCAAGGAAGTCTCGCATAATCCGTTGGTTCCAGAGATCTTGTCCCGAGTCTTAGAGTGCATACTTAGGGTGGGTAGACCTGAATGTAGAACTCAATTGGTTCCTTGACCTGGGATGTAACTTCAAGGGCTTGGAATTAGTCCTTCCAGTATACTGGTTCTAAGCAATGCTGAATTCTGGGATGAAATTACAGAGAACTAGTACTAAAGGACTCAAGATGGGGATCACTAACACTGCAGGCTTTATCACATGTAGGTTGTTTGTGCAAAGATGCATCATGGCAGATGTTGATGAAAGTTATGGTTCTCAATATGATCCCCAAATGCAGCTGCTTTGCTAGATGTGGTAACTTTGATACCAATATGACATGCACCTGATATGCTTCATGAACATGGAAAGAGATTTCTCAATCCCTAGGAGATGATTTGACTGTCACACACAAGTGTAAATGGTCTTAATAGTACAACTTCAAAGCCTTATAAGTCTGTTAACTCTCCTGCTCTTTGACTATGTATATAGACCATAGGATCACGATCACCCTGACATACCACAAAATACCTTATCAGTCCTCCATATTGAGGCCATGCTAATCAGACCTAGTGACAGGAGTAACAAGTTCTCTGGCTGCCCTTGAAAGCCATGCCAGATATCTAGAGAAACCTTACAGAATTAGAGTATTCCCATATTCATGAGTATTTTTAAGATTGTAGTCATCTGATCTATACCGGGACATTAGAGATAAAGGACATACTGTACCTTGTACCGCCTACAGCCAAAGAACAAGAGGATTTGCTGGGTTTTTCACATGGAAGCAGAATACTTGGGAGCTTTGTTTCAATACCTTTGTCAGGTTATGCTGAAAGCACGTTTCAAATGGACCCAAAGATAGACAACTCTGTAGGAAATTGAGCCTATTGTTCCAGCTGTTCTGCCACTTGGTCTATATAACCCAACCGATTCCAGTAAGAGATAGCTTTAGTACAAAAGGCAATAAGGAATGTCCAGCAAGCCAGTTTGAGAGCCCTCAACTTTCTGGAACAAAGTCATGTTAACTACAGCATACATCTGTTCCTAAAACAGCTCCTGACATACTGCTTGGGCCCTCAAAGACTGAGGTGTTTACCCTTGGGACTTCAAAGTCATTGACAGCTGGTCATCATGCGATAGTATAGACAGACCCACCAAATCACAAGGTTGGGTGGGAAATGTAGGAAGTATTTTAGAAATGGCCATAGTACACTCAGGTGGAGTGTGAAGTCTTGAGGGTACAAGTTATGTAAGTAGGTGGTTCAGACCCGGTATCTCTTACCTTTCTAGAGGTTCACATTTATGGCTTATGCCTCATAGGCAGTTTTCTTAAGATTTTCTTTTTATGTTTATTTACTTTCAGAGAGCGTGAGCAGGGGAGGGAGGGAGGGAGGGAGGGAGGGAGAGAGAGAGAGAGAGAGAGAGAGAGAGAGGGAATCTGAAGCAGCCTCCAGGCTCTGAGCTGTCCACACAGAGCCTGACACGGAGCTCAGACCCATGAACTGTGAGATCTGGACTTGAGCCAAAGTCAGAGGTTTAACTGACTGAGCCATCCGGGCACCCCATGGGCAGTAGTTTCTTAAAATCACCAGGAGGCAGAAAAAGCCTGGCTCAAAGCTCAGTGAAGGTGCTAGCAGAGTATCCATTGTTGTAGTATTATAGCCATACGAGGGCATAGGCATATAGCCATACGAGGGCATAGACAGTGAGAAGCCTTTTAGTAGACACAGATGGAGAATACAGGCATACATCATTTTATTACGTTTTGCTTTGTGCTTCATACTTTTTTTAAAAACAGGTTTGTGGCAATGCTGCATCAACCAAGTCTGTTGGTGCCACCCCCCACCCCCCTGCCAACCCAAATACTACCTACAGTTCATGTCTCACATTTTGGTAGCTCTAAATAATGAAAAAGTTTGAAACATTGTATTGGTTATGTTGATCCATGATCAGTGATTGATAATTACTATGGTAACAGATTCTGGAGTGGCATAAACCATGCCTATGAGACTGCAGGTTGATTATTGTGGGTGTTCTAACTGCTCCAACTGGCCTTTCTCACATCTCTTCTCCTTGGACTTTCTTATTCCCTGAGATACAATATTAGATTAGGCCAGTTAATAGCCCTATAATGTCCTTTAAGTATTGAGGTGAAAGTCCTGCTTCTCTAAGTCAAAAGCTACAAAAGATTAAGCTCAGAAGCTGAAACAGGCTGAGTCCTCTTGCATCAAACAGTTAGCAAAGGATAAGTTCTTGAAGGAAATTAGGAGTGCAATTCCAGTGAACATGCAATTCAAACAGCCTTATTGCTGATATGGAGAAAGTTTCAGGTATCTGGATAGAGGATCAAGCCAGCCACAACATTCCCTTAGAAATCACAGCTTCATCCAGAACAAGGCCCTAACTCTTCAGTTCTGTGAATCTGAGAGGTGAGGAAGGTTTAGAAGTGAAGCTAGTAAGAAGTTGGCTTGTGAGGCTTGAGGAAAGAAGCCATATTCAGATGAAGCAGCACGTGCTGATGTACAAGGGGTAGCAAGTTATCCAGAAAATCTGGCTGGGATAATTAAGGAGTGGCTACACTAAATAGGTTTTCAATGTAGAAAAATAGCCTATTGGAACATGCCACCTAGGACTTTCATAGCTAGAGAACAATGCCTGGTTTCAAAGTTTCAAAAGACAGGTTGACTCATTAGGGGCTAATGCAGCTGGTGAGTGGAATTTGAAGTCCATGGTCATTTACCATTTACCATTCTGAAAATCCTATGGCTGTTAAGAATTCTGCTATTCTGCCTATGCTCTATAAGGGGGACAGAAGTCAGATGACAGCACATCTATTTACAACATAGCTTACTGAAGGTTTTAAACCCACTGAGAACTACTCAGGAAGATTCCTTTCAAGATATTACTGCTCATTGACAGGGTACCTGGTCACCCACGAGCAGAGATGGAGACATTCAAGGAGATTAGGGTTTTAATGCTTGTTAACACAACACCCATTTTGCAGCCCATGTATCAAAGAGCGATTTTGATTTTCAGGTATTTAGGAAGTGCATTTCATAAGGTTATGGCTTCCATGGGTAGTGACTCTTCATGAATCTGGACAAAGTAAATTGTAAGCCATCTGGAAAGAACTCACCATCCTAGATGAAACCTTGATGATTCACCAGAAGAGGTCAAAACAACATTAACAGGAGTTCAGAAGGAGTTTTAAGGGTTCAGGAATTCAAAGAACTGCAGATGTGGTAGAAATAGCGAGTACTAGAATCCTGAACATGTGGCTGAATTGCTACAATCTCATGATCAAACTTTAATGGTTGAGGAATGGTTTCTTACAGAAGAGCAAAGAAAGTGGTTTGAGGTAAAATCTACTTCTGGTGAAGATCGTTGAACTGACAAAGGATTTAGAATATTACATAACTTCGTTGAAAAAGGTCAGGTTTTGAGAGGGTGGACCCCAATTCTGAAAGAAGTTCTACTGTCAGTAAAACACTCTCATGGAACATCGCGTGCTGTAGAGAAATCCCTCATGAAAGAATTGATGTAGCGAGCTTCGTTGTTGTTTTAATTCCCACAGCCACCTCAACCTTCAGCTACCACCATCATGATCAGTGCCATCAACATTGAGGCAAGAGCCTCCACCAGCAGAATGGTTCACTGGAAGCACAGATGGTTAGCACTTAGCAATAAGTTAAGGTATGTACATGTAGATGGAGTATGTGTAAGCAACTTATACGCACCAGGAAACCAAGAAATTCATTTGAATCACTTTATGGCAGTGGTTTGGAACCAAAGCTATCATGTCTCCAAGGTATTCCTGTGTACCTAATCATGTACTAAAAGTGACCCGAGACCAGGATATGCAGGCACTTCTACGTAAGTGGCTTTGCTACTTGGTCAGCTTCCTGGAAGGAAGGAGAGTGGAAGAATGGACACAAAGTTCTGAGGTAGGAGTGGGTCATTTGATCAATAGAATGATCTGCATTTCTGTAAATGCTCAGAAGACAATGAAAGATATTGAACAAATGATTAGTTCATCTGTTTGAAGTCAAGCAAGCTTGTTCTCTACTCCAAGGCTTTCTGGAAGAACCAATGAAGTGGTCATAGAATGATGAATGGAAGCTATTGCATACGCCAACAGCATGAACTTTGTCTCACCAAAAAAGTTATCTAGCTACTGCCACCGTTGAATATGTAACCTGTGATCTGGATAGGCCTACATCTTGATGGTGCTATACAGAGAAGGCCACTCTAAGATGTTGAGCTGCCATGTGGGGACAAGCTGAATATTGGGTCCCTTCTGTCCTAGAAGGAGCAGTGATTAATCCTTACTGGAACTATGTATTCTGGATATGGGCTTGCTTTTGCTCAGAATCTTGGCCAGAAACACTACCTAAGTGACTTCAGTCTTTTATATAAACATTTCAGACTAAGGAACCCATTCTATGGTAAATATACAATGGAAATATGATCAAGAATTATTGGTCCTACCAGAGGACCTGGAAACTGTAAGCCCAACAGAATGTTAGAATGGTCTTTTGAAGATACAGCTAAAATACCAACCTGGACACAGAATGCTTCAGTACTTGGGCACAATCTTTGAGGAGATCTGCGCTTTAAGCCAGTAATTATAGGTGATCTTCTCACTAGCTAGAGAACATGGGTCTTAGAAGCAAGGAATAGGAGTATACCTCCCTCTTTATCATTGTAGACCCACTTGAGGAATTTGTGCTTTTCCATATACCTTTAAAAGCTACTGAGCTTGGTGTCTTGTTACCGAGGAGGGAAAGTAGAATGCTTCAGCCAGGATACAGAAAAAGGTCTACTGAACCTGAACTCCTAGATTAGCAGGCAAAGGAAGTAGTTTTTTGGCAGGAACAGGTAGGCACTATTATGTTGAGAAGTCTGTTGCTACATAATGGGGATGAATATGTCTGGAAAACATGAGAGGCTTCTTGGTGATCCCATGTTTTAGGCAACCGTGTAAGGAATTGCAACAATAGCATGATAAGGACTTCTTAACTAGAGACTCTACTGTATTGAACAGTGGGGTCATGAATTACCTTAATAGGCAAGCAACCCATATCGGAAGTGCAGGCAGATGACGAAGGGAAGTGTAGAATGGCTAGGAGGAAGAGGAGGATCAGATCACTGGACAACTTCAGCAAGAGGAACTGCAGCATATCCTACTCGCCATTCTGTAGTAACACTTTATCAAAAGCATCTCTTCTTCTTAGTATTCTAAGACTCAGGGAAGTAACAGGGCAGACAGTCTAGTCTCAAAGTATCTTAGTAATGTCAGAAGCAAATTTAAGTCTATGATTCTCATAGACACATATTCCACCTTAAAAAAAAAAAAAGGAAAGGTTAAGAAATAGGAGGTGCCTGGATGGCTCAGTGGGTTGAGCATCAGACTTCTGCTCAGGTCATGATCTCACAGTTTAGGAGTTTGAGCCCTGCATTAGGCTCCCTGCTGTCAGGACACCAGGTTGGGATCCTCTGCACCCCCTCTTCTCTCTGCCCCTCCCCTGCTCATGCTCTCTCAAACATTTAGAAACATGCTAAAACATAGATCACAATCAGTGTTGTAGGCCCATTTAAGTTACTATAAAGAATCAGGAAAGATTCGAAGT
The DNA here is from genome assembly GCF_027475565.1 of Acinonyx jubatus. NCBI lineage: Eukaryota > Metazoa > Chordata > Mammalia > Carnivora > Felidae > Acinonyx > Acinonyx jubatus. Next base: position 111,753,239 of record NC_069385.1, on the reverse strand, counting down.
ATAGTTCTGTGATCTTATTTCAAACAAGTTGAGAGCTGGGACATTCTTTCTAGAGAGACTACCATCTTTAACAGGATTTAAACAAAATAGTGATTGCATGGGGTTTTGCTTTATAGGGGTAGGGATACTGCTGTTAGAGCTATGCTTTCCTTATATAAGGCTTTCCAAGCTGAAGATGGGTTTGTAGATGTGCAATTGTTCAAAGGATGCAGAGGGTCATAGTTCTTGTATGTCATCTCTGAAGATTTGGCCTTCATCTATCATAAGGCCAACAGTTTTACTGTGCCCTCATCAACAGGAGATCTGCTAATAATGGCACAATAGTTACTAGCAATGTTTGACCTTATCCCCCCCCCCCCCAACCATGCTTGCAAAAGTCAAAACCTGGAAGATACTAAGAACTTCCTAGACAAATGGGCTAAGTATAGACACAAATTTACAAGTAGAGCCCACAAACAAGATGTCACACTTTGGCATCCTTGTCAGACTGAAAAGCATTTTAAGGAACAGATCAAAACAGGAGTCCTTGCTCTCAGTTTCAAACCCAGGTCAGTGACCACTTATTGGTGTTTGTATGAATTCTGCACTGGTCTTGAATTCACTCCTTGTTTTCATTCTGTACAGCTGAAGCTGAGTCATATATCAGTAGAGGAGTTTAAGCAGATTAATATCCCATCCCCTCAAAGGGCAAGGCATTCCTGAAGTCAGGCTCAAGCTAATGGAAACAGCCAGTTATCCCCTCAATGTTCTTCCCCTCTATGGTAATAGGTTTTCTCTAGACATATAAACATGCGGGTAGAGATGGATTTTCTAAGTCTTTCTTGCAACTAGCTATGCTACATGACTAGACACTGGTTAATAAGATTAGAGAGATGTATACAATTCGGAGGTTATTCCCTTAAAGATGTATATCTTATTCCCCCCCCTTTCCTCCCTAACTTGATGGATTAGAAGTTTTTTGAACTGAAGTCTAATGTGGCATGCTGGCTCCATAATGGCACTTGAGTCTGATGCTGTTAAGTGGCACCTAGTCCTGAAATTAAGACACCCACACACCCCTCCCAGGACTGTTACATGAATATACTTTACCCCTGTACTCTACTTTTTTCACACCAGGTCTTAGACTTGATCCCTGAATATCTACCTGAAAGCTATTAAGGTAGACACAGGATTATGTAAGGACCATGAAGAATGGTAAAGTAACCCCAGTAGAGTAAGGAAATAAAGTCTTCTAAATTAACAAGTAGGACAAGATGACTGGAGAGAAAGTCCATCAAGCTCCTTTTCAGATTCAGGGAAATAATCAAAAGCTTATGTGCCAGTAGTTTACTTGGGGATATGGTCATAGGAATGATTGAAGGATAAAGTCAAAGGGAAGCCAATAGAAAGTTGCACATTAAGTTGGCCACTAATACCAGCAGCTGATTGCTTCTCCAACAGAATTACTCAAGAAACCTTATGAAATCCATCCTAGTACTCAGGGGAAGATAGAGGGATGCATTTATCCATTGGCTCCCAGCTCCCATCTGTCAAGGATTGCCTCCAAATGCCAACTACCCCATACTACCAGGTTGCTTGGCAGGAATATCCAGTGGATTCTGAACATCCCGTACCTCCAAGTTAGAGAAAAGCTCTGAGACAAATTAGGAAGTAGCTGGTAGGAGATGTTAAGGTGCCCTCAAGTAATACCAGCAACCACAGCTGGAACAGAGAGGAGGCAGAGGGAATGTGAAGTGACATGCAGGAGGAGTCAATACACCAGCTGATGTGAGAAAGGATTATGGGAAGTATGAAAAAGCCAAGTCAGATGAGGTTTCAGGTACCAGAATGGCAACATTTCCTATGCCACTGGCTTTATCTGTTTTATTTAGACACCTGCCTTGCAGTGGTAGAGAATATGAAACAGGAGTAGCCAAAACATGCCAAGTACTAATGTATGCCAAGTACTAATACAGTAGTAAAAAATTGAGTAAAATAAAAACTGGAAGCATTGAGCTGTGACAAGGAAATGATTTTTAAATGTATTTTAGTAGATTGTAAGTCAAGTCTGACTGTGCTTAGGTTTTGAAGTGCGAATTCCTAGAAACTTAACTTCCTTGAAAGATCAAGGAGAAATATAAGACATAGAAGGCTTGAAGAATGATTCACTAGCTCACTATGCTACATATATAGAACTTCACACCTTAAAGATATATTCTAAGTATCGTTCCAGCTCTTGGGTATGAGCCTTTCAATATCTCTTTGCCAACACAGTGTGGCCACTGCAATTAAGTTCCTATTCTTCTGTGGTTTTGATCTTTGCTTCTGCCTTCTACAAAGCCAGGAATGCTTCCATTGTAAGTTTTATAGCCAACATGAGTTTTTTTCCTTTAATGTCAGCTTCACTGTGGGCTTATTTTGACCCACTTCCTCTTCAACTGGCCCCCAAGCACTAGTCCAGCTTTGATGATGTCCCTGGTTCCCAGCAGGAAGAGCCCAGTGGAGTTTGGATACCATTTGAGTTAGTTCACCTTGACATAAGACTTCCTACTAATAGAACGTTTAGCTAGAGGCAACAGGGGCTCCCAACACTGGACTGATAAGACCACTTCACAGAAGTAATTGCCCTACTCCCTGGATACATTGTTGTAGGAGCAGGGAGCTGAATGTTACCCAAGCAGTACTGAGCTGAGTCCCCATAGGAGGTATAGGCTCCAAAAACCAGGTTCCTTACCCTCTACAGTAAGGATTACATTAGGCTAGATATACAGGCAAGAACTCAGGGGAAGAATTTTGGGATAACGCCCTAGACCAATTCCAAATAATCTTGGAAGGAAACCTCTGCATTGCTGAATTTATCTTCTCCCCCAAATAGGACTATTCCTAGGATAGAAATCTATGAACAGAGGCCACACAAAACTAGCCTTCAACAGATCTTGAACCTATTCCTCATTGCCTTTGGGCATAAGGCTTTATAGACAGACTTGGAAGCATAAGATAGTAATAAGTGACTCTTAAAACCTCAGTGAGTCAAATATCTCCATCTTCTTGGATTAGCTGAACCTAATTTGAATGAAGGCCTACTTCCCTTCTATTCCATTTTACAATTCCAGAGCAAAATTCTGCCCAGACTGCTCCTTAAGTATAATACCGGTCTTGCCAACACAAGCCAGCCAACCATGATTAACGTAGTGTCTACAGAGTTCTGCTTGGAATATTTAAAGTTAGACAGCTATCACCTTTTAGTTCAAGTGCTATGCGAACCATAGCAATAGCAGTGAGCTTCTACAGTTGATACAAGAACCAACTACCCCATCCAAGAAGGAAAACCTATCCTGACTGTTTCCATCACTCAAAATCTGACTGGCTTCATCTCTAAGTACTATGCCCTTGACTTTTCTTACTAGATAGGCCTCCTTGCACAGTTCAAACTGACTACATGTTGTACCCAGGACACCCTGCAATGGGGTAGATGCAGGGAGTAGTTATCTATAATCTTCAGGTTAGGAAGGGTTCATGGGTTCTTGCCTACCTTGCCATTCCACTTACCTTCCCAGATCCCTGTGCCATTTTTCTATCCCTGTGGGGGTAAGCTAACTTTGGACTGCAGAAACTCACTTTATGTGCAGAGAGGGAGCTAAAGTAGCTGGGAAACCTACATTCCCCTGGTAAATTCGAGACTGGCATACTGAGGTCCCCATGCTTACTACCTTGATCCCTTAATCCTACATTAAACCAGATAAACCCACTACAACCCTGCTAGCCCATGCAAACTTTACACCAATTCCAGTAAGTCAGTTGAATTGCCAACTGCTTGTTCATACATCTCTTTATCCAATCCTCAAAGGTCTGACACCCCAATAAGTCCTATGTTCTTTCCAGAATTTGGCTTTATATCTTAGCTCACGGCCTTGGATTTTTTCTGACCTCTTAGTTTGGGCTTTTAAGCTTTGCTTACTAAGGAGCTCCTTGTCCTGCCTTAGACCCCTGAAATAGTCCTGTCCCTGGACACCTTGGACATTTGTATATTCTATCCCATTCGTCAATATACATGAGCTATGTCCATTCAAAGACTTCCTGCATCCTTTGAGAACACCAGCCCCAGGTAGGAGTCAGCAACTGGAGGGGCTCGGTAAGACACCTGATACCAAGAATTAGTCCAAAGCACTTGCTAGTTGACCAAGGATGCCAAGGAAGAATCTTAGCTAGCAGTGCCGACATTTGATAATTTGTGCTATAGGTCTTTGATGAATGCTGACTGCTCACTTATACAGGTCAAATTGTAAACACATTAAGCAAGTGTTCGGTCTTCAGGCAACATGCATCGTCTATAGTTGTCTTTTATATAGAGTCCCCAACTAGTCTCGGTTTGCCAGAGATGCTCACTTGGCAGTCTAAGTGCCTTGTTCCCAGGGAAAGTGGGACACTTGCTCACCATTTTTATGGCAAGCTCATTAAGTCCCTCCCTCTACCCCCTCCTCAGCTTGAATAAGCCAAGATTAGTAACCAGAGTACATACTAGAAACATAGTAATGCATACTTAGAAGCAGTATACCCCTATTTTGTGTGTTTTTAGGGAGATCAGAACACCCAAGTCTTGCCCCAGGCACACTAGGAGTGATTTCTGCAGACTACAATGAAGTTATAATCTCAATTCCCTGTCTGCTGCACAAGAAATCTTCTAGTCAAGAAGAATATAAGCCCGGATACAACCAGTGAATAGAGCATTAGCAGAAGAACTTGCTCAGGACCCTGGTCTAGGGATTCTCAACACCTTACCCACCATGTAAAGATTGAGTAGTCACAACTCACAAGAAGTAATGTGGAGCTACATACTCAGGTAAAGGTATTCTAGGAGTGAAGGGTAAACAACCCAGTACAAGAAGGGATGTGGCGGTTTGTTTTTTCCCTTCAAGGAGAAGATGCTAGAGCAGAGAAGGAGCCTCAACTATAGACTTGGTGGTTTGGCCTCACAACAGACTCCATCTGTTATCTACAACAAGCAGTTTTTCTGAAACCTCAGACCTATATGAATGCCATACATGCCCTGTGTCTTCAGGGTTATTAGTATCAGTTTAGATGGTAGTACTGTCAGCCATCCTAGAATCTGTCAAAATCCTAGAACTAAATCCACAGAATTGAGTAGGTTCAGTAATTCCAATTCCATCTTAAACCAGGCAGTATTTTGCTTGTTTCATTTGGTTCCCCCCACCACTATCAAGCACACACGTCACCACCACCAGGGAGTTTTATTCTGAACTTTAGATAAGTCTACCAAATGTCATGGACTGTTCAGTCTGACCAGTCTTAGTACCACAATATGCACTGTTTTACTGCTTTCCCAACCCCACCACTTCCATTTAGGAGAGATTAAAATGGGCCAGAGAACTGTTTATAGTTACCACAACCTCTGAAAAGCTATTTGGTAACATATCATTGATGTCTGAAAGGGCCAAATTGAGTGCACAGATAACACTTCTACATTTCCCATTAGGCATGAAGTTATTGGCACTCATCTTTATTTTGCTTGAACAGTTTGTTTAAACTGTTGAGCTTGATTTCCCCATGAGACTAACAATACTAAGGAGTTTTGTCACTACTCTTGACTGCATGGTCACTGGATTAGGTCTCTCCTTATGATCTACATCTTGATAAGTATTGTAGCTATTGCCACCACGTTTTAGCATACAGAAGTTTGAGATTTTGCTAACAGAATTGAAAGAGACCATGTGTCCAAGATTCTGGCCCAGGAGTTTAAACTTCAAGTCTTTGGAGAAGATAGGAAGCCAGTAGGAAAATGACTTTGCAGTTTGATAAAGTATCTTGCCATACTATTATTAACCCTTTACTGACTTAATTCTTTCACAATAAGGAGTTTACATATGATAAGTCATGAAGCCAGGAACTAAGTCAAAATTTGTTAGGGGAGAGTGCACAAATGAACTAGCCACAGATCAATGGTCTGTCATCTTTACACTTATAGTGGGAGCAATAAGTCAAGTTTACACTTGTCAATGGGCTCAGGTATCCGTTTTAAAGGATAGACAGAGTCTGAGCCAGTCAGCTGGCTCCCAAGGCTCCAGAGTCAGTAGGGTCTCAAAGGTCAGGCCTTTAGTTTGTCTTGTACACATCCATTACCATTTTGGTTGCTTCCATTCTGACATCTAGTAACCGATCTTGAATTCATGGCTAACCTTTGCCTTTTGGTGATCCAGCCAAAACATTTGTTTCTGAATGTGACTCTCCCAGAAGCAAACTGACGCACCAGAGTACAAGGGTATTCCAAATGATCAGAATCCCCTTTGGGAAAGCCAGGCAAGTATGTGGCAATTTCTCATGCCCCCCAGGGAAGACTTTTCTGACCTCCTTTAACATGCTACTTCATGGTTGAAACCACTTTTTGGCCACAACCATCCCTATGTATGAATGCTCAGCAGCTCCTAGGCTTATGTATTTTAAGAGGCCCCCATGAATGCCACGAATCCAGAGGACTGAGTACCCACTTACCATGAAATGGAATGGGTGGGCATTATCAGGACACTCTTCTGTAGGAAGAGTGATCCTATAATAGGCCATGCAGGGATTGTTTTGGAAGAAGGATCTGAGGGCTTTCCCTAGAACTATACCAGCATATCCTACTCCATGTTCATGAAGAAAACTGAGTCATCTTGTTCTACCAGTTAGATCAGAATGGACCTCAGTTCTGTTTTGCATAACAGTAAACAGCCTATAGCCTGATTATTTGGAATCTGACAGAAGTGGAGCCAAGACATGCTTCTTCAACAGTGAGAAGTTCAGTTCAAGTCTGGTATCTGTAGCCTCGAAGACCCTAGTCCAGGGCTTCCTGCCTGCGAGGGGAACAGATCAAAAAGTAGGAGCCACAAGTTAGGTCAAGCAGATTAAACTTGATGCAAGAACACCACTTAAGCCCACTTGGGCCCCTTCAGTTAGGTCAAGGTTTCATTTCCCCAGAGGCCACAAGTGAACAACTGGCTTAACAGCCCTTGAGGATGCATCCATATTATTCAATACAGCAAGCAATTGGAGGTTATCAATAGGATGGATGTACAGAGGTACATGACAGATGTACGTGCTAGGTAGTAATTAAGTCGTTACACTAGTCCTTGCAGGAAGACAAGACTGATGAGGTTTTACTGATAGTACTTGTCAGGATTTATTCCAGGGCATCCCATGGCAAAGACCTTCTAAAGCAACAACATGCATGTGCCCCCACGTAGGGCTGTTTGTGTTATTTCCCTACTTTCACATGGAATATCTAGTCCATAAGCTTTTCCCTGCATATATATCAAGCTGAAACAGGGACCCCTTTGAGAGCTTTGGCCTACTAGCTAGGTTCACCAGATATATTAAGCCTGTTTTTTCTTACAACATGAAGACAGACCTTATCTGACTTCTGGAAGTTAGATTTCTAGTTCCTTACCTACCAAGCTCATGGAGCTGGTATCCTGGATCATCCAGGCAGAGTCCCAGTTGTTAAAGATATAAGATATAGGCCTGGAAACTCCAAGAATATAGCTTATACCTGAATACCCTGACCTTAGTCATGGTTTCTCATCCCACTCTAACATGTTCTACCCTGGCTGTGGTTAAAGGAAGATATACTGAAAGTGAGGAGTTGAGGGGACATTTTTCTTCATTCCTTTGCTGTTTCCAGTCACCAACCCTCAGAATTCTTCCATTCAGGTTTCAGTAACCTGCTTTAATGTTTCTTCAAGCTAGACCCAACTTCCATAGATACTTCATGACCCTGAGGACTGGGTTTTGTTTTAAAGAGCTTTTGCTTTGTCCTGTAGTTGAACTATTCCAATTTAGTAGACTGGTTGGATGGTTCTGATCCAATAGAGAAAAACTCATGTTAGATCTCCATCCTTTAATCACCTTCAGGTCAACCTTTAGGAGTTGACTTGATTGTTTAAACACATGCAGGGCACCTGGGTGGGTCAGTTGAGCACTGACTTCAGCTTAGGTCATGATCTCATGGTTCAGGAGTTCAAAGTCCTGCGTCTGGCTCTGTGCAGACATCGCAGAGCCTGGAACCTGCTTCAAATCGTCTCTCCCTCTCTGCCTTTTCCCCCACTCATTCTCAGTCTCTCAAAAAAAAAAAAAAAGAAAGAAAAAATAAAAAAATAGGGGCGCCTGGGTGGCTCAGTCGGTTAAGCGTCTGACTTCGGCTCAGGTCATGATCTCACAGTTTGTGATTTCAAGCCCAGCATTGGGCTCTGTGCTGACAGCTCGGAGCCTGGAGCCTGCTTTGGATTTTGTGTCTCTTATCTCTGCCCCTCCCCTACTTGTGCTCTTTCAAAAATAAATGTAAAAAAAAAGTTAAGAAGCAGACGCATATGATAAAATTCACTATGCATCTTTACATCATGAAGTAGTTTTTATATTACTTGACCTCCAAGGACAGGTGTCTAAGCTTGACTATTGGCAACTAAATAGCTGCTTCAAGACAATGTCTTACCTGAATTTACTTGGAAGAACAGTTACACAGACCATGTTGAAGTTTGTATGATCATGTAAGAACTATAGGTTCCTGAGGACACCATTCTGATGAAAACTGGAAATGAGCTCAAAAGGAGGCTTTTGTGAACATCTAGGACACACAAAATAGCCATCACAGGTAGCTAACCAGAATAGATTTTGTGCTATCTGAATACTCAGGATTACCTAAAGTCAGGTAGAGACACCAATTAACAGGGTTAGGTTATAACATGGAATGGACAGTAATGTCTAATAGAGTGGGTTATTCTTGGCAAGAAGTGTAGGAGCTGGCTAACACCTAAGAATTGGAATATTTGAGAAGGGCAAATATAGGCTGTGTAGAGGAGAGCATTAGGAGTATCTTCCTTTCACTCAGAAAGTAACATCTCAGCAAGGGTGCCTGAAGCTATCCTAACATGCTGCTAGGATGGTTCCTTGATGCTTGGACACAGTGGTCTATAGTAAAGGAGGGAGGGATGGTTGCTTTAAGGGGTCAAGACCGCATGGATAGTGTCACTGGGGAAGCTACCACTTGCTCATGTTCCCTGGAAAAGCCAGCCTTTCACTAGAGGGAGTGAGTTAGTGAGTTAATATACCAAGAAGTCCAAGGGGGGAGGGGTTCCTCTGTAGGTCAAAGCTAAGATATGCTGCTATGAGACTAGTCTCCCTGGTTTCAGTAGGATAGTTGAACAGGGACCAGGTGGCTGCATTTAACTCCTAAGGCATAATGAGCATAGCAGACATAACAGGTAGCAAGGTCAGAATGGTCTTGACCTTTAACAATCTGCAGCAATAGCTTAAACTATGGTATGCCTAGCAGTGAGAGGTGGGAAGTCCAAGGTATATTCTATATAATCAAAAAAGCAAGAACAGATAAGTTAAATATCCATCATTGTAAAGAAAAGTCCTGACCCCTGGATGGTTTTTGGTGTTAGCTTGGCTAGGCTTCAGTCTTGGTCACTAAGCCAAATATTAATCTAGGTGTTATTATATATGTGTGTGTGTATATATATATATATATAAAAGGTAGGAGAGGTGATTAAAGCCCCTGATCATTTGACTTTAAGGGAGATTATCCTAGATAATCTGGTAGGCCTAGCAGTTGAAGGAATTCAATCCTACTTGATTTTTTTCTAACTGCTTGTGGACAATAGTTTTGGCCTATGCCTGGAAGTTCCAACCAGCCTGTTATCTTTCCATCTTGACTAATAGCCGTACATATTTTAGACTTGCTTCACCAGCCCCCACAATCACATAACAATTCTTTGAAATAAATTCAGGTTGTTATATTCCTCCTACAGGTTGTGCTTCTCTGGTTGCACCAAGACTGATGGGATCCCCTTACCCAGTGTCTGAACTTAAGCAAGTTGCTAGGTGCTACAGGAGCCTAGGGGATAGATGGCTCCCTTAAAAAGGGCTCTCTAATGTCACAGCAATGCACAGTAACTATTCTCCCCCCCCTTCCCCAGGAGGAATCTCTCCATTAGTTACCCAGGTAAATGGGAATAAAGGGGGGGGGGGGGACACTCAGATCTGTCATAGGCTGTTGGATAGAGGGTCTGAACAGACACTGGTATCAAGGGATCTCAAGCCTAATCAGTTCCCCTTGATAGAGTGGAATAAGGTATATGGAGGACTAGGTGACAAAAGGAGATCAAGGGAATGTTGCAGCAGCTCTAACGGGTCTGTAGGCTTACTTGAGAATCAGGAAGATGATCAGGACATCTAATTAGACACACATGGCAAGTGACTGAATCCACACACTAGTTCCTCAACCCATGGAACAAAGTCACGATGGGAAAGGCCAAGTGCAATCCCTTAAAACTGCTCTCCACACAGCCAGAAGTAATTTAGAAGCTATGCCATATCCTTATTTGATAGTGATAATTCTGGGGTAGAGGCTCCCTATCACTTGATTCACTAGGAGGGCTCCTAGAACAGTTAACTGAATTACGGCATGATGCTGGACCATAAACTCAACAAGATGGTATCTAAATTATAGTTGCTATGCCAGATGTGGCATTTCTACTGATCAGCCCTTTTAGACAGTTGAAGTATGGATATAGTAAACATTCTACTCAACGCCTACAGGGAGATTGAAAGTCATGTTTACTTGGAAAGAACAGGTTTCGCCATCTGAATCCTAGGGTTGTATAGGTCTTTTCTGCTCTGCCACAGTAGTTTCAAATGACTTCTTGAGTTTCTGAAGACCATCACAGTCCACACTGGTCTACTATGTCAGTGGCCAAGTGTTCAACATGATCAGCAAGTTATTGTTCTTACTAGGACACCTGCATGCCAAAGGGTAGAAGATTAGGTGGTCAGAGGCAGGTCATATTTGACCGAGGGAGCTAGTAGTTTGGGATATACCAGAATATCTACTCCGCAATAAGAGAATCGTTATTCTGTTATAGCACCCTTATACCTCCTACCCCTCTGTAGGTTTCTCTGGATTTGAAGAACATTAATCCCATGTTTAGGAGTAGTATTGAGTAAGACCTACAGTGAAAGGTCTATAACAGGTCCAGGATTTGATACAATTTTCCCTGCATCACATACTAGTGATGCCAAAGGTATACCGGATAAAGATATCACATAAGGTTCTGGAACAGACAGGTTCTGCAGCACAAAACCATAAAATAGCTCCTGATCTGATTCTAGTCTCTAAAGAGGGGCAGAATGACTAAGATATTAAGGGGCTATAGAACTAGAGCTGCCATTTTATGCACAGTATTTGACCCAAGTCTGAGCACGTCAGAAATTCGTTGATCAGAAATGTTGTGGAAGGTGCAATACATGGGGTCCAGAGCCCCAGGTGACATAACTCTCCAAATCCCATCTAGGGATTACTGGAGACCGGGGTTGTGTGGGGTGGTGGGGGTGAGGGGGTTCCTTATGACTGGTTCAAGGACTTCAGTATTGAAGATAGCTAGACATCTGCCAAAGAGATGCTGTACTATACCTTCATAGCTCTAGAAGTAGTGCTGATAGAAGTCCTCCCAGTGGGCAGAGACTCACGCACTACATTTGATTATCTGCTTGATGAAAAAGGAATAGAGAAAAGGTAAGGATACACTCTTGAGTAGTGATCAGGGGCCTAGAAAGGAGAAGACCTCAAAGTAAGAGACAAGGAGCCCTGGGAGAAAAGATGTGGATAAACCTATGGGAGGTGGCAAAGAATGTTCCTTGATATTTCTGTAACTCAATCCTATCAAAGGCTGTCAACCATGCGCTTGGCTCCTGTGGTTCCCCCCCGCTCTGGAGCAGTGAATAGACATTGGAGGATACTGAACCAGGTATCCAGATGGGGTCAGGCTGTAATTACCTGAAGTCTTCCCTGGAAAGGGCATAAGGGACCCTTGGGCTGCAGCTTCCAAGATTAGTTTGATGTTCAGAGGTAGATCTGCTTCCATGTGTATGGATATTCAGATCCTGTGTCAACTATGGTTTACATGACCCCTAGTCTATCCTTTCCTCCACCTATGCATGGGTTGGGGTCTTCTGACCTAGGCACCTAGAAATATTAGGTGGAGATTCCCTCACCTCCCTCCATTCAGAGGCTGCCAGGCACATCTCCCAAGATGCCAAGAAGGGACTTTGTATATATTGGATGAAGAGGCACCCCACTTCTCCCTTCTAGTATCAACAGGCAACAAGACATTAGGGGGCCCTGCTCCTCTATGCTAAAAAGATGGGAAGTTTTAGGTTTCAGGTGACTGAATTCAACTCAGATGGTTTGAATGAAAAATGTAAGAACGCTTCAGTGGGCCAAAGGATGAAGGGGCCAAAGGATGAAGGGGCCAAAGGATGAAGGGGCCAAAGGATGAAGGGGCCAAAGGATGAAGGGGCCAAAGGATGAAGGGGCCAAAGGATGAAGGGGCCAAAGGATGAAGGGGCCAAAGGATGAAGGGGCCAAAGGATGAAGGGGCCAAAGGATGAAGGGGCCAAAGGATGAAGGGGCCAAAGGATGAAGGGGCCAAAGGATGAAGGGGCCAAAGGATGAAGGGGCCAAAGGATGAAGGGGCCAAAGGATGAAGGGGCCAAAGGATGAAGGGGCCAAAGGATGAAGGGGCCAAAGGATGAAGGGGCCAAAGGATGAAGGGGCCAAAGGATGAAGGGGCCAAAGGATGAAGGGGCCAAAGGATGAAGGGGCCAAAGGATGAAGGGGCCAAAGGATGAAGGGGCCAAAGGATGAAGGGGCCAAAGGATGAGGAACCAAGGGCTATCAATGGTGGGAAGTTACTGCGAATCATAAAGCTAGAAGGCGGCAAGCATTACCTGAATTCTGTGAAAGCCAGAACTATGGAAAAGGATCCTACCTGATAGGAGCAGCAGGTCTGGAAGGACATACTTAATGGCCTTAGATGTCCCTGTAAGAAAGCTGGAAAGTATTCCCCCAGATCTTTTCTAGCCAGTATCTCCCAATGGCCAAACACATGCATGTCAGCTTCCAGGGGAAACTGAGTGATGCGTAAGGGCCTCCCCCTACTGCAACACAGAACAGTGGAGAATCAGTTAAGGAGTGCTGGAGAACTGCCAGCTCACTTGTGGACTAATGGGAAGGCGAGAGTCAGAATAGCTAGCTACCACAAGCTCTAGCCTATGGATTTTCTCTACACATGGCTTTCAGGCTCAGTGCAGCTCCCATACTCCCTTGCTCCCCCAAATTAATCTTTTTTTAGTCCTGTTACCAGAGAAGTCCACTACCATCATTTTCTAATGGAGTCATTAGAAGTCAGAAAAGTCATTCCTGATCAAGAAGGCATTATCCTTTTAAGAAGGTGCTAGAATCTCTGCTTGGGAAAGCTACAGTGTTGGGGACTAGGAGAAAGATTACCACTCTAGGGATCAATTTCTATTTAACAGAACAAACCTTTAAAGATATGCAATTTGCTTTTGGTTTAGCATAGCATGGTTTGCTGTTTTAAAAACGTTGCCAATGCTACATAAAATGTAGTTTTAGTCATAACACTGATGACAAGATTATGGCTTGAAGAGGGCATGGTATGTACAGTTTGTGTTACAATTTTAGCTTTTTAGAGATTTCCACTATATACAATAAACTCCTTTCAGAAACATTTTATGCAACAGTGACCAAAAAAATCCCCTGGGTTACTTCCTACAGTAGGAGCCCATGTGCAGACCAGGTTTCCTGGTACTCAACATCTCATACCTAAATGAACAAACTTTCTTTGAAGCTGCAGCTGTCCTAACTGGAAACCCATCCCATTTACAATTGCACCAGAAGCCACAAGATACCTAGGAATAAACCTCAAGAGAGGTAAGACATCTGTACTCTAAACCATAGAGCATTTAAATTGAAGACAAAAAAAACATTCCATACTCATGGATTGAAGAACATTGCTTTAGGTAGTATAGACATTTTAACAGTTTACATGTTTAATACCTATCGAAGGACAAGCTCAGCTTTACTTTCAATTTCAGTCATGGCCTGAACCTGAAGTCTGATTTCACAGAGCTCTTGACAGGCATTGACCCACTTCACGTTGACAGCATTTTGACCAGAAGGAGCCCCCTTCTGCATTGACGTTAATCCATGTCTCCCCAGTTCTGTGGTTGCAGGGAGGAGCTAAGTTTTTAAGGCTGCAGCATAGAAGCTCTTAATCCTTAAATCATTCCTGGAGCAGTTTTGAATGGATCTGGGTGGTCTGTAGATCAAGTCCTTGATACTAATAAGGGATACAAACACCCTTTGTCTCCTCCCATTTTTGGACCACACCCTAAAAAGCTATCCATATGCAAATTCATGTCAGTCTTCAAGGAAATCCAGGCTAAAATAGGATCCCTTCAGATGAAGCATAAGCTCCTTACATTTCAGTAGGAGTTGAGTAGGTTTTACAACAGTGAATTAAGTTAGATTGGTTAAGAAAGTTCTAGTCTAATATTTGGTTTAGGGAAGAAGTCCCTTCATTTCTACCTCAAGTTCATTTCCATCAACTAATGGTTGCCTACCACTGCTTGGACTTTTGTCATGGAGTATTAACAGGTTTGTAAAGGAGAACATTCTAGGAGGATATGATGAAGTTTGAAGTTCCTGAAGGGGCAGAACACAGACATGTTGGGAGTTAATTCCAGCACTCCCTCCTCACCACTTGAGAATGGTTTTTCCAATCCTCTAGCTTCTCCTTTGTTTGTTACTTGGTTATTGGCCAACTGAATAGCTCCCCACTTGTCTTTCAGACCTGAGACCCTTACTTCAAGGGTTACTTAGAAAGTCTTGAATATTAACAGCAAGAGTAGAATGGGTAGAAGGAAGGATTCCAATCCCTTTTCAGGAAAGGGGCCTTTGACAAATACACACTACACAAAGTCTAGAGGTAGGCCTTGAAGCAGAGGGGTTGGTGATGTGCAAGTAGAAAAGATGAACTGAATCTAATTGGGCACATCAAGGAGGAGGGCTCAAGGAAAGAGGCAATACACACATGTACACATTAAGGGAGTCTTCAAGAAAGCCCACCTTGATATTGCCTGATAGAGCCACTAAACTGCCATCACTGGGCATTTTCGATAGATGTTAAGTCTTCTAAACTCCAGCTCATTCTACCATGCCATTAGTACTTACGCTTCAGAATTTTACTGTCATCCATAAGCATTCTGAGATCTTGCATGACAAGCAGCTGATGAATATGTTGTTTGATCACTTAAGAGCTTTCCCTTTCAATAGTTCTGTACAGAGTTGCTTGTAAGCATCTGTAGGTATTAATAATCCAAAGTTAGCCTATGCAATTCAAGTCTTTGGATAGCAATATTCAATACTTTCCTTCAAAAAAGCTTCAATTCCAAGACTTAGAGCATCTTAGTCTAGAATCTAGATCTAAGTTACTACTTGTCTTTAAGGGGGGGGGCGGGTGCTGGGGAGCATTCAGTAGGCATGCATGTGTGCCACTTTTGGTAGAACACTAAGAGCGCCATCAGGGTGAGGTCAGGGTAGAAGTATCTAGAAGCATTCTCAGGATTGAGCTTCCTGGGGCTTCAACTACCAACTAACGAATCATGCTAATGACAAAGTCCATGGTAGATCCAGTTTGAGGAAGCTGATAGAAAAATCGGCCTTCCTAATTTAGAGCTAGTTTCAAAGACTCTCAAATTATAAGCCATCTTCAAATAATGTTACTGTTAAGGTTACTTTTTAGTTCTTAGGAGATTCCAAGACTAGAAAGTTGACTAAGTTTGAAGCCATAGTTTTAACTTTGTTCAGATTTGATGATTAACAAATGATCAGATAGATACCAGAAATTCTGGGCAGAGGCTGAAGTATAAGTAAAGGCCTGGGTTAGGAAGGACACTACACAAACAACTGGAAGGGGTAATAGAAACCTGGGTCATTCCCTGCCCAAAACCAACTTCTCAGCAGCCCCAGGATAAGTACAGAGAAGGCCCTCAGGTTTTTCAGATGGTAGGTCTTGCCCTCACCTTAAGGCAGATCTAGTAAGATGCATTTCATTGATCTAGATGTTACCCATTAGGTGCATTTCCTATGTTTTTCTTTAGTAGGATCTTTTTAACTTATCCCACTGCGCAGCCAGTACAGTGGTAGGGAGCACCTCTGAAGGGTTTATCAACCACATTCTGATCCATCCACCTTCTTGGATCTGATTCACTCTCCCACTTAAAGCGTGGTCTCACCTCTGCCACCAGTGTCTGATACTATTCCCTTAGAGGGCATTCCTTTGACTAGGAAAATTCACATAGTCTTTTTAATCCCATGTGTGTCTGCAGGGCTGCCTTACCTGCTGCTTTACCATTTGCAGAGTTGGACCTTACTTGTCTAGGAGTTGGACGAACAATTCTAGTACTGACCAATTCCATGCACGACCTTGGGTTTAGCACCCCAGATGGAATGCCTTTTAGTTTCTCTTACTCGGCTTCTAGCTATATCTGACTCTTTAAAAGAGAGGTCTCCAGTAACTAAGGTCCTTCTTACTCCTTTGATAAGTCAGAAGGTTTTACTACCATCTTGGCCCTCAAGGAGGGGCACTGGCACTGCTCTCAAGTATGCTAGGAGTGCTCTTTTCCCAAGTAATACTGCTTATCTGCCCACTTGAGCGATTACCAATAGGTGGGTGGGTTTGTCCTACTTCAGCTAGTCAGCATGAATGTTTGCCTCTTAGATATGGATCTTAATTTCCAAGTGGTTATATAAAAGGTGTTTACCTCATTAAGCCAGAGGAAGAGATTGCTAGAGTTTTTTCAGCTGAGTATAACAGACCAGGACTTCCCCACCTCTAACCTTGGTAGAGGTGTCCCCAAACTAGTCCCCCAAACTAGTCCCCCAAACTAGTCCCCCAAACTAGTCCCCCAAACTAGTCCCCCAAACTAGTCCCCCAAACTAGTCCCCCAAACTGATACCTAACAAGGGTAAGAATATCTTCTAAAATGTGTGCACCTGAAGTGCTTAATACTGCTCAAGAAGCTCAAGTTTAGAACAGAGCCAACTCAAGTAGTGAGGAAAAACCTAGGTGCTTCCATGAAGGTACTCTAATTGCCTAAGGAGGTCTCTTCAAGTTCGTTCAGCATTACCTGGGTCAGTAGGAAATCAGCCTACGTATCTATCACTAAGTGGGCCTATAAGTAGGGAGATGTGAAAAGAACCAAAAAGGTCTAATAGTTCCACTTCTGTGATGTTAGATGCCTGTTTAGTTATGTATTTTAAATACACAAATGAGTATTTGCCTCTAATGAGGAAGTGGAGGTAGAAAGGAAATAACCATGCAGAGGACTTGCACGGACCAGGTGTGCCATGAATTAAGGCATACAGCCACGGTCTACTTCATCAAGTAAATTCTTCTGAAGGCAATTAAGTCTGAATTCCATGAAAAGTTAAAGATTCACAAGACCAGTGTCAGATCGTAAGGAGCATAAGTCAAGCTCTCTACTAACTCCTGGCTCCAGTTAGAGTTTTAAACATTAACCACCACAGAACCTTTAAGATGTACTTACCCACGAAGTTAAGCCAAAGTTTTCATTTTAAGGAGTCTTACAAGTATAGGAATGGACTCTGGAATGATTACCTCTTCAGTTCCCATGCCCTAGTATCACCATTTTATTGAAAGTTTAGAGGATAGGTTTGGCACCTGGCCTGCTCAGTCTTTAGCATAGGGTCCTCAATTTGAGTTTCGTTGTTAGGAAGGAAGTAGTTGTATCACCTTTGGAACATTTTTGCTTTAGTCTGAAGTCTTTCTCTTCAATTCTACCAATGGGGAAAGAGTTTTAAGGAATGTGTGGCACCATGGCTAGCCCACATTTGAGATACTGTCTCAAAGTATTAAGGATCCTTTTCATATCCTTGGTTAGCCAGCTTGTTTGTGAGCCTTGCCTAACTGACAGTATGAGGCATCATGGCCAAAAGAGGGAATAAAAAGGGCCAGACATCAAATGCAGATCTAGATATCCTGTTGATGTGGTGGAAGGGATAACTGAGGTGGCAGCTTAGGAACAGATGTGTATGTTCAAGAGTTAGACACAAGCTCATTATAGAGCTAGTCACCACCCCCACCCATGCCTGCCCATTAAGCAAATGGCACTCAAAGGAATTTGAGTTAGGAGAGTTGGGCAGGTGGGAGGTTTGCCCTTACTGGGAAGGATTCCAGCCAAGACGCTTTGCAGTGGTCTGAACAAACAGCTCTAATAGAACCTTTAGCAGCCAGAACTTTTTAAAGAATGCATGAATCAGAAGAGTTTACCTATGGCAAAGTACCAACGGGCTGGACTTGAGAGCGTGTCTCCTCAGTGGAGGACTAGTCCATATAAGTGACCAGGTCAGGAAATTCAGGACTTTCAGTGGACTTAAAGTGCTTGGAAGTTAGGAGCCAGAAGGGAGAATTTGGTCCTGTGGACCTTCTAAGGGCTTTCTTTTATCACTTGTCACTTTGAAGATTTATGCCATACTTATGGTCTTTCTAAATGCTAGCAACTAAGGAGTAGGCATTTGAGAGATTACTCTAGCAACACAAGACAACTGTACTTGAAGATCTGAAGCTTCAGCTCTGCTTTTCACATGAAGCAAGGCAGGATAGAGCATGGAACCTTTGGCTGAAGGCTGGAAACAGGACTGCCTGACAAAGCACCAGGGAAAGCCCTACTGCTAGAAGTGTACAGAGTTATAAAAGAACTAGGATAGCAGAGTGCCCCTTACAGATCTTTCCCACCTCATTCCAGCCAAATGCAATGCTGGCCTATAGGGCTAGGCAGGACCTATGGATCCTCAAGCTCACATGTTAGACTTTCCTACCCTTCCTTTCTGCTTGAGGGAAATGACTAGGTTTCAGTATTCCTAGCTAGGCAAGGTAGATCTCCAAGAGGTTGTTCTGTCAGGCTGGCTAGTTCTTTTGAAGACCCAGGATCCTTTCTCCATGACCAACCATCCACTTTAGAGGTTAAGCTCATGGAAGTGTGGAAATCTCCTAAAACTGGGTCCCCCAGAGTTTTTAACTTGAGCTAGTCCATAGGGCATCCAGCGGTTTGTTTTCCTTTAAGTGTTCCTACTGATTGGCTGCTGGCTCTAGCTATGGCTTATGGCTCATGGCAATCTGGGATTCTCTTTCCCTCCAGTTTCCAGGGCAGAAGTTTGCCCTGTGACCTCAATTATGATCGATGTAAGGGGATTCAGTCGATTTATCAGTCCTGTCCTTACAGGAAGAAAGCGGACTTCTAAGCCATCTTACATTGGAGTGGAAAGTCCCCCTAGGTTAACGTAGAATAAAAACACCTAAGGTCAATAAGGAAAGGTTGACAACCCAGGAAACGTCATTGAGATGTTTAATGGTTTAGAACAAGGAAGATTCCCCTTGTATTTAAAAAAGAATGAAAACCTAGAAGTTATCCTATGTTTAATCTATTACTGAAAGAAGGCCTTTCCAAGCAAGATACTCTAGAGGCCCTGAAGAAAGCCATTGGGCAGACTAGATATGAAACAAGTCTTCAATATAGAAGGTATTCCTGAAGATGGGCAAAAGTCTGAAACAACCTTAACACAAAGTGCTCCTCTCCAAGGAGAGGGAGCTGGAAGTGACTAGTGTTTGGACAAGTGAAGACTTAGGATGGGAATGTGAACCAGTTCTGAGGTTTATGAGCATGGACAGATCCGTAGGGGATCTCCAACTTCTCTAGGATTTTTGTCTGTGGAACCACTTGATCAGAGGTTTTTCCCTCCTCTGCCAATTATGGCTTGTTGAGAACACCAACAGACTAAGGTGTACATGAAATTGTGGAAACTTGGAAAAGCCAGCTCCAGAAGAGCTGGTTTAGTCATAAGAACATGGTCTCTGGGAATTGGTGGAATATCAATCTTCAGTCCTGCTTTAGCCCTGTAGAGTTGTAGAAATAAAGGTCATTCTGGGGAAGACAGATGGAATGGGAACTAGTTCTGAAACTAGTATCCAAGTGGTCAGTAGTTTGCTTTCACCTTGATTTCCTGAAGAATTTCTTCCAACGATAGCAAGAGACCATTTCTTCTCTCTAGGGCTCTTAGTCTAAGGCTTTCATGCAGATCCCTACAGTCTCAGATCACCTCAAGAGACTTACAGGGTCATGGTGCCACCATCTTTGGTAAAGACGACAGAGCCAGACTTGTTACAGGCATGTTCGACATCTGCCCCATACCCATCATGGCAATATGACGGGCTAGAGAACAGGAGTCAAGTGTTCAGAGACCAGTCTCTCCCTGTAGGAGCCCCTGGGCTGGGACAAGTAGAGTTTGGCCAAAAGGTGGGAGCGCCTATAGCCAGAGCTTCCCTCAAGAGGGACTCTTCCCACAGGGCACAAGGAAGCAGGCGCTTATTCTTCAAGGAGTAGCTTGTTCTTCCTGTGAGGAGGCCTCCACTTGAAGAGCACCCAGATAATGAGCCCCCTTTCCCACTTCCCCTTCTATCACTGGTTCCAAAGTATTAATTACCCAACCAAAGGCTATTCAGCTTGGTGATGAAGACGGAACACCAGGAACCAAGCCAAAAAAAAAGGAATATGCTGACCAGGTGAGGCTTGAGGGTAGCTTACACTTAGGGAGGGAGGTGAGCAAAGAACAGGAGTCTCTCAGTTATCACACTTAGAATGGAGACCAGGGAACTTAAGCAGGGGAAGAAGTACAAGGTTATCAGTTAAAAGTTACTGGCTGCAGGACCAGTAGCAGTAAGCCAGGCTCCCTAGGATTATGGATGAAACTTCATGGCTCAGAGTTAGGCTTTAGTATATCTGTTTTAACAGGCCAAGTGTTCAGCTTAACCAGCTCCTTCAAGACCAGAGAAATGACAGGATCTAGGCTGAAGCAACAACTGGCCCTGATGCCTATGACCTTGGCCTTTTGGCTCTATAGCCCACCACATTTCTCTGCCATTGAGGGCCTTATTGCAGAAAGCCTGTAAGCCAAGCTTTGTCATAAGTTGCTTCCTCATAGCAGATCTACAGTCCAGATTTTACATCATGAGCCCATCTCCCTCTCCACTCAGGAGTTTCCTGGTGTGAAGTAGGACACAGAAAGCCCATCCAGGCCATTGGATCTACCAGCCCATCATCAGCAGTAATTGGCAGCCCTGAGTTGGCCCTCACCTAGCATGCTCCTGCCTACTGGGTAAGCTGGAACCAACTTCAGGGCTATCAGGACCAGCCATGTGATCTGCATGCTTGTGACTCAGCACAGAACCCGGTGTCACCCAAATGAAGCTAGTTAGCTCTGAGCGGCATCTCAAGCTAGAGCTCCTGGGCCCAGCCAGGCTCAGGCATGCACTGGATCTGGGTTTAAGTCCCTACCAAGAATCTACCCTCTTCACTGTTTGCCTGCCCAACCCCCAGGGACGTGCTTCTAAACTTCATGCTGGAGCTGATAGTGTAGGAGTTCCTGGATACTTTCATGGCCTTTAACCAAGGGAAAGACAGAGCTTTGGCTGCAGGACAGAGGCCAAGAATCCAGAGGTTGCATGAGTGGCACCTCCTGCCTGGAGTAAGAACCTGTTAGCCAGCTTCAACCTACAAGATTCTCTAGATTCTACCCATATCCACCTTGGTTTTAGTCCTTCATTAAGGCAACTAAGGCAGTCTTAAGTGAATCCTTCCATATCACCAGCTTAGCTCTGACCTTGTAAGATCCATCCTCACCAACTACGTTTTGAGCCCTAAGCAATTAACAAGCAGCGTCTTAGGATAGTTGAAGCAATTGCTGAGGACAACAGGCTTATGAAATCCCAGGTGCAGACTATGCCCAGAAAGGTGAGGAAGGGAGGCAAACAGGAGGTACTAAGCCAGGTTTAGAGCGAGACTACAGAGAGGTTATAAGGAGCAAAGTTCAAATAGCACTTGTGACTGAACAGGAGTTCCATGATGCAGAAAAAGGGCAGGTGCCAAGTCAGATGCCCCTGACAGAACCATACGAACGCTCACTGAGTAGTGTATCCTGCCAGTCCACTAAAGTTCACTTGGGCACATACTAAATGGGCCTTGGTCTGCATCTGGTGTCATCCAGGCACAAGACCAAGTTTAAGCCAGTTTCCCTGAATCAGTAACTCGCCTAGATGCTGAGCTAGTAACAGAATTGGACCTCAAACCCAGGTGAGCTCAAGCTCATCCCTCTACACCATACTGCTGTGAAGACTTTTCTTTCCAACGTGAAGGATCAAGATGGAGGTTTTAGCCAGCATGAGAGTACCTCAGACCCTGCCGGTCCTGAATCCAGACCCCACTATTCTCACCTCTAGTTTGAGCAGAGGCAACAGCTCCTGAAGCACTTTAAGTAGCCCTCAGAAGAACTGCCTCAGGAGTTTGTATTTAAGCATTCATCAGGTTTGGCCTAGAACGAGCTCAGCTGGGCAAACCACACCCACTGACTTCACCACTTCTCAGGTAAGGTCAGCACTCCTCAGTGTCCAAGTGCAGCAGGCGGACTCCGGTTCACCTGCACTCCAGCCACATCGTGTGGTCAAGTTGCTGGACACCTCCCCAGAATTCCTCCTATGCACTTAGACTCTATTTGTTTCTCTAGAGCCTTCGTCAGCCTTTGAGTCTGCTCTAATACTAGGTAATTCCAGACATGCCAGGGTTTTTACGAAGCTGTAGGGTCAGCTGTTGTCACGGCTATAGTGTGGTTGGTCTCTACAAGCTACTTCCTCTCAAGGGAGGCAGAGGAGTGTGGGGGATTCTCAGACCTAGGCCAGCAGGGGGCTTCTAGGAGCTGTTTAGCTAGGATTGTTAGAGAAAACTCAAGTCTGTCCAATTCCTACTCTGGCACTCCCCTAGAGCAGATCTTGAATTTGATTAGTACAGTCCCTAGGAGAAAGCTATTGTTCTTAAGGACAGATGCTGTAACTAGCATCTTCGGTCCTAGCCCAACCCACATTTGAGGTTTTCAACTGGAGGAGAGAAACATGGGTCTCCAAACTTGTTTTGGGTTTTGCCAGGTTTGAGTTCACACTTCTATCCTGGCTTTTCCAATGACACCTCCTCCATAGCAGCTTATTCCCAGGGAATAGCTTGAGGTAGCTTTAAAGGCTCAGGAGAAGAGGTTCAGGAGCAAGCAAGAAGGGTGGCCACCTCCAAGGCCCAGCTACAAAAGCCAGGCCAGAGGTCGGAACGGAATAATTTTCGTTGATAGAAGCAAGAAGTCCCGAGTTTGTCATCCTCTCAGAGGAAAGGCTAGGAAGTCACTGCCCACCAGGAACTTTTGAGTTTCTGACTTTTAGGAGCACGAGACAGGTCACCCCCTTAGGTCCATACATTCTAGTTCAGGCCCCCCAGGTGCACAAGCTTTCCACATCAGTTGACAGCTGTGGAGTTCAGCAGAGCTGACCCTTCTCCACACCCACCTCACCAATAGAATTGCTACTAGAACCTATTCAGAGAGAAGGTCCTTCCTGAGAGAAAGGATAGCTTTCTCAAGGAAGAAACATAGGCTTGCTTTAACTACCATGAGAGTGTAAGGCTTTTTATCCATTGGGAGAAGCAAACCTAAGAGGTTTTCAGACTTAAGGAAGGTGGAAGAAGTCCCCTAAACAGAAATTGACAAGTACCTATAATCTTGAGCCCTCAGGACTTCTCTGAGGAGAACAGGAGAAAAAGCCCATACAGGAGAGAGCCAAGAAAGACTAGCTTTTGGAAAGAGCCTCCAGAACCCCTTTTCCTCAACTGCTTTCCGTTTTCAAAGAAAAGAAAAAGGGCTTTATACCCCACCCTCCTGACTTCTTCTGCTTCTTCCAGTCCAACTCAAGGGAGCTTCTAACAAACACCTCTGCAGCCACCACGACCTCCTACCGAGCAATACTACTCCTCCCTGGCCCCAAGTGTGCCTTTTATAGGCTGTGGAACCTTAGTCCCACCCCTACCCTGAAGCATTCTGGGTGGGCAGCTGCTCCTGTTTCTCATTGGTTCCCTTCCTTTCAATCAGTAGCTAGCTCCCACCCACCCCCCTTGAGTGGTTTCCAGTTCGGTAAGACATCAATAGCAGTGAAAGGTAGAGGAGGTGTTTTTTTGTTTGGTTTGGTTTGGTTTGGTATTTTTTTGTGATGTTTATTTTTGAGAGGGGGGGGAGAGTTGGAGAGGGAGAGAGACAGAAGACCCAAAGCGGGTTCAGAGCTGACGACAGAGAGCCAGATGCTACTGGAAGTTTTAATGGCATGCTGTGCCCAACCCCTGCAAGTATATATATACTTACACACGCACACACATACACACATATACGTGCATATATGTGGCTTCCCACCCCTGGCAGCAACCTTGATTGAAAAACAAAGGCCAGACCTTTCACAGGCAGAATGCATAATTATCTTATGTTCAACTTCCCTGTTAAGAATACCTGAAGTGCTTATAAATCCCAAATTATCAGAGCTTTTCCCTGGAAATTATGGGTGAGAAAATTGGGCGAGAGCCTGGGAGTCTGTGGTCCACATAAACATCCCCAAGATGTGTGTCGTTAGGGAAGGTGGTGTAATACTAAAAGGTCTTATGCAAAAATTCCCTTTGAAGTAATTGCTACTGTTAACCTGTTGTAGTTATCCCGGTATTTCCTATTAGTTTGCTCTTTGGAATTGAATTTCTCCAGAAGCTGCCCCAAATAAGCATTGTTTTTGGGAAAGAGAAAAATGCACAGTTCAAGAGGGGCTGCCTAATCCTGATTTTCACAGCCCCTCTGCCCTCCCCTATCCCTTTAAGGAATGAGCCACAGGAGGAGCTAATTCACCTGACTCCATTTATGAGCTTAGCTACAGGTTTCCCTCTGGACCTGAATGAAGTGATAAGGTAGAACAAGAGCCATTTAACCAGAGTAACTGCAGTGTGGAGTGAGGAAGTTTCAGGAACCCCAAGGTCAGGCCTGTGCAGTCAGAAGGCAGAAACACAGGACACTTTTGGCAAGAAGGTGGCTTTCTTTGCCCCATGCCTGTGGCAGGTGAACATGATATAAGACACTGAAACTGGGATCAGAAAAACTCCAAGAAAGGAAAAATGTTAAACTCAGTGGTTAACTCTTACTCTTGTGGTACATTTGAAAATTGATTCTGTAAACACTTGTTTCCTAATTGAAATCACTGCCAATTCTCTCCTCTCAACAGGTCCCTCATTTTCCTGGCTTCCTGTATTTACTCCTGCTGTTCCACTAGCCAGGGACATCCTTTCCCTATTTTCTGCCACAAATAGAAATTCCACTATCAAATAATTCCATTTTTTGAAACCCAGCTGAGATGCTAAATCTTCACCAAGCCTTCTCTGATCTCCCAGATTGACTCCACCTGCTCACCAAGCGCTTTGTCCAGCACTTTCTGAGATACCAGTGGTTAGGAAATGGAGATGACCAAGTCCTTAGAGGACTTCACACCCTGATTTAATAAATAGTTCTTTCTTTTGCTCTATTGTAACATCACTTGCATCTCCATATTGTGCATTCTGCTCACCTTGTATTTAATTGTGAGCACACTCGTTCACATCACTACATTGTAAGCTCCCAGAAGGATGATACAAGGGCTTCCATTCTGCCAAGAATGTGGCACAAGTGTGCCGTGTGTTTCTTGAGTGGATGAAGAAAGAAAAGGAGGAGGAGATGGTCACAAAGAAATCAAATAAATTCTGCTGCTCGTGGGCCTAAGGGTGACATGAGAGTAAGTTCTGGACCTCCTTGAGCTCTAGAAACATGTCTATCTCCATAAAGCTGGCCTGCAAGATCAAGAAGGGCAAATATCAGAGTGATAGAAGGAAGAGACTTCAGGCCTCTTCTCCCTATCCATAGTTTATATGTTCAAGTCCTACCTCACACAGCTATAAATAAACTTCAAAACTCAGGAGCTGTATAGGTAGGGGTTAAATATCAAGATTCTGGTTCATATCCCTATCCATAGTTTATATGTTCTCCCTATCCATAGTTTATATGTTCAAGTCCTACCTCACACAGCTATAAATAAACTTCAAAAACTCAGGAGTTGGTATAGGTAGGGGTTAAATATCAAGATTCTGGGTTCATATCCTGGCTTTGTGGCTTACTAGCCTTGTGACCCTATGTGACCTTGTACAAGTTATGTCATCTCTCTAGGCTTTAGTTTCTTTATAGGTAGAATGGGGATGATTATGAAAGCATTCACGTCCCAGGATTATTGAGAAGTTTAAATGAACTAATACATAGAAAGCACTTAGACTAGTGACTGGCACACTCTAAGTACTATGCTGTTATTATTAGCATCACCTACCAATTAATATTATTAGTTTGATAATATGTAGCTCAACAATGTTTAGCAGTTATCATTCACATGCTCTAACTGAAAAAAATGTGAATTCAACACAGATGTAGACCAAAGCCTAGGCACCAGAGGCGTATTAAGGATTGCTGGGAGGAGTGCTTGGGTGGCTCAGTCAGTCAAGTATCTGACTTTTGATATCAGCTCAGGTCTTGATTTCAGGGTTGTGATTCAAGCCCTGTGCTGGTGGGCATGGAGCCTACCAAGAAAAAAAGACAAAAAAAAAGAATTGCTGGGAAGTTCAGGATGTGTTAGTAAATGTCCCTAAACCATTAAGGAGCACTTGTGCCTTTCCCCCAGTTAATCCACATGTTCCTGTTAGAGTCAGAGCCCTGAACACAAAAGGGCCTTGGGTATCTCAGGATAGAGAGGCTGGTTGATGTGTTCATGTCCTTGGTATTAGAGAGGATGACTTCTCATCCCTTTACAGAGAAATAACATACATTATAGAGATGATTAATTTTATCTGTGATGCATAATGACTTTGCTTCATGAGAGCTGTCATGGTATCATGACAATAAGACAAAATGATCTTATTGGTCTCCAATTACTTTCTGGAAGAAGATTCTAGAAGCAAAAGGAATAATGGGTGCCTGCCTCCCTCTCCAAGGAGAACTAATAAGCAACTAGGACTGAGGCAGCTGCAGCAGGTATCTGTAGGGGAATAGAGGTGCTAACAATAATCCTAAAATCAGTGGGCAAAATTCCGTGGGAAAACACCTGTCCCAGAGCCAGGGCCCTCACAGAGGTGGACAATTAGGTAATTCTCATTGGTGGAAGGTGTGTGAGAAGGGAGGGGTGAGGACTGTTCTGGAGACACTGGTTTCCCATCATGTCCTTGGCAGGGTGGGGGAGAGTCATTCCTCTTGGCTTGCTTTCAACTCCCTGCTTACCTGGAATTTCCAGAGCATTCCTCTAAACCAAGCCTTCTCACATGTTACTGTACACTCAAATCACCCAGGGATCTTGTTAAAATGTGGATTCTGATTCAGTTGATCTGGACTGAGGTCGGTGATTCTGCATTTCCAGCATGTTTCCAGGTGGTGCTCATGCTGCTGGTACTGGGAACATACTTTGAATAACAAAGGCCTTGTATCCAACAGCATCATCATCACAGGGAACTTTTAGAAGGGCCCTAACTTCTAATCAGAGACTTGTTTTAACAAGCCCTCCAGGAGATGTTGGTGTTCAAGTTTGAGAACAACTGTTATAAACTATACATGAAGAACAGATTAGGTTTTGGAAAAGTGGTGTTTAACTAGTGGAGAACTCCAGGGTGGGGGATGTGCTCAAGAGGTTACCCACCCAAGCCCTCCTCTGGGTTGGCCCTTTCAAAATTCCTTTGCCTAGGGTGTGACTGGTAGAGGGTGCTGGCATCCACACCTTTCTTGGAACCTTCCATAAAACAAGCAGTTGGAACGTTTATTCTGATAGGGCCTTCCTGCAATGCTAGCTCTTGCCATCCATGAAAGTCTTGTGGTGGGCAATCTATGGAAGGGGGGGAAGGGAAGATTTCTTGAGGTGGGTAGAGAAAGCAGATGAAGAGAAAGAGGGGTCTCTGGACTTGCCACTAAAACAGTGCCATATACACAAACATACATGGCCTTGTGCTGGAGAACAGAACTGACCTCTACATTGGGTTGGAGACAAACTAAGTTTTCAAGGCCTGGGTGGGGTCCTCTAGCCCAGAGAAGAGAGAGCAAAGGACAAGGGAACCCTTTTCACAAAATTCACTAGCTATCTTTGCATCCAGTTAATTAACTAGGAAAACTAAATTAAACCCTAAAGGCTTACCCATTTTGGAGGGTACCTTTGATGTTTCTGAGCACTAAGACCAGGAAGGTGGGCAATGCTGGGCTGGGAACTTTTCCCGTGGATGGCCGAACAGCATTCAGTTAATTGTGGCTATTAAACTGCTTTCTTGGGAGTTGTTTTTGATTCATGTGGAATAGATTAAGAGTCTGTTTTGAATCCCCCAGGGTTTCCTGTGGAGCATAATTATAGATGCATTGGAATAGGAATTCAGGTCAACAATTACTTTAATGAGATGTCTGAACAGCATGGCCCATTAAGGGGGAAGGCAGAGAAAGGAGGGGGAGAGAAGGTGTGTTGGGGAAGGAGACAAGAGAAACTGGGAGGAGGTGAGGGCAGGATGGGGAGGGGGAAAGCAATGAAAATGTTTGTGAGGAGGAAGCAAGTGAGGTGAGCAGCATTCACAGTGTTCCTACTATGTGCCTGGCACATTTTTAAGATGAAGACAGCTCGATAAACAGGAAGATGACATTGAGTATCCAGAGAGATACACAGTCTTAGATTCTGATGTTCCTTTGACTCTGTCTGCACACAGTGGGGAGATATGGTAGGGCTTTGGAGTCTGGCTTCCAAGTCTGGCTTTGGAGTATGGTAGGGCTTGGAGGTTTGATTCTGATCCCACCCTTTTTAAGATGTGGGACTTTTGGCAAGTTTCTTAATTTCTCTGAGCCTGTTTCCTCATCTGTAAAATGAGCATTAACTACATAAAGTTTATGTCTTAGACCATTTGGGCTGCTATAATAACATGCCATAGACTGGGTAGCTTATAAACAACAGGAATTTATTTCTCCTAGTTCAAGGCAGATTCATTGTCTACTGAGAGCCTGCTTTCGGTAGACACTGAATCTGCCTTGAACTAGGAGCCGTCTTTTCACTACCTTCTCATGGCCAAAAGAGTGAGGGATCCATCTGGGACCCTTTTATATAAGGGCACTAATCTCATTCATGAGGGCTCCACTCTCATAATCACCTCCCAAAGACCCCAACTTCAAACACCATCATGTTGGGGATTAAGTTTCAACGTATGGATTTTTGTGGGATACAAATATTTAGTCCGTAGCAGTGTGTAATTCTCCAAGAATGGACTATTGTCTGACATATAGTAGATGCTTAATAAATTTTTGTTATGATGAGGCATCTGAGTGTGAGAAGCTAGTTTTTCCCAAGGCTCATAGTTAGTTAGTAGCAGAATTGAAATTTAAACCCAGGTTTGTTTGATCTCCACTGACACTAAGGGGAATATATGACTGACTGGTAGGGAAGACAATGTCTGCTCCTCAGGGTGATCCTCCACCCATGAAGACCATCCTTATAAGCTTGTGCTGGAGGTCAGAGGAGAACCAAACTGGCATCAAGCAGCTTCAATTTTCTGAATAGGACCACTAAACTGAACAACTAGTACACCTGTTTGTATTTTGCACAGTAGGAAATAGGCCCAGAGGTAAGAAACAAGTTGCCCATTGACTATCTGGTATCCTGATTCAGGACAACGTCCAGTTCTTTCTCTTTCAAGCTGCCCTCCCCTCAGGCACATCTTATTCCAGATGTATCTTCCTCATGGGATTGCTGTGAGGCTTAAGTAAATTAACTCATAAGAACAGTACCTGGACCATTGTAATGTGCAATCACTGTTAGCTTTTATTAACATGTCATCCCCTTCCTCCTTCAACTTCCAAGCTTTAGTATGATATATTATTCCCTCCAAGTGGGCCCATCCCCACCACACTGTACATCATCCTCATGTGATTTCATATAATGATCTATTCAAGATTTATGGCCTCCTGGATGCTGTCCAAGCCTTACATTTCCTAATTGTACTGACTCCAGGAACTTCGAAGAACTTATGCTAATAGTTCTGAAATAAGAATGAGAACATGGATGGGGTGCTTGGGTGACTCAGTCGGGCGAGTCCAACTCTTCACCTCAGGTCATGATCTTATGGTTCCTGGATTCAAGCCCCACATCAGACTCTGTGCTGACATCGTGGAGTCTACTTGGGGTCCTCTGTTACCCTCTCTCTCTCTCTCTCTCTGCCCCTGTCCTGCTTGTGGGCTCTCTCTCTCTCTCTCTCCAAATAAATAAATAAACATTAAAAAAAAAAGAATGACAGCATGGGTTCAACCTCTCTTAAATGAGGAAGCTGAGTCCCAGAAAGGGACCTGACCTATCCTCATGTCAGGAAACCCTACACATTTGCCCACTTTTCAGTGCTTCTACTGGCTTTTAACTCCAGCCCTGCCTCTTCTGCCCCTGTTGGGGCTCCACTGCTCTCTGGCGTGTGCTAAAAAGGGACAAAGCTCCCAAAATTTCTCCTTTCCCATCCTGCAGTCACATACTGCAGCCTCCTCATCGGAAGTATTTTACTATAAATCAGCACATCACAGGTATAGCCCCTCCCCCCACTCCTCTTTTCCTGCTCCCACTATCTACACAAGCTGAAATACTCTCAAGGACACTTGAGATGCCCTTACTGCAGCAGAATCTCCCAGCCTTCCTGGATGGGCCATCTCTTGGGCAACACTTCCCATCCTGTTTGCCCTCCTTCTTCCCCTACCCCCACACAGGCTTAGAGCAGCTTCATGCACATGTTCCCTAACAGCCCCTCACCTTAGCCTGCAGTGCACACCTCGGCTTCCTGTCTTGAGACTTTTCTGATGCCGAGGTATGGGACATCTGTGGGGGCCCACTGAGCACTCCCACAGGCACACCTGGCAGTTGAGAGGTCAACACTCTTGACCAGTGTGGGGGTGGGAGTCAAAGGCCTCCCTGCTTTGTCATCCACTGTACAGGCCTGAAGTGCACTGCACAAGGTCCCCGCCAGGAGGACACTTGTAGCAGGGCCTCTTAGCAGCATATCCTTAGCTGGTGCCTCCTTCCCCAATCTTCTTCCTGGTCCCTTGCTCTTTTTCTCTGAGATCTCTTCCAGTGTAAACTATTCACACACAAAATCTTACTCAGTCTGCCTTTGGGGAATCCAAACTAAGCCACCATTGTCTCCTGGAGCTACAGTATCCCTCCCTGCCCACCTGGCTTTTCCCTGGAATTCCTCACAGTTCGTAGGTTTGAGCCCCACATTGGGTTCTGCACTGACAGTGCAGAGCCTACTTGGGATTCTCTCCCTCTCTTTCTGACCCTCCCCCATTCATGCTCTCTCCCTCCCTCTCTCTCTTTCTCTCTCAATAAATAAATAAACTTAAAAAACAAAACAAAACTTTACCTATCCTTCAAGAATTGTTTAAAATTCCACCCTGCTACTCGCATGAACCAACAAGAATCTCTTCTCTCCCTGAATAGCTATATCCATTTCTAAGCACTTAGAATAGTTCCCTGTTCTCATTTTCTTCTCAGCAGTAACAATGAATAATAGCTAACAATTATTGATGCTGCCATTCTAAGTCCTAAAGATTATAAATACTTTGAGGCCAGGGCCTGTCCCTAAGTCCCCTTAGAGCATAGCACAGGGAATAGCCTGAACTCTGTGATTCTCCCAAACTCCTTCACTAGGAGACAACTTTGCCCTGGGTGCCAGACATAGGTGGGGAGGTCCCCCTTTCTTCTTCCTGCTGTGCCTGGTCTCTCAACTACCAGGAATATGAGCTCCTTGCAGCCTTCATAAATGCTCCATCAAGAAAAGTGAAGTGTTGCTCACCCCAGTGTATTAGTCTGGAAATCATACTTGACCTCTAAGACCCAACTCACACACCACCTCCTCATGAAGTCACACCCATCCTTCCAGAAGGAACTCTCCATGTCCTGAATTTCTGAATTTCTGAATATATGTACCTTTTAATGAAGCTTTTAATTTTTATTTTTGTTAATGTTTATTTATTTATTTTGAGACAGAGATTGTGTGTACTAGCAGGGGAGGGGCAGAGAGAGAGGGAGAGAGAGAATCCCAAGCAGGCTCCACACTGTCAGGACAAAGCCCAAGGTGGGGCTCAATCTCACGAACCATGAGATCATGACCTGAGCCCAAATCAAGAGTTGGACGCTTAACTGACTGAGCCCCCCAGGCATGCTGAAGCTACTCATTTTTAAACAAGTATTGCAATTAGTTATATCTGTAACTTGTCTCTCCTTTTAACAATGTGTAAGTTAATCGTTTTACCAAACTCCAGGGCTTACCACTTAGTAGCTACTCAGTACATTTTGAATGAATGAAGAACTGAGGCAAGAAGACAGGCTGAGAGGCTATAGCCAGAAGATTATCAAGCCTCCTGGCATCCTGATAAGTTGGGGGGAGCCCCAAATCTGCAGATATACAAAGATTATGGCAGAGTTTACCACTTGTCTCCCCAAAACTATTCTTCCCTTTTTAAATAGAATATATAGGTGGGCATACGTGGCCACCAGAATACATTTCTCAGCCTCCCGTGCATCTTATGATGAAGTGCTGATGTCTGTGAGCAGAAGTGATGTGAACAAATTACAAATAACATCCTTAAAAGGAATGGCCCTGCATTCCCTGGGAGGATGGAGCTGGAGCAGCCATCTTGGCCATGAGATGGGTGCTGCACACAGATGATGGCAGAGCCAGAAGATGAAAGGCGTCTGGTTTCCTAATGATTATGGAGCCACCCTGCCAGCACTATACCACTCTCTGAGGCTTCTGTGTGAAAGAAAAATAACTTCTATTTATCTAAGCTGTTATTATTTGGTATCAGTTAAAGCAGCTGAATTTGTATTTTCGTTAAAATCAGAAATACTCTGATATGCCTGAGTGGCTCATTCACTTGAGCATCTGACTCTTGATTTCAGCTCAGGATGTGATTCCAGGATCGTGGGATCAAGCCCCAGGTTGTTATCCACGCTGAGCATGGAACCTGCTTACAATTCTCTCTGTCTCCTTCTTCCCCTCTTCCCAACTTGTGTTCACTCTCTCTCTCTCTCAAAAAAAAAAAAAAAAAAAAAAAAAAAGAAAAGAAAAAAGAAAAACATTGTGTAGTTCTGATCAGTCCTGAAGGAGTGAGAGGAAGGTATATGCCAGAGATATATTGAGCCTAGGACTTCTGGTAGGTGGAGCGTGAAGGTGAGGGCAGCTGCTGCACAGGCCCAGAGCACAATGTGTGTGTGTGTGTTTAGACATACAGTGGTGTGTTTCTGATTGTCTCTCTGAACTGGGAAGAACTGGCTGTACTAATTGGTGGACGGAGCTCAAGGGGAAAGGGACTGGAGAAGGTGTGCTGCTCAAGAAAGTCGAGCGTAGAAAGCTGGTGTAGAAAACTTTGCTGGGAGTCACTGAAGGTAACCATGAGTTCCTGGACCAGAGAGCCTAAAATAGCCACGGAGTCCACAGGGGCCAGAGTAAGACGCTAAATCAATGCCAGACCCGAGTCAGGAACTGGGGAGGAGCAGGCAGGTGAGCAGAATCTAGGATGATTTCCATGAATACAGGTGAGCTGTATGGTGTGTAGAAGTGTAAGGGAGTATTCACTGGATTAAAGTATAGAGGAAGAATAGGAGCTATTTCAGATCTCTGTACTCTTGCGCATGATATAGCCCATGGTTGGAATACCTGTTCCTACCTGTTTCTTCATTTGTAAGCTTCCCTTATCCTAAAAGACTCATCTTGGATGTCACCTTCTCCAGGAAGCCCTCCATGACACCAAAGACTGAGTCAGGTGCCCTTCCTCTGAGCTTCCCCTAGATCTTGTTTTCTCTCTATTGTCATTATCATCAATATGTTATTGCAACAGTCAGTTTATGACTGAATTTGACAGGGCTTCCCGAGAGCAACAATCTTTGCCTTCATCCCCTCAGTGTTTCCCTTGATTCCTGACACATGATGTGAGCCAGTGAGCCAGGATTGAACCACAGGAGCAAGTGGATGGACGACTGGATGGTATGGATGCACGAGTATGTGGACCTCAGGCATCCCAAGGCCTGGGTGGCAAATGGATTCTCTAAAGTCCATTGAGCTTCTGGGAGAGACTTGGAAAGTGGGAGCAGGCAGTGAATAGAAGGGGGTAATCAGGACTGAGCTGCTTTCAGTAAGGACCTAGTGCTGCTCAGAACTGCATAACTCAGGGCTCCTGGGTGGCTCAGTCAGCTGAGCATCTGACTCTTGATTTCAACTCAGGTCATGATCTCTTGGTTCATGGAATTAAATCCCACATCGGGCTCTGTGGTGACAGTGCAGAGCCTGCTTGGGATTCTCTCTCTGTGCCCCCACTCACACTCATATACTCTCTCTCTCTCAAAATAAATTAATTAATTAAAAAAAAAAGAACTGCATAATTCACACCACTCTCTGTCCCCAAATTTGGTACCCAGAATGCACAATTATCAAATAATCAAAGGTGCAAGTAAACATCCCAAGAGTGAACACTGCATATCCCTAATTA
The DNA here is from genome assembly GCF_027475565.1 of Acinonyx jubatus. Taxonomy (NCBI): domain Eukaryota; kingdom Metazoa; phylum Chordata; class Mammalia; order Carnivora; family Felidae; genus Acinonyx; species Acinonyx jubatus. The sequence continues at coordinate 111,718,879 of NC_069385.1, read as the reverse complement.
CACAATATTCATCTTAGCCATTTTTCCACCCTGTGCCCCTGGGAAGAGAAGAGGCTGCAGAAAATTTGACATCCCACCCTCATTTACACACCCACATCCTGAGATATGTTGTTTTGGGGGAGGAAGTTCAAAAGGCCACATTTAAATCCAGGGAGAAGGCCCAGTGAGAGGAATCATGATCTGATGGCTTCTATTCCTAGTTAATCGTTTCATTACTAATTAATGGGGTCATTACTACATTTGCAAGGGAAAGAACTATGATTAAAGGTTAATGCTATTGCTGCATGCATCACACCTCAAATTATGTTATAAAAATGTCCAGAGTATTTAATTGAACCTGTAAGTAACAATGTAATTACACTTAATAATGTATGTGCCTCTGTATTTATTTGTGCCTCTTTGAGGTGCAGAGAGCCCCACATGGGTGGGTTAGAAGTGACTCACTGCAACCTCTTGCTCTCCATCTCCCTAGTCCCAGCAGCTCCCCACCCAACCAGCCCCACCCCAGGGCAGGAATGATAGGTTACCTGTTCACAGGAGATCCACACCCTCCTCCCTTCCCCATGGGCAGGATAACCTGATCCACCCCTTGACTTTGAGATTAGCCACAGTTCAGAAATAATCCTGAAATTGCCTTCTGTGGTTGATCATGATGATAGCCCTAAGTCTTCATCCTTTGCCATGTAACATTGCAGGGATCTCCCTCTATGGGCAGAATAATCTGATCCACCGCTTGACTTTGGGATTAGCCATATGGCATGCCTTGGCCAAGAGAATCAGGCAGAAGTGATGGTGTGCCAGACCTAAGCCTAGGTCCTAAGAAGCCTTGTGTATTTCCGCATTCATACTTGAGACTTTGAGAACATGCCCAGGCAAGTCTGCTGGTTCTAGAGGGAGGAAAAGAAATACATGGAGTAGGGGCACCAGGGTAGCTTAGTCAGTTAAGCGTCCAGCTATTGGTTCAGCTCAGGCCATGATCTCATGGTTTAAGAGTACAAGCCTCTTGTCAGGTTTCACACTGACAGCACAGAGCCTGCTTGGGATTCTCTCTTTCCTCCCCTGCTCTCATGCATGTGCTCGCTCTCTCTCTCAAATAAATAAATAAGTAAATAAATAAATAAATAAATAAATAAATAAAAAATAATAAATAAAATACATGGAGCAGAACAGAACTGAATCAGCTGATCCTAGCCTAATTGACCTCCAGCTGACTCCCAGACATGTAAACAAACCAGCCCACCCACAGCTGACCCCATTTCATACATAAGCAATAAATTCTTATTGTTGTATGCCACTGTTTTTGTTGTTATTATTTATATCCCACTGAATGTTTGAGGTTGTTATATACCATCAAGCAATGGAAAACTGATACATCTACTTCCTCATGATAAATAAGAATAACTTGTGGGTATCAAGATCTATAATATCTTTTTAAAGAGAAAACACATAATTGGGAGTGAGGAAACTTGCATTCTGGTTGTAAGACCTACCGATTGACTATGTGACAAGTCATTTATTTTTTCTGTGTCACTTCTCAAATGACAGGTAATAAAAAAATGCTCTACCAATTTCACAAGGCTGTTGTGAAGATTAACTTTTCAAGAGTATCTTGGAAAAGCTAAAAAACCCTTTGAAATTATAAATTATTATTAATTCCATATTAATTCCATATAGTTTCCTATCTTAAACTTAGAATTTTTTCTAAGACAGCTAATCTTGGATGAGTCAGTTTTTTATTTTTTTTAGTAGACTTTAGCATGTAATTCTGAGAGCCAGAACCATTTCCTCCATTGGCTACCCTTTGCCACTGTCCATATGTGTCTCCACATAGAATTTTAGATTTAGCCAGGAATGATTTCCCCATTTAGAACCAAGTAGCCTTCCTCACTGGCATGTAGCTTTGGCTAATAATGCTATTCTTTATTCTAAGTTTGGATAACTTGCCTGGTTTCATGCAGTGTCACTGTTCAGCAATTCCCAGGGTTCTCTGTGGCGTCACAGTCACCCTCTCTAGGTGTCTGGCACGACATCCCTTTGTAATGAGCACTTACACATTATGGCCAACAATTCTCCAATTTCACCCTTGAGTTCCTTCAGTACTCTCAGGCAAGTGCCATCTGGTCCTAGTGATTTATCTACATTTAGTTTGTCAATTAGGTATAAAATCACTTGCACACTTACTGCTATTTGATTTGGTATCTCTGCCCTGTCAGTCCCAAAAGACAGTCTGAAAGTGGGAATTTTATAGAATCACATAGAATCATGGAACCTCAGAATCAAGAGGGTGTTTGGAGAGCCTTGTAGAGGCTCTGCCTCTGTCCTCTTCTGTCCTCTGCCATTCTGCCTCTCATTCTTCCCAGTAAACATAGAGAGAGGGACACAGAGAGGAAAAAATGGAGCTCAGAGTCAGCTCCCAAAGGGAACTGTAACACAAGATGAAGAGAGAATTGATAGTATTTTCCCAGCCTTAGTTATACAGGGCCCTGGCAGAATGGAGCCAGGAATTTGCAGGAAGGAAGGAGGCAGAAAAGGAAGGAGGCCATGGGAGAAGGCCATTGAGATATCATGTAGGGAGAAGCTATGAATTATAAATGAACATTTCCTTCTATTTTCTGGGCTTCAGGTATTGACAGTGGGCTATCTCCCAAGCCCTTCCAGAATTCCAAGAAGAAAGAATTTTATATCCAGAAGGAGCACTCAGGAAGGAGTCCAGTGGCAGAGTGATGAAGACTTAGCTCAAAGCAGAAAGCAAGGATGCAAAGTGGAGGAAGTGTAGAAGAATAGAATCCCATTCTGTTGAACTCTGGGGTTGCCATGTGACTTGTTTTACCCATGAAACATAAGCCGGAGTCTCATGTGTTATTGTACCTCTAAGCAGAAGCTTTAAAAACCAGCTGTCAATCTATTTCTCTTTTTCCCTTTTGGGTCCGATAACATTGGGCTTCTTTCAGACTGGATTCTAGAGTAAAGATGGCATGGAGCAGAGCTGCAAATGGACAGTAAGAAGTCCAGAAAACAAGGCAAAACATTTGTTTACAATTCCTACACTGGACACGAAACATGAGTGAAAAATTAACCTCTGTTGTAAGCCATTTAGATTTGGGCGCTGTTACCATGGCATAATCTAGCCCATCCTAACTGATACAGGGAGGTTATGGGAGCTGGTGAGGCAGGACGTTCCTGAGGCCAGCCTAAATAAAGAGGTAAACTGAGGCAAGCCCAAATGACCAGAAATGGGGAGTTTATTCAGGATTAGCAAGGGAATTGCAATTCAGGAAACATGTGCTCTAGCAAGCTACAAGCAAATCAGCCTTTTGAGGGTTTGGAGTGGGCAATATTTATGGGCAAGGAGAGCAAAAGGGAACAGGGGGGACATCTAGCCAGAATCTGAGCAGTAATTTCATTGGCTTAGGGATGGGGAGAGATTCTTGGTGTGTGTTCATTGTTCAAGAGATAAGTCTCAGTCTTCTGTGAATCAAACCTTTATGGGAAATCAGACTCTTAAGTTCTTAAGTTTCGTTATTCTGAGGGTGTATGTAGAGGAGTCTCCATTTCATAGCCTCTGGTTCCATTTTATATATATATATATATATATATATATATATATATATATTTTACTTTTTACTTTATTTTATTTTCTGGAACTTTATTTCTTTTAAATATGAAATTTATTGTCAAATTGGTGTCCATATAACACCCGGTGCTCATCCCAACAGTTGCCCTCCTCAATATCCACCACCCACCCTCCCCTCCCTCCCACCCCCCATCAACCCTCAGCTTGTTCTCAGTTTTTAAGAGTCTCCTATGTTTTGGCTCCCTCCCTCTCTAACCTCTTTTTTTTTCTTCCCCTCCCCCATGGTCTTCTGTTAAGTTTCTCAGGATCCACATAAAAGTGAAAAATTTGGTATCTGTCTTTCTCTATATGACTTATTTCACTTAGCATAACACTCTCCAGTTCCATCCACGTTGCTACAAAAGGCCATATTTTAATCTTTCTCATTGCCACGTAGTATTCCATTGTGTATATAAACCACAATTTTTTTATCCGTTCATCAGTTGATGGACATTTAGGCTCTTTCCGTAATTTGGCTATTGTTGAAAGTACTGCTATAAACATTGGGGTACAAGTGCCCCTATCCATCAGCACTCCTGTATCCCTTGGGTAAATTCCTAGCAGTGCTATTGCTGGGTCATAGGGTAGATCTATTTTTAATTTTTTGAGGAACCTCCACACTGTTTTCCAGAGTGGCTGCACCAGTTTACATTCCCACCAACAGTGCAAGAGGGTTCCCGTTTCTCCACATCCTCGCCAGCATCTACAGTCTCCTGATTTGTTCATTTTAGCCACTCTGACTGGCGTGAGGTGGTATCTGAGTGTGGCAAATCAATCAATGTGATACATCACATTAGTAAAAGGTAAGAACCATATGATCCTGTCAATCGATGTAGAAAAAGCATTTGACAAAATTCAGCATCCTTTCTTAATAAAAACCCTCGAGACAGTCGGGATAGAAGGAACATACTTAAACATCATAAAAGCCATTTATGAAAAGCTCACTGCTAATATCATCCTCAATGGGGAAAAACTGAGAGCTTTCTCCCTGAGATCAGGAACACGACAGGGATGTCCACTCTCACTGCTGTTGTTTAACATCGTTTTGGAAGTGCTAGCATCAGCAATTAGACGACAAAAGGAAATTGAAGGCATCAAAATTGGCAATGATGAAGTCAAGCTTTCACTTTTTGCAGATGACATGATTTTATACATGGAAAACCCGACAGACTCCACGAAAAGTCTGCTAGAACTGATACATGAATTCAGCAAAGTCGCAGGATACAAAATCAATGTACGGAAATCAGTTGCATTCTTATACACTAGTAATGAAGCAACAGAAAGACAAATAAAGAAACTGATCCCATTCACAATTGCACCAAGAAGCATAAAATACCTAGGAATAAATCTAACCAAAGATGTAAAAGATCTGTATGCTGAAAACTATAGAAAGCTTATGAAGGAAATTGAAGAAGATATAAAGAAATGGAAAAACATTCCGTGCTCATGGATTGGAAGAATAAATATTGTTAAAATGTCAATACTACCCAAAGCTATCTACACATTCAATGCAATCCCAATTAAAATTGCACCAGCATTCTTCTCGAAGCTAGAACAAGCAATCCTAAAATTTGTATGGAACCACAAAAGACCCCGAATAGCCAAAGAATATTGAAGAAGAAGACCAAAGCAGGAGGCATCACAATCCCAGACTTTAGCCTTTACTACAAAGCTGTAATCATCAAGACAGCATGGTATTGGCACAAAAACAGACACATAGACCAATGTAATAGAATAGAAACCCCAGAATTAGACCCACAAAAGTATGGCCAACTGATCTTTGACAAAGCAGGAAAGACTATCCAATGGAAAAAATACAGTCTCTTTAACAAATGTTGCTGGGAGAACTGGACAGCAACATGCAGAAGGATGAAACTAGACCACTTTCTTACACCATTCACAAGAATAAACTCAAAGTGTATAAAGGACCTGAATGTGAGACAGGAAACCATCAAAACCCTAGAGGATAAAGCAGGAAAAAACCTGTCTGACCTCAGCCGTAGCAATTTCTTACTTGACACATCCCCAAAGGCAAGGGAATTAAAAGCAAAAATGAACTATTGGGACCTCATGAAGATCAAAAGCTTCTGCACTGCAAAGGAAACAATCAACAAAACTAAAAAGCAACCGACAGAATGGGAAAAGATATTTGCAAATGACATATCGGACAAAGGGCTAGTATCCAAAATCTATAAAGAGCACACCAAACTCCACACCTGAAAAACAAATAATCCAGTGAAGAAATGGGCAGAAAACATGAATAGACACTTCTCTAAAGAAGACATCCAGATGTCCAACAAGCACATGAGAAGATGTTCAACGTCGCTCCTCATCTGGTTCCATTTTAAATTGAAATCCTTTCTCACTGGCATTGGTAACAAATCAGAAAAGGTCAAAGCCAAGAATTCAACAACAGAGAGGGCTTTGTACCAGGCAGAGAAAGGTAATGACCATGAGGTGGAAAGATGTGGGTGTCCGGAGGACTGGGGCACATAGGCCTTTTGAACCAAAGGAGAAACTAGACATTATAATGAGAGCCAGTGGGTCTTACCTGATGACAGGATGGCTCTGGAGCCAAATCTCTCTTTCTCTACTCTGTGGAAAAACTACTCAGTGTTTCAGTTTTCTCTTCTGTAAAACAGAGGTAATAAAAATAGCACTTAATTATAGGGTTGTTGTTGGGACTAAATGAATTGTCCATATATAATGAGTTGCCAGTATATGCTTAGGACAGTATCCAACTGGTAGTAGATGCTTAACACATGTTAGTTGTTAGTACTAGTCTTTCCAATGCTCCCATTTTGCAGATCATAAAACTGAGTTCCAAAGAGGGTACAAGATTTACAGGAGATCAATCATACAGCCAACTGACAGCAGAGAAGTTTTCACTGCTGCCAGCCAGTACATGTGCTGGCTCTGCATGAAATGGGTGTGGAAAGCCAATGACAAGCCTTTAATTTGCTCTTAAGCCAAAACAGTTGTTAGTAAATTAAACATTGATTGTAAAAGGCCCTCCAATTAAGAGTCACTAATTACATCACCAGCTCAATTGTCATGCAATTTATATACAATTACCCCAGAACAAATATTTAATTACTTTCCTCTTAATACATTGAACTAATATTGTTCCTCAAGCTGTAGGATAGGAATATGGAGACATTTAATTGACATGGAGACATGAAATCAGAGAATTAATGAGACAACAGCCACATTGTCCTGTCTGTCATATGACAGAGGCCTGGGATAATTAGAAGAAAGGAGATCAGCAGAGGGAAGTCCTTTGTATCCGTATCTTTCATTCCTGTAACTGAAGAGATGGAAGTAGCCAGGGATGATACCAAAATGTGGCAAGTTCCTGAAGAGAGTTTTCCAGAATCCTCCTGGGGGTGGTTGAAGTGGTCACTGGTTGAAACTGCATTGCAGCCTAACTTTTCTCCCTTCATTCAATCTTCCTTTCTTCCTTAAAGTCGTCAATCCCAAAGGCACTCTCCAATACACATTCTGCACACTAAATTGCCATGCCCAGTCTGTTCCAGAAAACTCCCATCTGCAACAGGAAGCCACTGGATTTTTCTGAGCAGAAAGTGGCATGATTTGACTCTCACATTCACAGGCTGTGGCTGAAGAGGGGCAAGAGGTAAAGCAGGGATATCTGTTAGGAGGCTACTGCTGAGAGTTGTTCTGAGTCTGGGATCCTGTGCTCTAAAGAGTAAAGGGAAGGTCATAGCCAGGGGTCCTTGGAGGAGAGGGACTCGTATTCTGGCTTGGGGGAGAGTACAAGGGCTGTGGTGGAGGCTGTGGTCATTGCAGGCAACTGTCCCTGCTCTGTCCTTTGTCTGGGTGGGGTTCTGTCTGCAGGAGAAAACTCCCCCAGGGAGCTGTGTCCTGGGACTGTCCCTGTGCATTCTGGGGACACTGAACCCAGTGGCACCAGCATCCATGGGATGCTTGTGGGTTTGGTTTGCAGAGGGATCTAGGAAACTCACATTATATAGATAGTTATTTCACAGGCTGATAAAATCACTATAATAGATCAATAATCTGCAATATAAAACTTAATACTTGCCCAAACCATTCTGTTCAAGAAAAGTGGAATTTGATTCACAGATTTCTAGCCCAGAGAGAAAGCAACAAACTCAGGCTTAGAGGGGAGGGTCTTGGATGTAAATCTTTTCCCCAAAGTCTTCTAAAGCATGGGACTCTGTTCAGCACTGGCTCTACCACCTACTGATGGAGTTATGGAATGGTGTTGGGGTCTAGAGCCTATAGCCAAGAAAGAGTTGTTGAGACTTCTTCGGTGCAAAAAGGTGATTTTATTAAAGCACAGGACAGGACCCGTGGGCAGGAAGAACTGCACTGGGATTGTGAAGGGTGACTGGTTATATACAAGGGAGGCCTCCAAAAGGACTTTCAGATGCTAAAGATACTAGAGGCCTTGCTATTGTCAAGCTAAGGTTGTTTCTGCTCTAGTAAGGCATTAACATTAGGAGAGTAGGAGGTGCCTGGAGAAATGTTATACTCTGTATTTGCCTCAAGCATTTGTCAATGGGCTGCAGGTTAAAAGGAAATTTAATTTCATCTGCCATTTCCTTCTGCCTTTGATGTACCCACATCACAAGGAGGGTAGGATGATGTTGGTGTTACGGAACCAGGCTGAAACGCTGGTGGAAAAACCAAGCGGCACTCAGAGATCTTGGTGGATCGGAGATTTATTTATTTAACACCGGCAGGCTCAGAGGAGACCTTTTCTCCAAAGATCTGAGCGCTGAATGCAAATGGGAAGGGTAATTTATAGTCGTCTGCTTCCATATCTGTGGCACGTTTTCCCACGTGTGGCAAACAGGGCAAGAAGAACCTGGAAGAGGGGTCTCTAAGCCAGAGACCAGAGCTTGTTTTCATCCCGTTGGCCATCTTTGACGCAGTACTTTATTCATTTCTCCAACATTGGGACTCCAGGAAACTGAGTCTATAAGTTTCTGGAGATTAGGCTATTGATAAGATTGCTTTTTCTTATCATTTACTAAGACATTTATAAACTGATGGAGACTCCTGTCCTGCATGCCTGAGATCTCTATCAGTTAACCATTTGTTTTCTTCTTCTCTTAGCTTTAGGACAGCCAGGAGTGCTGAGGAATTTCATGCATATCCCTCCTGGGGGGAGGGGGGAGGCTGTTTGTGGGGTGTTAGCTTGCCTTAAGCTCCCTCATCACCTACCAGCCAAGAGCTGGAGTGAAGTTATTTAATCTCTGAATCTCTTTCCTCTTCTGTAAAAGAATGACTGCAGGACTGGATAGTCTACCTCACTGAGTTGTAACACATGAGGTACAGGAGTGGCCACAGCATATGCGCTGGAAAATGAGAAAGTACACGATGGGCACTGTGGCTATTTTCTGTGGGTTAAGTGCTGTCAGGGAAAGAAGATTTGAGATTACCCAGTCCCTTCTACCAGAAAGACTTTCTCAGCCAGATGTGAAAAATCTCACCTCTGAATCCTGGAGCACTTGTTCCACATTTCTCTAGCAGTGTTTGCCTCAAAGAAAATCTCTCCCTGTGATTTTATTAGATGGAAAGACAGGGAAGGAAATTTCCAGAACATGGAGCAGCCCAGGATGTGCTAAGACCTGCAATGGGAGTTTCGAATATATGGGCTCAGGTAACATCCTCATATTTCTGTTAGGAAAATTTGTGAAAGACGGAAATGGGGGGAAAAAAACCCAACAACAATAAAAGGATTACCCTTGGGTGATTTCTCTAGTGCAATATGCCAGGTTCTCTGGCTCTGTGGGGCCTGTGCATTTCATTATCTTTGAGCTTTTTATAAGGCTGTAAATCCTAGAAAACTGATAATGGAAATGACCCTGGCCTTAGGAATGCAAATGAGTGCATTTGATGGAGATGCAGCTATTATTACCCAAAGGTTATTGACCAGTTTTGCTGATATTTCTAAATTATTTCGGTGTTCCTGGTTGCTCATATACATGTGTTCTTTGACTTCTCCTTTCAACCGGTTGGCATATCTTAGTGGTTCCCTCATTAACTAATGAGGTAAGTAAAATCTTTGACATGTAGTCATTTTATGTGTATATAAGAGTCATAATTTTGGGGCACCTGGATGGCTTAGTCAGTTGAGAATCCAACTCTTGATTTCAGCTCAGGTCATGATCCCAGGGTTGTGGGATCAGATTGTGGGATGGAGCTCTGCATCAGGTTCCATGCTGAGCATGGAGTCTGCTTAAGATTCTTTCTCCCTCCGCCCCTCTCCCCTACTCATGTTCTCTCTTTCTCTCTCTAAAATAAAATAAAATAAAATAAAATAAAATAAAATAAAATAAAATAAAATAAAATCTTTAAAAGAGTCATAATTTTAACTTAAAAAATTATCCTTTAATATTACATATCAGAAAATTGAGAGAAGCCTTGCCAATGTCACAGAGTTACAGATCTCACAGCTGGGATTTGACCTTGGGTCTGTCTGGTTCTTTCCACTTTATGGAGCAGCTTCAACAGGTCACATCCTACTGATTCACATATGTAGCCAAGAGCTGCTGATTTTTGTGTGTCCTGGAGAATTGAAAAGCCTGGACCTCACACTTGGGAGTAGAGTAATTACTTTTATGAGGGAATGAAGGAGCAGGGTCAGACCGGGTTCTGAGCACTGCAGTCCCCATGATAGTCTGGTGGGTGAGGGATGGACTCAGGTGGTAGGGTCAGACACACTCTGGGGAAGGGCTTAGGGTGGGGATAGAAAGGGAAAGCATGGATAGCGATGTGGGAAACAAAGGCAGAAGGAAATGGTAGGTAAAATTAAATTTCCTTATAACCTGCAGCCCATTGACAAATATTTGAGGCAGGCAGAGTATAACATTCCTCCAGGAACTCCCTACTGTCTTAATGTTAACACCTTGCTAGAAGGAAAAACAACTTTGGTTTGACAGTAGCTAGGCCTCCAGGATCCTGGGAGTCTTTTGTTTTTTAAGTTTATTTATTTTGAGGGAATGAGAGAGAGAGAGAGAGAGCACACGAGCAGGGGAGGGGCAGAGAAAGAGAGAGAGAGAATCCTAAGCAGACTCCACACTGCCATGAACCATGAGATCATGGCCTGAGCTAAAATCCAGAATCAGACATTTAACTGACTGAGCCACCCAGGCGCCCCAGAGTCTACTTTATTATATGAAAATGTTTTCGAAACTTCCCCTTGACTTTACCTCTGCCAACTCCCAAGTATATAACCACTCACTTACACACAATCCTGGGGCAGGTCTTCCTAGCCCACAGGTCCTGTCCCTTGCCTTAATAAAACCACCTTTTTGCACAGAAGATGTCTCAAGAGTTCCTTCTTGGCCATCGACTCCAGACCCCCACCACCACTCCAAAATCACATCAGATAGGAGATGTGTCCAGAAACCCAAGCTTGGTCTCTTATTTCCCCTTCATCCTTTACTACCGTCTGCTACCACCTGCCATATCCAGAATTCTCCCTGTAACTATGACATCAAATGAGAGTTAGTAAAATCCCCAGCTTCACTCTGACAGACCTTGGATTTAGTCCCCAAACTTTCCCATGAAATGCAATTTCACCAAGTCCCTCTCTGGGTCCCACAGGTGTATCCCTGGATCAGCCCAGACATTTAGATAAGCTTCCTAACTTCTGGTTTCCCCAAATTCAGCTTCTTTCTCACTGACCCATCTCACATCACCACTACTTTACACGTGGATGGGTCTCCCTGGCTGGTATTAGATGTGTCCAGAAAGTATTTGGTGAGGAACGATGAAGGGCACGGCTTCCTCATTTTCTCATTTTTTCCTTTTTCATCCCATGGTTTTTATTTAAATTCTAGTTAGTTAACATACAGTACAATATTGGTTTCAGGAGTAGAATTCAGTGATCACTTACATACAATACTCAGTGGTCATCACAACAATTGTACTAAGGGTACAATCCTTAGTGCCCTTCACCCATCTACCCCATTGCCCACCCACCTCCTCCCTCAACATTCAGTTTGTTCTCTATCTGTAAGAGTCTCTTATGGTTTTTCCCTCATCTTCCCCCCTCTCCCATCTGTTCATTGGTTTTGTTTCTTTAAAAAAAAATTTTTTTTTAACGTTTATTCATTTTTGAGAGAGAGAGAGAGTGTGTGTTTGTGGGCAGGGGAGGGTCAGAGAAAGAGGGAGACACAGAATCTGAAGCAGGCTCCAGGCTCTGAGCTGTCAGCATAGAGCCCAATGAGAGGCTTGAACCCACAAACCATGACACCATGACCTGAGCCAAAGTTGGATGCTTAACCAACTAAGCCACCCAGGTGCCCCCATCCATTTTGTTTCTTAAATTCCATACATGAGTGAAATCATATCATATTTGTCTTTCTCTGCCTGATTTATTTTGCTTAGCATAATACACTCTAGCTCCATCCACGTCATTGCAAATGTCAAGATTTCATTCTTTTTGATGGCTGAGTAACACTCCATTGTACATAGATATCATTATCTTCTTTATCCAGAACTAATACATGAATTAAGCAAAGTCTCAGGATATAAAATTAAAAGTACAGAAACTGGTTGCATTTCTAAACACCAGTAACAAAGCAACAGAAAAAGAAATCAAGGAATCAATCTCATTTGCAACTGCATCAAAAACAATTAGATACCTAGGAATAAATTTAATCAAAGAGGTAAAAGATCTTTACTCTGAGAACTATAGAACACTTAGGAAAGAAATTGAAGAGGACACAAAGAAACTTATTTTAATTTTTATTAAGAGCTTGCCCCACTGGTTAACATTATAAAGCATTACTTGGGAGCTCTTAGGGGTTATAAAAAGGACCTTTCGAATTCAGAGGCAAAGACCTTTATTTTATTTTGTTTTTTAAGTTTCTTTAAAGTTTACTTATTTATTTTGAGACAGAGAGAGAGAGTGCATGCACAGGGGAGGAGCAGAGACAGAGAGAGAGAGAGAGAGAGAGCAATTCCCAAGCAGGCTCCACACTGTCAGCACAGAGGCTGATGCAGGGCCTGAACCCACGAACAGTGAGATCATGACCTGAGCCAAAATCAAGAGTCTGATGCTTAACCAACTGAGCCACTCAGCCACACTGAGGGAAAGACTTTTTAAATAAGCTACCATCTAAGACTATTGCAGTCTCTACCCTCCCCTGCTTTGTCAGTCTCCAAGCACATCTAGCCTTCTAAGTGATGTATTTATCTTGATGTCTGCCAGCTCAATAAGAAAGTAAGCCTCATCTCCCCCGAGGGAAGGGATTTGTGGAGGAGGCTTTTGGTTACTTTTTTGGTAAGTTTTGCTTTTGTTCTCTTGTTGTTTGTTTGTTGGTTGATTTGTTTTTGTCTCATCACTGCCTGGTACATAATGAATGACCAGTAAATATTTGTTGAATGAGTGAATGAATCAATGTGCATCTATTAGGGTCGTCATACCAGCCCATGAAGTACATCTAATCACTTGCATTTTACTCATGATGAAACTTGAGTAGAGGCACTGATTTGCCTAAGTGTGATCCACCTAAGAAGACGGCAGAGCTCAGATTCTGCTGCAGGACTCCTCAGTCATAGCCTTTGGATATACCAGTCAGGCAAGAGATGTCCAATAGAGTCACAGAGCCACTGTGAGGATGTGAGGGCCACTGGGAGCCACACTGACCAGGGATGTGAAGGACATGAGTGTGGACAGGGACTGGAGTCCAGAAGGGAGTGGACGGGACAAGATAAGCTTAGGACCGGTATCAGTGGGGTGGTTTAGGGCCCATGAGGCCAAACAAAGAGAGGAAGGAACAAGATGAGGGGTTAGGAGGTGGGTTTTCTTTAATTCATTCATTCATACACTCATTCAACATACATCGAGTCTTTACCACATTGCAAGTATAATACTAGGCTCTAGGATACAAAAATGATTAAGACACCATATTTGCTGTCCAGGAACTTATAATGTAAAGAGGGAGAAACACCTTTACAAGCAGAAGTCGTAGGAAATATTTGTAAGAGTTCAGTGGGGCACAACGATAGAAGCACTGAGATGCAGAGATGGCATCACTGAAGACTCTTACCTTGAGCTGAAGTTTGGATGACTGGTTGGTGTTTGCCAGGAGCTCATGAGTGCGGAAGAGAACCCCAGGCAGAGGGAATGCATGGAGAGCAGTGGAGAGGCATTAAATAGGCTGGTTAAGGTGACTGCCCATTTGAGGCAGATACTGCATGGGACTGTGGCGTGTATACACACACACACACACACACACACACAGGGCAGCCATAAGCAGTGTTTTGGCAGAGGAGAGAATCCGAAGATTTAGGAGGCTAGAATGTGCCAAATATATTAAAGCAGGAAACTTGTCGGGAGCCAGGTAAAACAGGCCAACTGTGAATTTGCAAGTCTGCGTAGGATGGCAGCAATAGGAAATGAGAAAAGATGCAAAAACCACTTTGTACAAGTAATGAAGGGACCCAGTAGCTAAAATCATATAGGACACGAAAGCACACAAGAGTTAACCGCAGATCCCAGATCAGAGCATGGGTAGGAGGGAGAAAAGCAGTGACTTTGTGATTTAATTTCTGGCAGTACCCTGCTGCTCTATAACAGAGATGTAGATAAAGATATTCATCAGGAATTGCAAAACAAATCAGAAAAATAGCTTCCATGTTACTGCAAAGGCAGAGATTCTTTTTAGAAGCAAATATTACCTGCAGGTGGAGGGAAAGGGATTGGGGGGCGGCGGGCAGGGGGAGAGGCGATGTCTTCCAAATAAGCTTTTTGCTAACTCGAAGGGAAATGGATACATCTGGAAGATTCAAAACTGTTTGCATAAGTGATGCCTGGCTGTTCGGGCCCTGTTTCTGAAACCCCAGGTGTTACATAAGATAATGTTGCTAACATGTTTGGGACTTAGGGAGAGAGGCTGTGTAAACATGTGGTTTTACTATAGCTCATAAAAGATGATTGTGTGGAAACCTCAGAAAAATTGAAATTCTGAACGGTATAAATGAATGGCTTCCCTTCTTTTATGGCTGTGCCTCGCTCCAGGCTTGAAGACGTGGTTAGAAATGGGTGTCTAGAGGCTGGGCCAACGTACCAGGATTTAGCAAGTCATCTACATTGGTCTGTTGTGTTCTGGGGACTCTGGCATGGAGGTAAAATAGACATAGTGTGCAGCTACGTGTGGGCATGTGTTTGTGGGTGCTCCGGGCCAGGCGTGGGAAGAAAACTGAGCGATGGCCAAGTAATCAAGGGGATCTTGCGAGTTGGCTGGTTCAGGTAGTAGCTGAGACTCCGCACAAAAATTCCAGGGAACTTGACCTCAGTGCATCTCCTCAGCAAGTCCCATTTTCTCAAGTAAAATGAAATGTGAAATGGACTTGTTTTTTAACAGCGGCATTTTGTTTTTATTTGCCCACCCGGGGACAGAACAGCAGTGCCTTTTCAAGAGCCAGCCATGTGTGCAAGTCCCGGGGTCTGCTCTCCGGGGCTTGGGCTCTGAGAACTTGGGTGTGTCCAGAATACTAGATAATCTGGCGGAGAGAAAGGGAGGAGAATGGGAAAGTAGCAAATACTTCAAGGAATTCCCACAGAATTCTTTCGAGGTGTTTCCTTCTTGGTACTTTACAGTGACTTCTCTAGTAAGTCTCAGCCCAGCAGAGTCCACTGGGCGTAGGAACAGGGTGGTGGGGTAGGAGGGCATGTGTGGGGAGAGTGGTGGGAGAGAAGGAAGGGTTATCATGGGTCACTTGGAAATCCTTCCTCATCTCAGTGGAAGAGTCCTCTACCATCAGGGGGAGGCCTGGTAGCATGGAAAGAGCCAAGGCCTGAGAAACGGGTTAGGGTCACGGGTTCAAATCCTGAGTCTGTCACGTGTTTGGTGCCAGGCCTCAAGCTACTTGCTTAATCTCTTAGAACCTGCTTTTCTTGTCTGTAAAATAAGCATGGAAAGATCTCTGGACTATTTAAAGGTTTTTGTAAACCACCATGCCCAGGGCCTGCCCGCTCAGTACATGCTAGCCTGTACTGACCATTGCCAACTCTTAGGCCAACAAAAACCAGGGCGTCCCTGGGGCATCCGCGTGGCTCAGTCGGTTAAGCATCTGACTTAAAGTCGGGTCATGATCTCACTGTTTGTGAGTCCGAGCCCCACATCAGGCTCTGTGTTATCAGCGCAGAGCCTGCTTTGGATCCTCTGTTCCTCTCTCTCTCTGCCCTTCTCCCATTCATGCTTGCTCCCTCTCAAAAATAAATAAATATTAAAAATTTAATATTAAATAAAAACATTAAATTAAATTAATTAAACAAAACAAAACAAAACAAAACAAAACAAAAAACCCAGGGAGTCCCGATTTCCCCTGGCAAGTTCAACTCAGGTTTTCACCGAGTGGTCTCAGAAGGGCTTGAGGGTATTCTGGGCTTTGTTGCCGAAACCTTCGGTTCTCCTGTACCGACAGACTCTGTGCGGTGTCCTGGGCATGGTGGGGCACATGGTGCAATTCACTCACACCGCCCATGGGTTGAGAGGTAGAGCGTAAGCACAGATCATGGTAGCGTGGGGTAGAGTGTGAGGCAGGCTCCACAAATGGCAGATAGATGGTGGGGCTGGGACAGTGCAGAGCAGAGAGCGTTCTTTGGTCTGGGAGATTCTGCTGTTTATTCGCTGTGCGGTCATGAGCCAATCACATCACCCCTTTGAGCTGTGTTCTCTTCGTCTGCAGGGTGATAGACACGGCGAGCCTGAGGTTACCGGGATGAGTAGATGAAATAACATATGGAAACGCGTGTAGCAAGTGCTGATCTGGGTTTGATGGTTATGATTAGCAGGTTTGAGTCCATAAGTTCATTTTCCCTTCTACTCCTCATTTAGCAAGCCGTGCAGCTGGAGCCCTCTGATGGGAGGAAAATAGCTCTGTGCTCCAGGAGAGCAGAACTGCAGTCTTATCTCGACACACCGAGGCCTGCCCCAGGGCTTGGCAGACCAGGGAGGTTCTGCCACAGTCAGCACACAAAGGAGGATACGTTTAATGACTGGCCCCAGAGAGCACACTGCATCCCTGTGGCCAGAAACTAGGAAAGGACTGAGAGAAATTAACCTGCCCTTGATCTCTTCCTTTAAGGGTCCAGGCCTACCCTCCGTCCCCCTCCACCCTGCTCTGCCCCTGGGAGGCTGACTTGTAGTCTGCATCAAGGGGTACCTTGCCTTGGGTGCTTTTTTAAATTTTGTTTTTTGAGAGAGAGTGACAGAACATGAGTGGGGGAGGGGCAGAGAGAGAGGGAGACACAGAACCGAAGCAGGCTCCTGAACTGTCAGCACAGAGCCTGATGCTGGGCTCGAACTCATGAACCGTGAGATCATGCCCAGAGCCAAAGTCGAAGGTTCAGCCGACTGAGCCACCCAGGCACCCCCGCCCTTGGCTTTCTAATTGGGTTCAGTCAGTGGGACTTACCGGCAGGAGATCAGAGAACAGGGAGAGGTGAGATCTTTATCACCTGGGGTCCCTCCTTGCCTTGTTACTATGGTTGGCGGCTCACTAAAGGCTGTAGACCCTATTGACAGTCCTTTCCCTGAGTTGCCCTTTGTCTTTCTGGTAGTCACTCAGCCCCATCACCCCTTTCGGCCCAGGGGAGGCAGCTGTATCCTGCTGTCCCTAGCACCAGGGTACTGCGCCTACCTTAACCCTGCAGAGAGCCATTTTTTTTTTTTAAAGCTTATGTATTGATTTTGAGAGCGACAGAGACAGCATGAGCAAGAGAAGGGCAGAGAGAGGGAGAGAGAGAATCCCAAGCAGGCTCCACACTGTTAGGTGTGTAGCCCGAGGTGGGGCTCAAACCCACGAACCGGGAGATCATGACCCAACGTGAAACCAAGAGTCGGCTGCTTAGCTGACTGGGCCACCCAGAGGTCCCCACAGGTAGCTTTTTCATCAGTCCCCCCAGCTGACTTTATCATTTGTTAATGGGGACCTTGACTTGTACAAACTTGTAAGAGAAATCAGGAAAGGATGAAAAGTGATTTGATCCAGAAACGAAGGCTGAGGAGAGCCTTACCTGCAGAGGTGGAGTAAGTGGGTGCCTGGGAAGGAGAAGATATCTCGAGGAAGTTTCCAGGCATGCAGGGGTGGGTAGGAAGTGACCATGCTCCATTCAGTGTGTCGGGGGTGAGGCCTCATGCAATGGAGAGTAAGACCTAGAGAGCAGAATCCTAAATGAATCTGCTTCTTTGGGAGCCAGGGAGTAGGACAAAGATTCTGGCTCTGACCCGGGACAGTGAGACCTGGCTGGAACGAGGAGGTGAACCGGTCCCCACAGCCTGAGTACAACGCGTGAAGCCAGATCCAAGGGCTCATCCCCTCCAGCAGCTTCGTCACACGTGACTTGTGCCCCTAGGGTTCCTCCTGACTGAGGACGGTGTGCATGGCGAAGGACAGATGACCCACTGTGGAGAGGGCACAGACTAGGGAAATAGAGGGCAACGAGCCCAATGTCTTTGGAAGAAATCCTCAGAGTTCCAGAGAAGAGATGCAGGAAGGTGACTGGGAAGAATGGCAGGCGTTTTCTGGGTGTCCTTGGGCCTATGGCCCACCAAGGGGTTTCTGGCAAACTGTTTGAGGAGCCAAGTTCTAGGAAATGGGCTGCCTAGGATTAGGCGGAAGTGTGCGTGGAGTTGGGGGTCAGGGAGAGTGTCACACACAGAACTCACTGGCAGTTTTCAGCTGACTCAACAGAAGGCTTCAATTTCTGTGGAGAATCTTGGCTATTTTACTGAAGATAAAATGTTTACTTAACTGTCCCCATCCTGGACATATCTTTAGGCCCCTTTGTCACACAACACATGGGGACCCATACTAACTTTTCATAATATTGGCATGCTTGTAAGTGTTCAGAGACCATCTCAATTAAGAACGTGCCCTCCACAGGCTTCTTTCTGTCTGGATTCCCGGCAGAATCCCCCACACCCAGGACACTGCGCTCCTTCAGAGAGCCCCAGTCTGAGAGGAAGACACAGCCCTGCCCTCAGGGAGACCCAGTCTGAGGGGGGAGACACAGCCCTGCCTTCAGGGAGTCCCAGTGTGAGGGGAGACACAGCCCTGCCCTCAGGGAGCCATAGTCTGAAGGAGGAGACACAGCCCTGCCCTCAGGGAGTCCCAGTCTGAGGGGAGACACAGCCCTGTCCTCAGCAAACCCCAGTCTGAGGGGGGAGACACAGCTTTGTCCTCGGGGAGCCCCAGTCTGAGAAGACAGACAGAGCCCTGCCCTCAAGGAGCCCCAGTCTGAGGGGGGAGACACAGCCCTGCCCTCAGGAAGCCCCAGTCTGAGGGGAGACACAGCCCTGCCCTCAGGGAGCCCCAGTCTGAGTGAGGGAGACACAGCCCTGCCCTCAGGAAGCCCCAGTCTGAGGGGGGAGACACAGCTTTGTCCTCGGGGAGCCCCAGTCTGAGAAGACAGACAGAGCCCTGCCCTCAAGGAGCCCCAGTCTGAGGGGGGAGACACAGCCCTGCCCTCAGGAAGCCCCAGTCTGAGGGGAGACACAGCCCTGCCCTCAGGAAGCCCCAGTCTGAGGGGAGACACAGCCCTGTCCTCAGCAAACCCCAGTCTGAGTGAGGGAGACACAGCCCTGCCCTCAGGAAGCCCCAGTCTGAGGGGGGAGACACAGCCCTGTCCTCAGGGACCCCCCCCACCCCGTCTGAGGTGGGAGACACAGCCCTACCCTCAGGGAGCCCCAGTCTGAGAGGCAGACACAGCCCTGGCCTATGGGAGCGCCAGTCTGAGGGGAAAACATAGCCCTGCCCTCGGGGACCCTAGTCTGAGGGGAAGACACAGCCCTGCCCTCAGGAAGTCATAGTCAGAAGGAGGAGACATGGCCCTGCCCTCAGGGAGCCCCAGTCTGAGGGGAGACACAGCCCTGTCCTCAGCAAACCCCAGTCTGAGGGGGGAGACACAGCCTCGTCCTCGGGGAGCCATAGTCTAAAGGAAGAGACACAGCCCTGCCCTCAGGGAGCCCCAGTCTGAGGGGGGGACACAGCCCTGCCCTCAGGAAGCCACAGTCTGAGGGGGGAGACACAGCCCTGCCCTCAGGAAGCCATAGTCTGAAGGAGGAGACATGGCCCTGCCCTCAGGGAGTCCCAGTCTGAGGGGGGGACACAGCCCTGTCCTCAGCAAACCCCAGTCTGAGGGGGGAGACACAGCCTCGTCCTCGGGGAGCCATAGTCTAAAGGAAGAGACACAGCCCTGCCCTCAGGGAGCCCCAGTCTGAGGGGGGGACACAGCCCTGCCCTCAGGAAGCCACAGTCTGAGGGGGGAGACACAGCCCTGCCCTCAGGAAGCCATAGTCTGAAGGAGGAGACATGGCCCTGCCCTCAGGGAGTCCCAGTCTGAGGGGGGGACACAGCCCTGTCCTCAGCAAACCCCAGTCTGAGGGGGGAGACACAGCCTCGTCCTCGGGGAGCCATAGTCTAAAGGAAGAGACACAGCCCTGCCCTCAGGGAGCCCCAGTCTGAGGGGGGGACACAGCCCTGCCCTCAGGAAGCCACAGTCTGAGGGGGGAGACACAGCCCTGCCCTCAGGAAGCCATAGTCTGAAGGAGGAGACATGGCCCTGCCCTCAGGGAGTCCCAGTCTGAGGGGGGGACACAGCCCTGCCCTCCGGGACCCCAGTCTGAGGGGAGACACAGCCCTGTCCTCAGCAAACCCCAGTCTGAAGGGGGAGACACAGCCCTGCCCTCAGGGAGCCCCAGTCTGAGGGGGGAGACACAGCCCTGCCCTCAAGGAGCCCCAGTCTGAGGAGGGAGACACAGCCCTGCCCTCAGGAAGCCCCAGTCTGAGGGGAGACACAGCCCTGCCCTCAGGAAGCCCCAGTCTGAGGGGGGAGACACAGTCCTGCCCTCAGGGACCCCAGTCTGAGGGGGGAGAAACAGCCTTGCCCTCAGGGAGCCCCCAGTCTGAGGGGGAGACACAGCCCTGTCCTCAGGGAGCCCCAGTCTGAGGGGGGAGACAGCTCTGCCTCAGAAAATCCCAGTCTGAAGGAGGAGACACAGCCCTGCCCTCAGGAAGCCCCAGTCTGAGGGGGGGGGACACAGCCCTGCCCTCAGGGACCCCAGTCTGAGGGGGGAGACACAGCCCTGCCCTCAGGGAGCCCCAGTCTGAGGGGAGACACAGCCCTGCCCTCAGGGACCCCAGTCTGAGGGGGGAGACACAGCCCTGCCCTCAGGGAGCCCCAGTCTGAGGAGAGACACAGCCCTGTCCTCAGCAAACCCCAGTCTGAAGGGGGAGACACAGCCCTGTCCTCGGGGAGACCCAGGCTGAGGGGGGAGACACAGGACTGCCCTCAGGGAGACCCAGTCTGAGGGGAGAGACACAGCCCTGCCCTCAGGGAGCCCCAGTCTGAGGGGAGACACAGCCCTGCCTTCAAGGAGCCCCAGTCTGAGGGGGGAGACACAGCCCTGCCCTCAGGGAGCCATAGTCTGAAGGAGGAGACACAGCTCTGCCCTCAGGGAGCCCAGTCTGAGGGGGGAGACAGAGCCCAGCCCTCAGGGAGCCCCAGTCTGAGGGGGGAGACACAGCCCTGCCCTCCGGGACCCCAGTCTGAGGGGAGACACAGCCCTGTCCTCAGCAAACCCCAGTCTGAAGGGGGAGACACAGCCCTGCCCTCAGGGAGCCCCAGTCTGAGGGGGGAGACACAGCCCTGCCCTCAGGGAGCCCCAGTCTGAGGGGGAGACACAGCCCTGCCCTCAGGGAGACTCAGTCTGAGGGGGGGAGACACAGCCCTGCCCTCTGGGAGCCCCAGTCTTGGGGGGGAGACACAGTCCTGCCCTCAGGGACCCCAGTCTGAGGGGGGAGAAACAGCCTTGCCCTCAGGGAGCCCCCAGTCTGAGGGGGAGACACAGCCCTGTCCTCAGGGAGCCCCAGTCTGAGGGGGGAGACAGCTCTGCCTCAGAAAATCCCAGTCTGAAGGAGGAGACACAGCCCTGCCCTCAGGAAGCCCCAGTCTGAGGGGGGGGGGGACACAGCCCTGCCCTCAGGGACCCCAGTCTGAGGGGGGAGACACAGCCCTGCCCTCAGGGACCCCAGTCTGAGGGGGGAGACACAGCCCTGCCCTCAGGGAGCCCCAGTCTGAGGAGAGACACAGCCCTGTCCTCAGCAAACCCCAGTCTGAAGGGGGAGACACAGCCCTGTCCTCGGGGAGCCCCAGGCTGAGGGGAGACACAGCTGTGCCCTCAGGTAGCCCTAGTTTAGGAGGGGAGACACAGTCTCTTCCCCCAGCAAGCCCTAGTGTGATAAGGTTCTGCCCTCTGAAGCTGTCATGTCTGATGAGGGATCTGGGACTTGCACCACAGGTCTCATTAAAGGATTCCACTGCAATCTCCCAAGAGGCCAAGGGCAGAAGTGCTGAGAAAGATTGGCAACATCCCAAGTCTTGATTGTGCGTCGTTGAGTCAAAGGCTGCAAGGAGTCACATGAGGCCCGCAGAGGGGCCAGTGTCTGCTCTCAGGAAGTCCTGCCAAGGGCCTGGTGCCGTCATCCTGAGCCGCTCACGGATGTTCTGCTCACAGGCTGATCATTTTGCATGGTCAGTTTGCAATATGGGCTTTTGGGGTATTACCAGCCATGTGTAATTCTCTAATCCATTGGTCACGCTCAAGTTGTGAAAAACAAGCCAAGGGCTAAAGGTCGGGTGGCCAGTGCCCAGCTGGCCCTGGAGGGAAGGGGGAGGGGGAGAGGGATCATAGGCCCTTAATGTGACAGAGAAGTAGGGACCTGCATGGTGGGAGCACATGTCAGGGACTGGACGCTAAGAAGCGTAATAGTCCCAATTTTGCAGGCTGCTGGAAATGTCTGCAAGTTGGAGCAGTTTGCTGGGTTGGGTGAAGGGCACCACAGAGAAGGGCATGGCGGAGCGGGGAATAGATCTGGTCCCTGGCATATGCCATCTCATTACCACATATATCCGTGCCTATATCCCATACTCCTGGGTGTAAATGCACCCATACACGAAGCAGCACAGCACCCCACCTCTCCCCAGCACCTTCACCTTGTCAGATAGGACAAAGGATGGCACCAGGCTTGGGGGCCACAGAGGGGGCAGCAGGCTTTGACACAGCCCTCTTGGCGAGTGAAATGCCAAGCTGGTGGAAGTTGCTGGAAGAATGAAGCTCTCCCAATCTGGTGAGGGTCTCCTGTGGCAGAAGGTGAAAAGTGGGTAGTGGCAAATCTTGGAGAATGATTTCCTGAGCTCTCCGCTTGGGCTCACGAGGCAATCTTTCTGGGAGTCCTGGGGACCAAGCCCAGATCCCGGCTACAAAGTCAAGGATTGGTGGGGAGGGCCAGGGGAGCGTGAGAATTGTGGGCTCCAATCACAGTTCTTGAATGATTTTTTTAAAAGTCAAGTGATCTAAGAACTTGGCCAAACTCTCCTCTTGGTACAGATGGGGAAACTGAGTCCCAGAGACAAATGGCTTCTCCGAGGCCACATAGCCTGTTAGTGGCAAAACAGACCACACAAGAGAAGGCTCCTGATGTTCCATGTGAGCTTCCTTCTGTTACCTCATATCACCTCACGCCTAGGCCTCAGTGTGGGGGGTGCCCTAGGGAAGACTCTGGGCTGGAGGTTAGTGGACAGGAGCTTTCTCAGGGGGTGCTCTTGGGATCAATACCTGGGGAAGTGAAGGGGAGGAAGCAGGAGCAGGTCAGTGGAGTCGTGCAGTCTCCATGGAAGCCTCCCCCAGCCCTATGGGAGGATATGAGAATGGAATTGGTCTGCGTTGGTCTGTCCCTGTGTCAATCTGTCTCTGGCTGTGCGCTGCTCTGGGAGGGGTGTGACCTCGGGCAAGGAGCTCCCTTAAGCTGAGGCAATCCTCAAGAGGCCGGCGGGAGGGGAAATGAATCCTTCCCTCCTGAAAGGGACCCAGGGGGCTCATCACAGAGCCACTACATTGGTAAAAAGGGAAGCGAAGCACCTGCCTTGCATAACCTATGCAGGTGATGTGAGAATTAAATCCAGTACCATACGTACGTGCGCTCTGAAATATAATGGAGACCGTCTGCAGCTGGTCTGCTGTGTGCAGCTCGGGTTTGGGTACCGATGAGAGAGGAACAAGCCAGAGGAGCCCCATTTGCCTCTTCATGTGTCTGTGGGGACTTGTAGGGGAGGCATAAAGCATGCAGACCCCATGTTTCTCCCTGGCCCTGTGTATGTCCCCCTGCTGGAACATCTCTCCCATGGTATTCAGGTCTCTAAGCCGGCAGGGCCCAGCACCCTGGGGAAAGGAACCCATTTGGGGACCAGGGCTCTGGGTGAGCTGGAACAGCATCACGCCTTCTCCTCTGTGGTTTCCCAGCCCCGTGTAATCTGGCAGTGGGAGAAATAGCCCCATGGCCTCTGGGGTGAATATATTTAATATTCGCTTAACAAACCTCCACTCACTTGATCAATGAGGTAAAGTGGAAAGACCATAGGCTTTGGACTGGACTCAGGCATGCACTATCGTTAATCCTGTGCCAACACTTCTGAGCTGCGTGGCCCTGGGCAGCTTCGGTTTCCTCACTAGAAAAATGAGAATAATAATAGAGAAGATTAAATAACCTAACATTCTGTAAAATCCCTATTACTGCGCAAGGCATGTGGAAAGTTCTAGATCCCTTCCCTCTTTTGCTTCTGTCTTTTGGTAAAATAGCAGGGATAACCACCCAGGGAGTAGGACTCTGGTGGCGGGGGTGGGGGGGGCACCTCTCCTCCTTCCAATGCTTCTCAAGGAGAGAACAGCCACCCCTTCCTGCAACCTGTCATCCTCCCACTGTGTCAGATTCCCAAAGACCGAGTCTGTGTGGATTTGGAACTTCCTTTCTCCCAGACGTCCCAGCCCCAATGCCAGGCACATCACAGAGGGAGACAATTCCCAGTGGGGTGGTCCAGGGAGGGAGGGATGAGACAGAAAGGACTGGGAAGAAGTGGGGCTGCTTCAAGATTGCCTTTGGAGAAGTCTCTGAGGTAGCAGCTGCACTGAGTGAAATAAATGATTCACTCAAGAGGAAATATGATTTCTCTCTGGTCCGTGGTGTTAGGCAAGGGCTGGCTGATTGAAACCTTGAGAGATTAAATAAACGGAGAAGAGCTTTGAGATTGAATCTGTGTCTCCTTCCTGGAGAATTCCTGCGCTTTCCTGGAACTCCCAGCACCCCCCACCTCCTGGAACGTGCACTCTGCCATCAAAAGCACTGGGGTGGGTGGACGGTCAGGGGTCCAGGGTCAGCAGGAGCCAATTAAAGAAAAACTCCATTTCTTTTAATACATTCCCAAACTGTTGGTAGCCTCTGTGTAACCCAGGCTTTAAGTAGGATCTAAAACATGGACCTTATTAAGGACTGGTTCAGGATGGCCCATGGCCAGACAGGAAATTGGAATTGAACACTGCCAGAGAAAACCTATTATTTCGTTGCTTGGGGAGTGTACCACTTCAGACCACACAGGGCAGAGGTGAGGAGAGGCAAGCTGTTCATGGTTTCCCCCTCTTAACAGAGGAATGGAGGTCCCAACTGAATTACCACCCAGCCCTTGCCTTAGTCCCAGGGGAAGATTCTTGGCCCACGTTGGGGAGGCACGGAGGCTGTTAAGTACTGAGAGGGAGATGAGCTCATCCGGCTGTGTAGAAGACCCTAGGGCAGGATAGTGAAGAAGAACATGCCCACAGCCACCTCAAAAGTATGCAAGAACGACCTAGTATTTTAAAGAAAAAATGAAATTAGACCAAATAAAAAACCACTACCCCAGTCAAAGGCCTGCTTTTCCAACATTAGGGTCAAGAGCGTGGGATGTGTGTGGGGGTGGGGGTGGGGGAAGGGTAGCAGTCATTTCTCCCGATGGGAACTCCAACACCTTTCGGAGCCTCACAGAGCCTAAGGGATCTTTTAGGATTGGGAGGGTCCTTCAAGATGACATTTAAGTGCCAGCTGGCATATCACTTCCTTATCAACCCTTATAGGATTGTCCTCCCGCACATGGAAATTCTCCACCTCCTGGTTAAGCTTCCACTGCAGTTTGCTTCCACCTCTGCGCAATGTGATTTTCTTGTTCCCTTGATAATTGTATTCCTGTCTGGTTCCCTCTCTAGACAGCAAGCTCCTTGAGTGCAGGCATCACACCTTATCTAGCTCTTTCTCTCATATACTACCCGGCAGAGTCCACTGGCGAAAATGTAAAGAGACAAATGGCTGCAGAAAACCAATGTGCCAAGCTTGTAATACTCCAGAAGGCCTGTAGAGGGCACTGGTGGTGTCCTTCTACCTGCTGGCTTGCTGCCTGTGTTTGTCTATTCAGGAGACTCACCCTAGGCCAAAGGGAGCCTCCACTGGGAGATGACTAAGAGATAGGTCTTTGGCTGGAGGAGGGTGTATACCAGACAGACCTCTCCAGACCTCAGCAAACACACCTGGCACAGTGGACGCAAATGGCTGGCCTCCTGGTCTCAAAGTGGAATCAACTTTAACAGTGCAATTTGCATCCCAGAGCCCCCTTTGGGATCAGGCTGATGCAAGTGGCTACCTGATACCACATCCGAACTTAGCTTTTTATCCCCTGCCCCTTCCTTTCCCCCCATTCCTCTTCTCCTGGGAGCACTGCCCCCAATAAATCATGAACGAGAATACCCATCTCAGGCTCTGCTGCTTAGGAACCACCTGAGAAAGGATTAGTTAGTATATATGGGTTAGTATGTATGGGCTGTGACGGCCCTCATAAGGATTTGTATGCAAGGGGTAATTGGAAAGTGACCCCAGGAAGCTCCACGAGGAGTAGGAAAGTGAGATAGCTAATAATGAGCTCAGTTATGAGTGGGTCATCACTCTGGGTAACCGGCACCTGTCCTGCAGGTTGCGTAAGACACTATGAGGAACCTACCTAAGAATTGTCCACTTGCAGGGGCAGGAAGTTTGGTATTTATCCACCAAGTCCTGTCCATTATTGGCTGAGGGTCACTCCTGAGGCATTAACTCATAACACTTCCAACCTACCTAGCACCAGCAAGAAGAAAACACTCTAAGGCAGAGAGATGCAAGAAACCATGGGTGGCCAGGGCCATTGTTACTGGTGACCTCCTCAGTAGGCCAAGAGGATATGGTTGGAGGCACCAAAAGCACATGAAAACCAAAACCAAACCACAAAAAACCTGGTTATGTTTTCAGGCATGGCCCCAAAGGGAACTCACAATTCTCCTCACCATCACACAACCCTCAAAGCTACTTCTTCTCCTGCTTCATTTCCTTCTGCATAACCATCCAACCAACTGACCCAAGCCATTGGTCTAACATGCTAACCAAGCTCTCAGTCTTCTGGATTATGAGGCATCAAGTCCTTGCCTCAATCCTTTAGCTTCGAGCATGCTGGGAAGCCTCACCATCTGCCATGTCTGCTTGGTTATGGGTTGTCCTCTTCCAAAGCATCCTACTATTTATTGTGATTGTTGGTTTTGTTTTGTTTCTAGGAAGGTATCTACCCCTTCCTTGACAGGATAGACATTTGCCAGTCCTACAGCCTGGCCTGGTAGCCACCCACCAGGCCCCTCACTGAGGCAAAAGATGGTGACCAGTCCCCATCTTTAAGACTGAATTCTTGACTCTCTACCCATAGGAATGATTTCTTAGAAAACAAGATCCCCTCACTCTGTGACATTGAGGCTTTGGTTGGGCACATCAACCTTTGTCCTCTTTCTGAGTCTCCATGGGAGAAATTTTTCTGTTTTCAGAACTAATCCTCCCCATGTTCCTCCCAAGCAGCGGGAGTGTTTTTATACTATGGGCTCTGTGAATCAAATAATGGACTGAGCCTCCTTTTCTACTGATATCTAGAAAGACAAGTTCATGACCCACCTTGGGCAAATGTAAGGACCTAAATGCCCCAATGTAAACTTCTTTCATGGTCTCATCTTATGCTCCCTGCTTTGCTTTTCTGTTTGTTCTGTTTCCTTCTACCTTTATTAAAGATTTTATATTTGTTTCAGTTTTATGCATTTACTTAAGCTGCCTTAAATACTTTCAAGACAAGGCAGATAACAAACACATACGTGCACACACATCAGCATGCAAATATATCCACCTTTTCTTATTGTCTTCTCTTCCCATCCCTGCTGTGATTACCCTAGACAGGTACTCATGTATCGCTTTTACTCAACTAATCTCCCTGCTGGTAAATTCCTGCTTCTGGGCATGATCCTCAATCCATCCTCCACACAGATGCCAGGATAATCTTTCCAACATGCAAATCTCATAGGGTCACTCTATCGCTCAAAATTCTTCACTAGTTCCCTCAATGTCTCCAGGATAAATCTAACTCTTCCCCTGCATGGTACATGAGGCCCCACTCCATGATACCTGGTCCCTGCCTGCCTGCCTGTTCAGCCACATCTCTCATTCCTTCCTCCCCTGTAATCCTCAACACACCCCATTTGACATTCCAGAAATTATGAAAACACCAGACTGTTCCCTCTACTCCTGCTTCCCTTGTCTACGTGCCACACCCCTATTCATCCCTTGAGGCTGACCTCAAAACCACCTCCTCTGTGAAGCCGTCCCTGATTCCCCAGGCAGACTGTGATACTCTAGCTGCACGACCAACAGAATATAAGAGCTTTGGCCACAACATCAGACAAAATATGAGGAAATTCAGGACCCTAAAATCTTGCATTCAAATGTCTTCCCAGCCAGAGCAGAAGACACTAAAATGTCTTTTTTTAAACTTTTTAATTTTTATTTAAAAACAAAAATTTTTAACATCTGTTTATTTTTGACAGACAGGGAGCATGAGCAGGGGAGGGGCAGAGAGAGGGGGAGACACAGAATCCAAAGCAGGCTCCAGACACTGAGCTGTCAGCACCAAGCCCTATGTGGGGCTTGAACCCACAAACCAGGAGATCATGACCTGAGCCGAAGTCAGATGCTTAACCAACTGAGCCACCCAGGTGTCCTAGTTTTATTTTTATTTTTTAGAGAGCAGGGGAGAAGGGTAGAGGGAGACAGAAGAGAATCTCCAGAAGGCTGGGGCTCGATCCCACAATCCTGGGATCATGACTCTCTAAAATCAAGAGTCAGATGCTTAACTGAGCCACCCGGGTGTCCTGACACTAAAATGTCTTAAGAGAGCTAAAATTTTTGGCAAGTTCAGGCAGGCAGTGGAGGAAGCTGACTGGCTAAAGGAAGTTATCTATCCTGTCCCTAAGCCCTTCTCAGAAGATGTAATTAGTTAAGGGTGTGCTCTTAACACAGTGACAAGGATTGCAAAAACCCAAATGAAAAGGAAGCCTTCCCCACATACACACCTCTTTATAGCTATTGTAACAAGAACCAAGTTGTGTGCTTGGTCATAGAAAGGAATTTCAGGGGCACCTGGGTAGCTCAGTAAGTTAAATGTCTGACTCTTGGTTTCAGCACAGGTCATGATCTCACAGTTCATGAGATCGAGCCCTGCGTTAGGGTTCTGTGCTGACAGACAGAGCCTGCTTGGGATTCTCTCTCCCTCTCTGTCTCCCTCTCTCTCTGCCCCTCCCTGACTTGTGTGCACACATGCTCTCTCTCTTTCTCTCCCTCAAAATAAGCAAATAAACTTTAAAAAAAAAAAAAAGCAACTTCAATTCACAGTAGACACTTTCAGTATAATGGACCTGAATTATTGAGGTAGTAATCTCCACTCTCTTTAGGTAGTAAAACTGCTTGCCTTGCAACAGTGTTTCTCAAACTGAGGCCCTGAGCCAGAAGCATCAGCATTACCTGGAAGTTGTGAGAAATGCAGGCCTTCAGGCCTCTACATAGATCCGTGGGTCAGAACCTCTGGGGCCAGGGCCCAGCATCCCACGTAACAAACCCTCCAGAAGATTCTTGTGTACTGTATCAGTACAGTGTTCCCAACCTTGGCTGCACAGAAGAATCACCTGGGGGCTTTAAAACAATGCTGACTCCTGGGATTGGGCCTCTCTCCCTAGTGGATGTCTTTCCAACCTTACGTAGCTTTAGAAGAGATGGCAAAAGAAACCTCATCAATGGCATTCATGCTTTTGGATTCGTAAAGAACATGTTTTGCAAACACAGGAAAATACCGTGAATTTGTTATTTCATGGGTTTTTACTGAAAATATAGTATCTTAAGGAATCTCAGAAGTTGGTGTTAAAATTCCAGTTTAATTTTTAAAAATTGCTTAGTATGCAGAATTTCAAACAACTACAGACCTTTGTGGCATAGTCCAAAGAGCCCCCATGAGCCCATCACCTAGCGCAACAATTACCACCGACTCAAGACAAGCCTTCCCTGTCCACATTAACTTCTCCCTCCCATGTAATTGGGAAGCAAATCCCAGATGTCACAGCACATTATATATAGAGAAAAATTAATAGTACTTCCTTAATAATAACAAGTGTTTAGTCAGTGTTCAAATTTCTAACTGCTGTGTCATAAAAATTTTTGTTAAGGTTTTTTGGGTTTTTTTGGTTTTGTTTGTTTGTTTTATCAAAAGCAAGCAAGGACCATACATAATGATTGACTCTTCAGTTTTTTAAAAATATGATCTTAGATTTTATTTATTCATTTTTCTTTTTAATTATTATTATTATTTTAAATTTAAATCCAAGTTAATTAACATATAGTGTAATAATGATTTCAGGAATAGAATTTAGTGAGTCATCACTTACATATAACACCCAGTGCTCATCCCAACAAGTGCTCTCCTTAATGCTCCTTACCCCTTTCGCACTTCCCTCGCCCCAACACCCCGCCAGCAACCCTCAGTTTGTGCTCTGTATTTAAGAGTCTCTTAGGGTTTTTCTCCCTCTCTGTTTTTATATAATTTTTGCTTCCCTTCCTTTATGTTCATCTGTTTTGTATCTTAAATTCCACATATAAGTGAAGTCATATGATATTTGTCTTTCTCTGACTGACTTATTTCACTTAGCATAACACACTCTAGTTCCACCCATGTTGTTGCAAATGGCAAGATTTCATTCGTTTTGATTGCTGAGTAATACTCCATTGCATATATATACACCACATCTTCTTTATCCATTCATCAGTCAATGGACATTTGGGCTCTTTCCATACTTTGCCTATTGTTGATAGTGCTGCTATAAGCATTGGGATGCATGTGTCCCTTCGAAACAGCACTCCTGTATCCCTTGGATAAATACCTCGTAGTGCAATTGCTAGGTCATAGGGCAGTTCTATTTTTAATTTTTTGAGGAACTGTTTTCTGTTTTCCAGAGTGGCTGCACCAGTTTGCATTCCCACCAGCAGTGCCAAAAGGTTCCCCTTTCTCTGCATCCTTGCCAACATCTATCTATTGTTGCCTGAGTTGTTAATTTTAGCCATTCTGGCAGCTGTGGGTGGTATCTCATTGTGATTTTGATTTGTAGTTCCCTGATGGTGAATGATGTCGAGCATTTTTTCATGTGTCTGTTAGCCATCTGGATGTCTTTTTTGGAGAAGTGTCTATTCACGTCTTTTGTCCTTTTCTTCACTGGATTATTTGTTTTTTGGGTGTTGATTTTGATAAGTTCTTTGTAGATATTGGATACTAACCCTTTATCTGATATGCCATTTGTAAATATCTTCTCTCATTTTTTCAGTTGTCTTTTAGTTTTGCTGATTGTTTCCTTCGCCGTGCAGAAGCTGTTTATCTTGATGAAGTCCCAATCACTTTTGCTTTTGTTTCTCTTGCCTCTGGAGACATGTCAAGTAAGAAGTTGCTGTGGTCGAGGTCAAAGAGGTTGTTGCCTGTTTTCTCCTCTAGGATTTTGATGGCTTTCTGTCTTACGTTTAGGTTTTTCATCCATATTGAGTTTATTTTTGTGTATGGTGTAAGAAAGCAGTCCAGGTTCATTCTTCTGCATGTCGCTGTCCAGTTTTCCCAACACCATTTACTGAAAAGACTCTTTTTTTTCCATTGGATTCTTCATTTTTTAAATTCATGGGTAATCACTTCATATTTTTAAAAAGTCCCTTGTGGGGCACCTGGGTGGTTCAGTCAGTTGAGCGTCTGACCCTTGATTTCAGCTCAGGTCATAATCTCAGGGTCATGGGATCAAGCCCCACATGGGTCTCCACACCAAGTGTGCAGCCTGCTTGAGATTCTCTCTCTCTCTCTCTCTCTCTCTCTCTCTCTCTCTCTCTCCCCACCCCCCACCACTCTCCCCACCTTCACACACCCTGTGTCTCTCAAATAAAAGTAAATAAAATGAAGTAAATAAAGTAAATAAAATAAGTAAATAAATAAATCCCTTGCAATATTTTGTTAAAGAAACTAATGTAAAACTAATAGCTGATTTTAGGCCGGTGATTTTAGAGTTGAAAGTTGTAAAATTATTTGCATAATTTTAGTGAAAATGTCATGGTTAGCCTGATATTTATAAATGAAGTCAATTTACTACAATTGTTTAAACACTTCACAAGGTTTTCTTTAGAGTCATGAATTTCCCCTTCTAGGCATTTAAAGGCCTTAATGAGGAAACAAAATATATTAATATATGAATATAGTTTAAAATATTTGTAAATTTAGCTAAGGGTAAAAATTAGATTGTTCAGAGAGAATTAAATGTGCTCATCTTGAATTGATGGACCATTATTCAAAAGTCCCCTGGAAAATGATTATTTCATTTTTATTTAAAGTTTTTGCTGATTGTAAATAGAATAGCAAGAGTTTAGCTGAGTGAAGACTTCAAAATATTTTGTTTTGAAAGTTAATTTCAAGGGGTGCCTCGGTGGCTCAGTTGGTTAAGCGTCTGACTTTGGCTCAGGTCATGATCTCCCGGTTCATGAGTTCAAGCCCCGCATCAGGCTCTGTGCTGACAGCTTGGAGCCTGGAGCCTGCTTCAGATTCTGTGTCTCCCTCTTTCTCTGTTCCTCCCCCGCTTGCCCTCTGTCTCTCTCTCTCTCAAAAATAAACAAAGAATAAAAAATTTTTAAAAGTGTTAATTTCACACCCATGTAATTATAAATAATCCTTCCTACATACTTACATGCAAACCCATGCTGGCACTTTAAGCACCCTTCAATTATAGTAGTTGCTGCATTGTATGAAAATGGATTGTGTCCTTTCCTGTCTCCCTGCCACACTATGAAGTCCGAGTTTTTTGCAAACAGAGGGTTTTCCAGCTGGTGATTTCCGGCCCTGGTGCAAGGCCTGTGGTGGGCACTGGGAAGAGGTCCCCACACCCCTTCAGTGTTGCCCAGCTGACGCGGTGCTGGCAGCAGGTGGCCCACAGCCCACAGCTGGCACACCCTTCCCTTAGGAATCCCTACAGCTGCAGAGAGCCACTTGCCCAAGGTCACGCTCTCCTCAGTGTGCCCCATACCCAGTGCCTGAGGGATGGAGTGGGGGTGAGGAAACAACTCTAAGGTCCCAGAGCTCCCAGGGGGCAGCCAGGCTATCCTTGGCTGGCATCACAGCTCACCATCTCCCTCCCAAACCTGCCTCCTGGGACACCAACATGCAACCCTAGCTGACCGGTGGAGAGGAAAGGCAGAAGAGAATAATTTGCAGATAAAGAAGGAAGCCCTGATAAAAGTATAAAATTCAGGGAGACCCATAAACACGAATTGGCTCTAGCAAGCTGTGGTCGCATTTTGGTCACCTGAGGTTCTCGCTTTTGCAACTGGTTCAGGCACTGCGGTTCACAGCCGGCCTGGGGCCAAGCGCTGCAGGAAGAGGGAAGGCTAGTTCTGTGGCTCTTGGCAGTTTTGTTTTCGAATGGACTTTCTATTCTTTTCCTGCTCATGTCTTTAGAGAAAGGTCCAACTCCCTCAGCCTGTTTATTATTTGGTTTCAACACATGAAAGACTGGTTTCCTATATGCAACATGCATGCCTTTAAACTCAGATTTAGTCTGAGGCTGGTGGATCGCAGCAACTCCCTCACTGACCCTGGGCCTTGGAGCCCATTCTCCAGGCTCTTTGTGACGTCAGTTTGAGGAATTCTCCATGGCCCATGTTTACCACTCTCTCAACTCCCCAGTGCTTCACCTCCTCCTCCTTTCCCCTTAAACTACATCCTCCAACAACCAGATTTGGAAATGCACTGTGTGTTCATTTCTACATAAGTCTCTACTGCAGGGCCTGGCTCTCCATGAGAACCCAATACTACAGTACTACGTATCCATACATTTTTCTTAAAAGGATAAATGAAGAGAAACTTATGGAGCTTGAAAAGAGATCAAGGAAAAATCTCGTGTGAATATATGAGTTGCCAGAAGAAGCAGAGAAAGCCCAACATATAAGACACATTTTTAAAAGAAATCCTTAAACAAAAGCACTCTAAAAGGAAAAAGATAACTCAGTGGGTATATCATATGGCTACTTTTCTCCATCCATTGGAAACCAAGCCAACTTGTTAATTGTTTTAAACTTTAGGGACAAAGACAGGATTTTTAAAGGGGCCAAGGAGAAAAGAAAGACCGTATTTAAAGTGGGAAGAATTCAAATGCAGGCCTCTTTCCCAGACAGTGGGACAAGAGCATTCCTTGGAAAGAAATTGTGTCAGCTGTAGAGAACTGGGGCCCTTGGCCCCTACCTGGCCAGGCACACCCAGGATGAAATATCCAGGCGGGGAGACCACCATAGGATGTAGTGGTGAGCCAAGAGCACATAATCCACAAGGAAGGAAAATACAGAGACTCTGCAAGAGGCAGGTAGATCTCAACTTTGGCAATATCCACACTTAATCCCATAAAGTAAACATGCACTGTGAGAGACCACAAGGTTGAAGATTAAATTTTTACCATTTTATTGCAAATAGCTAACCCTCCTGAATGCTTAATGTGTCTCTTTTCTCACACCTAACATTTTTCATTATCTTTAAAATTATGATATTTTTATGCCCTTTAATATTTCAATCCACCTTTTCAGATGAGGCAAGGTATAGATAATTAAAAATATATATTATTTCATAAAGTATTTCAGACTCCCAAGATATGAAGATGAAGTATGAATTGGGAATAAAATAGAGGAGAGGCAACTTTGAAAACCAAACAAACATCTCCTGCAGAAAGGGCTCGCCTTTTGTCTCATTCCGTACACATTTACTTAACACCTACAATGAGTTCCATATTGCACTTGGCTCCTTGGAAAAACAGGTGAACTGGGCCAAATCTCAGCCTCAAGGAGATTATTAATAAAGCCAGTAAGTGAGAAGGGAGATACATTTTTCTTTTGTATTTATTATAATTTAGTAGGAAATTATTCTCAGTTACATGGTAATAAAGTTGATATCTAACTAGAAGTGCATAATCCTTCATACATGTTTTTATATTCCAAGAGCTAATGCAGGAAGAAGGAGAACACGACCAGACTAATAACAGAATAAGAAATCGTAGGTGTTGTTATTAAAGATTTATTCCATACAAGGAACCTACTCCAGATGGATTCCCTAGGTGGTTTTCTTAACTTTCAGAAAAATCAAGGGTACTTGAGTTTTATGTAGTCTTTAAGATTACAAAAAAAGATGAAATGTTAGCTAACATTCACTGAGGCAAATATGGGCTAATTCACATCCGACAGATACCAATCATGAAAGCAAACTAGAACAATTCACTTTGGAAAAACAAATGCAAAAATCCCCAAGTAAAACTTAGGAACTAAAATACAGAATCTTCAGAGAATGAAACACTAAACCCAAACCAGTTTTAATCATGGAGTTCAAAACTGTCACACAGAAATGAAAAGCCTCAATATAATTGACCCTTATTAGTAGAAAAGTAGAATAGCAAATGCCATTCCATTACCTTAATATGTGCCAGAAATAACTTTGGTGTGTTTAAAAATCCATTTTGTGTACAAGATTAGGGGGATAGCTTCTTTCTTTAAGTTATTTATGTTAATTATTTAAAGTGGATTATTAATCTCATTTCAACCTACAAAAATTGTGTGTCTGTTACAGGCAAGGCACAATACATGTTGTAGAAATGTCAGTCATTTCCTTAAAGAAAAGGTAAAGAAACAAAACAAAGATGTCTTTTTCCTTGTACCTACTGAATAGAGCACCAGAAGAACCTGCAATAACTACTGGAAAAGGAAGACGATAAAAGACATAAATATATAAAGAAAAAGAATAAAGATGTTGCTTTCTTTTTTTTACCATTGACCTAGAAAATCAAAAGAAATCAACCAAAAATTATTAGAGGTAATAAATGGACTCTGTAAGAGTTATGAGATACAAGATGCTGCCTCAAAAATCAATTGCATTGTTACATACTAGTAGCACACTGAGGGAAAAATGAAAACAAAGAGCCCATTTATGGTAATAAAAATTTGAATATCAACCTGCACCATGAGAGATTTATTCAAATAACATTATAAATATTTAATGGCAGAAAGAAGACATTAATACCTGGAGAGAGAGAACTACCTCGTGCCTAGGAATAGCAAACGCAGTAAGAGAACAGCATCCCCATGTTTTCTCAGTGCTCATCACTCCTAACCGTGTTCTGTCTCTGTCTGTCAGGGTGGGCAAAATCATAAAGGAGCACCTCATTGATACCCCACGTCATGGACAGAGTCATCAAATTTGACAGCTTCCTCCCTGCTTTGTTCATTTCTTTATCACCGCCTCTGTCTAACCTCCCAGTTCTGATTCCCAAACATTGACTTTCAGGTCCCAGTTTCTGGTTCCTTTTTCTGCTTATTCATTTTGAGACATCCTCTCTTGGGTGAGCTACCACCATGGTCAGGTCTATCAGCGGTGGCTGTCTTGTTACCCTCGAAACACCCCCTTTGGGGGTATCACGTTAGCCAGCAGTGCCCCCTGGTGCACCCGGACAATGCAAAAGTGATATTTAATACAAATCAATTTAAAACCTCCACGGGATACCTTAGAGAGGAATCCAACTGAGAGAATGAAAGATAAAAAAGTAATGTAGAAATGATAATAAGGTATCCATGTATGTTTTGTGCACTTCTTCTGTGTTATATTTCACTATTAAAAATATTTAAGAAAGAAAAGGTAGTATGGAAAACTAATCTGAGAGAATAGCTTCAGAGAAGACAAATGTTTTTCCATGGTGTTCTGCAGGAAGTAAGGAGAAAAGACAGAATTTGAACTCACACCATTTTGACAGCAAAGTCCAGGCTCTTAAATACTATCCTCCACAGACTCCAGAGGAATCAGAGGTAAATATAAAAATCCAATCCATAACAAATTATCTAGAAGAAATACAACAGAATATTTATCTCAGTTCTGGAGGGAAATAAATTTATGAATAATAAAAATGGAGGATATCATCAGGAACAAGACGGATGTTGACATCCATAAAAGTGAGGACTTTTGCACATTGAAAAGCAATAAAAGAAATACCGGAAGGAAAACAACAGAAGAGTGAAATATATTTAAACATAGTCAGAAAAATCTATTGTCTAAAATATATAAAGTCTTGATAAAATACATAAGGTCAAACCCAAATTTCACAAAATAAGAAATGAAAACACATGAGAAGAAAATGCTAACTCAAGGAGATTTAGACGGTAAATCATCTCAGGGAAAAGGCATCTGCACTATCAATTAAAGAAATGCAAAGGAAAACAACTTTAAGGTATAATTATACACACTTAATGAGCAAAACCAAACAAACCATTTCTAGGGAGGTGGGAATGGGCTATTTTTACATTAAGTCTCCAACTGCTATAGGATTTTCTTAACCATAATTCACATACGGGTCTATTACTCACAGGCCCCCCTAAGCAGCTTGGAAGGAGCATGATTCATTCAAACTGGTCCAGACTTCGCACAGATAAAGACATTTAAAAGCCATAGGTGCTAGACAATTTACCATCAGCACCATTATCATTACTCCTTTGCATGACTCATTTACTTGCTTGAGGTCTCTCTGTTGGGGCTGGTGAACAACGGATCTGTTTTGGGTGGGGGAGTCCAGGGGGGTATAGCAACTGGGCATCTTATAGGTCCTACAGGGAAGCCAGAGGTCAGCACCAGGACAGCAAGGCCTGAGGCAGAAGGTAGGCCCAGGAGCAGGTCACCGATCTGATGGGCCAGGGTCAGAGCCAAGGTATAGTGGTAAGGCCTGGGGCAGTGAAAACCAGCAAAGGGAGGGTCCAGAGAGAGTAGTGGATTCAGATACAGCTGAAAATGTGTTAGCCTGTGACAGCTTTCCTCACCAGTCCCAGTGTGGATAGTCTGGGTTCATTTAAAAGGGAGATTTGGGACAGACATCAATATCCAGGATTGCCCAGGATACCATGTTGTTTTTCCTATCTGTCCATTTGCATGTGTGTTTCTAGCTGCCCAGCGTACTGTGGTAGCTTTAAAACTGTGGACTTAGTGCAGCTGAACTGCATTTCCCAGAATTCCCTCCCCCATATGTGTTTGGTTTAGAGCCATGGGAGAAACCTACAGAAGACTTGAAAGGTAGAAGAGAAGCAGTCGTCATGCTTACTCTCCAAAAGATGAAATTCAGCCTGTGTTTTAGGTCACACGTGTTTTGCAAATCTGCTAACTCCTCTTGCTGGCGTGGGCAGTATCTGGGCCCTCTGCAACTCTAGCTCCTGTGAGATCTCTTCCAGCAGCTTCTCCCAATCCTGGGCCAGGTGTGGGGTGGCCTTGCAGGGAGAACACTGGTTTCTCCTTCAGGTCATTTAAGGAGAGAACTTGGAGACAGAGAGACAGTCACAATTTTCAGCTTGTTCCTCCGGGAGGTCTGATGTTTCCAGATGTTTCTGCTCTCCTCCACTTCCTGTGTTCCCTTCCCAACACTTGCCATGTGAGTTCAGAGTCAGCACCAGAGAAAAACAGCTGAACTGAGATTGTACCACCTCCAAATAATGTCAAATCTCTCAAACAAATCCCATGTTCTATGTCATGCCTGCTGTATCTCTTGTATAGAATTTGGTACCAGAAGTGATGTCAGGAAACAGAATCATCAGGATGAGTTCTCTGAATTGGTTCTGGGTTAGTTTTGGTGGGATTTCTGATTTGATTAGATTTAAAGGCATTAATGACCATTTTTTCCTGTGGTACAGAGGACATTGGTAGCACATGGACAAACGGTGGTCAATGGCTACTTATATTCTCACCTGCAGACATTTGTAATCAAGTGTCTATAGAAGGCAAGGCTTTGGGTGACCAGATGGTTCCTGCCATATAATGTTTTGGTGACATTAAGGAACATAATGGGGCTGGCTGCTTTCTTCTAATTGTGTTTGAGGACTTGGAGAAAGAAAATTACATGCTCAGGGCTTTAAATTCTCATTCAACTTCTGCTAAGGGTGCCTGAAAACTTCTGTGACCGACAGAAAAGAAACTTCATCACTTGTAGCCACCAGGATTTCTGAACACTAAACCTAAAGTCTAATCTCTCACAGGTGGTTGAATTACAATGCAAACTGAATCTCCACCTCTTAGACCCTTGGGCTAACCTCAAGGCTCTTCTCAGGAAAGAGTAGTACACCAAAAATTGAACGGGGCCATATGGAGGGATCTGATGAAACTGGAGACCTTGAACCCCTAAATCCAGCCAGCTCTCCTTTTCTAAAAGAAGTAGCTGCTTGTACTCTTGCTGAGGAGATTGGTTTCCCCTTGTATAAACTGTTCCCTTGTGACAGTTTCCCCTAAGTAGTTGCCTTGCAAGGGACTACTGACTCTCCTTGGGACCTATTGTCACCTCTGATTGCTCAGCCTGATAAACAGATAAAAATTTAAACAAGCCCCAGAGAGTGAGGTATGAATTGTTACCTGTGAGGAGGTGCCACACATGCCAAGAGAATTGCATGATTCATTTCCAATTTATGTAGACAGAAATCTGAAGAATATATGTACGAATGGTACTTAAGGGTATTAGATCAGAATGTGAGAAATATAATGTTGGATTAGGCAGAATTGCCTGAACCCCATGATGGCCTATACTAAATCAAGTTCAAATGCCAGCCATTCTTCAGTACACTACAAAGGAAGCCATCCAAAGGCTTAAGAAAACTGGAATGAATTTTTATATAAGACCTGCTCCCCCATTCCTTAAATATATGTCCACCTAGAGGACACTCCTTTCACTAGGGATGTAAAAAATATATTCACAAGGGGAAGCCCAGAATTGTGGAAGGGCTCTGTAGGAACTATACTCTAAAAACTAGGAGCAACCAAGAGAAATACTGCCTTCAAACTGAGCTCCCTGAATCCAGTGGGGATAATGGATCCCTGGGTGACTGGGCATAAGTGATGAAGTCACCTAATCACCAGTGACAAGATGGACATGATTATCTTGTGGGCAGCAAAGCTGAAGAAGTAATCATAATGGTTTGACAGCAGGCATCTTTGCTGTTGACTATTTGATCATGGTGATCCCAAAATGGAGATACAGGAGCAGCCTACTATATTTTTACTTGATTTATGTAAGTGGAAAGCTTTCAGTATGGTAACAGAAGTCCAACTTAATTACAAGGATAGAGAGTTCCAGCCCTTCAACCAATTCTCAGACTTGAGTCAATTCACAGACCCAGAAGCTCTGGAATGAGGAAGAGGCCAGGTTTCCTTGAGGGAAGACCCTATTACAATACCAAAAATGTGTACCATACATCCTCCTCCCAGTCTTCCCTAAAAGGGCCAATGACCATTTATCAGGGTGACTGTGCAGTGGGAAAGGGAAATAATCAGACTTTGTAAGGATGAGACACTGAAACTACTCCATGGAGACTTCAAGTGCTGCTGTGGTTCATGAGTCAGAGTAGGGGCTCATGGAGGTAAGGTAATCACAGTGGGTCCAGTGGGTCCCCAAGCCCACCCTGTAGTATTTTAAGAATATATAATTGGAGTAACATGGTTAGAAGCTGGATTAACCCCCTACATTGGTTCCTGATCTGGGGAGTGAGGGCTATCCTAGTAGGAAAAACCAAGTGGAATAGTCACTTGAAGATTTGGTCACCACTCTAGCTGGGTGGTAACTGAGACTGAGACAATGCTCTCCAGGATGTGCTATATGATTTAAATCACTAATGAATGTATTTTCACCCATAGCAGGATTTATAAGGACAGGAATCAGGGAGTAGAAATGAGAATGGCTTTTCTCACTGTTATCCCTAGTGAGTCACTAGCAAAATCTTTGCTTCCCAGCCCTGTTACTTTGAGCTCTGTTGCCAAGGGAGAAATGTTCCTTCCA
Organism: Acinonyx jubatus; assembly: GCF_027475565.1. Lineage (NCBI taxonomy): Eukaryota > Metazoa > Chordata > Mammalia > Carnivora > Felidae > Acinonyx > Acinonyx jubatus. The sequence continues at coordinate 111,678,166 of NC_069385.1, read as the reverse complement.
GGGGACACAACTATGGTTCTTTATACTGAAGGTTGGGACTGCCACCTTGCCAACTCTGGGCTCTTCATGCCAGTGAATCAACAGATAAAGAATGAGGGTCAACTGGGGTGATTCATCCTAACAAGGGGAAACACAGGGGGACAAAGAAGGGTTTATGGAACACAAGCAATCTTCTGGAGTGCCTGCTAATGCTCCCACATCCTGTATTAAATAGAAGATTACAACAACCCAGTGACCCAGATTCTTTTTTTTTTTTTAATTTTTAATGTTTATTTTTGAGATAGACAGAGTGCGGGGGTGGGGGAGGAGCAGAGAGAGAGGGAGACACAGAATCTGAAGCAGGCTCCAGGCTCCAACTGTCAGGACAAAGCCTGATGCAGGGCTCAAACTCAAGAACCATGAGATCATGACCCGAGCCAAAGTCAGATGCTTAACAGACTGAGCCACTCAGGCGCCCCACCCGCCCCCGCCCTTGACCCAGATTCTTAAGGCATAAAAGTTTTGGTCACCCCACCAGGCAAAGAACCATGAGCATTTGAGGTGCTTGTTAAGGAACAAAGGGAATGTAAAATGAATAGTGGAAGAAGGTAAGTTATAAATACAAACTGTAACTAAATAACTACATTCAGAAATGAAGACGCAAGTAGTTATGAGTGTTCTGTTATTTTGATATGAATGTATCTTTGTCTATATTAACCCATCTCACCTACTCATCCTCCTATTATCTAAATTAAAATGTGTTAATTGTAATTAACTTTATATCTTAAGATATTAAAGGGAAGATATGACACAGCTAGAAGAGAATTCACATAACCTAAAGATGGGTAAAAAGAATGCTGTCTCCTCTTATAAGGAAAGTTTGGGGTGTTACCGGTTGTCTGAAGAACAGGGATGCCTCCTGTTATGTAGAAGAATAACTGCTATTGCTTGCATTTGGAAGTTCAGTATAAAGAGCTGTGTATCCCCCAAGCTCCAATTCCTCATCTGAAAATGGTAGAAAAACACACACAGCAGATAGATTTGTCTTGAAGGTTAAAATGGTATGGCTTAAGACATTTATGAGGCATTCCATTACAATGGTATCTTCATTAGTAAGAGTATGTTGGGAGTAAGCACAGGATCAAATGCACTTGTATATAGAAAACACTTTGTTAAATGTTAGACGTTAAAATAGAATGTGTTGATGTGTTTATGATTGAGAAAAAAAGGAGAGAGATGTATATGTATGTCAAATCCTTAACGTATAGACTGTGGCTTCATGCTGTGTTAACTTGGCTATGTTGGAAGTACATCTCACAGAATGTAGGTTTCAGTCTAGAGTTGGCCACAAGAGAAATCTGAGTAAGGGTTAAGAGGCAGAAGTAAAACAATAGTCCTGCTTATTCTCTAAAGGTCAGAGTAGCTGGATCTGCTTCTTTGGCTGAATTCTGACTGCTACAATCCCTCCCTTTTAGTTATAGCATGGTTCTCACTGTAGACAGGTCAGGGGGCTGATTCTCCCTATTCATTTCCATAAAGGAGACTCTCACGATATTTTCCAAGATGGCTGAATGTTGGATTGGCCACTATTGGCCTTCTTCACTTTATCTTATTTAGTCCTTCCCACATAGAAGAGCAGCTGATCTGATTGGTGAGTGCCAGACCTTCTTTGACCATTGCCCTACTGCTGGGTGAGGTCATTGTCAAAGGCCATAGTTCACTGGGGCACATTCTCTTACCGTCTCACACAAACATACACTTACACTGAGTATACCCTTCTCTTCTTCCTGTTCTCATTTGGTGTCAGCTACCAAAAGGTCAGTTCCAGGTGTCATTTCATGATGAAGTAAGAAATTTTGCCACCTTCTCTAATATAACAGTTATATTAGGAAGTCCTGTAGAGTGTGTGTGTGTCAGTGTGTGTGTGTGTGTGTGTGTGTGTGTGTGAATGGACATTTGTTTTGTTGTTAATAAATATACAAGGTAATCAGGAAATTAAAAAGTGTTCCATTATGTTTAGGTTTCAAAACGGTCAGGCATCTGTTTATTATTTTTTTTTAATTTTTGTATCTCTGCTGCTGCAGCAGGAAGAGAACAGTGAAGCTGTTTATCTTAACCATTTGGAGTTTTCACTGAGCCTTTTATAGTATTGAAAATAATGTACCTTCAGAAAGAAGCTTAGTAAGCATGACTGCTGGTTTATTTATATCAAATGATACAGATTTTTTTGAATTGTGAAATGTATCATATATACAGAAGAGCATAAAAAAATACAACTACAGTTTAAAGAATCATTACGACATTCTTTAAGAAATACTAGCTCCCTAAAACTCCTGCATGTTACTTCCCAATTGCATAACCACTCACCAAAACCACTCTGTTACAATGGTTACAGAAGTCACCATTCTATTGTTCTGTTTTAACTGTCTATTGTCTTTGTTTTTACTTTTTTGCCACCTGTGCATGTATCTCCAAACTTAAATGTCAGGGCAAATTTAGCTGTGTAAGGACAAGGCAACATGGCCCCTGTTAGATGAAAGCTCCCAAGGGAAACTGAACTGAACTGTCTTTTGGTCATTGTCTAGGAGCAGGGCACACCATTGTAACAAGCCTAGAACAGATAGACACTGGGCCAAGTTCACCAGAACATTCCATCTGTGATTTAAAAAAAAAAAAAAAAAAGGTAGCTGGGATCTTCATTTATAAGTCTTCAAGAAACATCGCGAGTTATACATATCTGAACCAATTGCCCCCTATGCCCATTATATAGCTGTCATCATAGGATCTCCATTTATCAATCTGCCTCTCTCCCATAAGTCTCCTCTGCCTTGTGTTTTCTATCTTCCTCTTTCGTGATCTATTCCCTCATTTCAAATGTTTTTTCAAAATTATTTTTGAGAGTGAGCATGAGTAGGGGAGAGAGACAGAGGGAGAAAAGGAGAATGTTTAATTTTTGTTTATGTTTATTTATTTTTGAGAGAGAGACAGAGAGAGCATGAGAGGGCAAGGGCAGAGGCATGAGAGAATTTTAAGCAGGCTCCACGCTCAATGCAGAGCCTGATACGAGGCTTGATCCCACAACCTTGGGATCATGACCTGAGCCAAAATCAAGAGTTGGATGCTTGGGTCACCTGGCTGGCTCAGTTGGTTAAGCATTCGACTTTGGCTCAAGTCATGATCTCATGGTTCATGGGTTTGAGCCCCACGTCGGTCTCTGTGCTGGCAGCTCAGAGCCCGGAACCTGCTTTGGATTCTGTGTCTCCCTCTCTCTCTGCCCCTCCCCTACTTGTGCTCTGTCTCTCTTTCTCTAAAAAATAAATTTAAAAAAAACATAAAAAAGAGTTGGATGCTCAACTGACTGAGCCACTCAGGTGCCCCTGTTCCGTCATTTTAGTGAAACACATCTCCCGAGCATATTGTTGAAAAAGAGTACAGGGAAGTACATTTTTTGATACTCTGTCTATTTGAAAATATCTTATTCTGTCCTTACTCTTGGGTGATAGTTTGGCTGAGTATAGAATTCTAGGTTGAAGATAATCTTCCTTCAGAATTTTTAAGATCCTGCTCTATTACTTTCTAGCTTCCAGGTGCTGCTGAGAGGTCAAAAGCCATTCTGATTCATGATCATTTATAAATGACTTGGATCTTCTTGTTCCTGGTGTTCTGAAATTTCACAAGAATATCTTTCACCTTGGGTCTATTTTGAAGTATTATGCTTGGCATCTTTTTTTTTTTTTTTTTCTTTTCCAATCTGGCACACAGATCCTTTGATAATTCTAAACCATCAACTGAGATTAAAAATGAAATCTCTGTACTTACAGACAAAGATTGATTTTACAGAACCAATTTTAAATCTGTTTGATCAATCAATGACAACTTACCTCCATCTGCTATCAATGATAAAATATACTGAACACACTTCTGAAAACCAGCCAATCAGTGATAGCTGTTGAAGGTGACTCAATCAGCAGGCAACTGACTCTAGTGCAGTCTTGCCTAAATAAGCACACTTCCAAGGCTAACAGTAGCCTACTTCCAGCTCTAAAACCATTACAATCCCCAAATTATCCCTGACTCCAAAACATTATATAAATCCAGCAGTCTGCTTTGCTTGGAGATATTGTTCCTAACTAGCATATCTCTTCATTACTTAAGCTAATAAGGAAGAAAGCCCCTGTGTATAGTTCCCCAATTTCATACTCCCTCACCCCCAGATGTAACTGTTATACATTTTTTGTTTTAACCATTTCTGTTAATTTTTTGCCACCTATCCATGTATCTGTAAACTGAGTGCCAAGTACAAGCGTAGCTGCATAAAGAAAAAGCAACATGATCCCTGTTATGTAAAGATCCTAGGAGACATTGAGTTGAGTGCAGTCTCTTGGCCAGTTCTTGTCTCAAATATTGAGTGGTGGCCTTTTTCTCTTACATAACTACAGGTTTGAGAAAAAAATGACCTGGTGCTTGCTCACATAGACACTCACACTAGAAACTGACATGGTATTATGTGTTACGTTTTACAATGTAGGTTTCACATTTCAAGTTCCATTTATGGCTCTACTCCTCCAAAGTCCCAGGATTGCTTGCCCTAGTCTTGGTTCCCCTCAGCCTAAACTCCATTCCAACTCATGCCAAATCTCATAATTCCTTCTGGAAGACTTCCAACTTTTCATTGGACAAGATCAGCCAATTATCAAAAGAGAAAGAACATTGAATGGGTAATCAGGACACTTGGGCTCAAGCCCCAGTTCAGCAAAGTATCAGTTAAGTGACCTTACTGTACTTCAGTTTTCCTGTCTGTGAAATAAAGCTCGCATCAAATTAATAGTTCTCAAACTCTACTCACATAAGAATCACCTGGCAGTTGTTTTAAAATATTGACTCCTGGACCCTACCTGACCAGTTCAATCAGAATTATCTCTGGAAGTGGGGCCTGGGCATCAGTATTCAAATATCCCATATGATTCTGATGTACAGCCAGGACAGAGAACATAGACCAGGTGATCTCTAAGGTTCTATCCAGTGCTCACACTTGGAATTCTAGGAAGTACTGTAGTACCTCACTGAATGAGTTGGATATCGTATTGGTAGGACTCTTTGTTTATTGGGTTCCTAAGGGAGTAAGAAGCATACAAAGGTGTGACACAAAAATATCTGTGATGTAACTTATCTATATAATAGATATTGATGAACAGAAGGCATAATGGAAGCTTATAGAAACCAATGAACACAAAATATAGACTGCAATCTTTTCTCAAACATGTCTGTCACTGGTGACTGTAGTTGCAAATGATAAACAGCAGGGAAGTATCCATTAATCTTCCTCTAGCTTATGGAGGCTGTATGTGTTGGGAGAAAGGGGTAGCTTCAGCCTGTCAGTACCTCATTCAAAGCAGCTGAAAGTCAGATTGTCCACTTTCCAAGATCCAAGGTCCATTCAGAAGTAAATGTCAAGCCCAGAGTTGGATATCATTAAAGACATCATCCTTAGTGGACACTAATTGAGGTGGCAATCTGGCTTCCAAGGACTTCCCAATGCCTGGCTCTGATACCCAGGAGGGAGCAGCCTTTCCAAGGGCCATGTCTGGCTTTTCCAAAAGTGGTTTCTTGGGAGAAAGTCCACTCCTCCCACTCCTTAGATCCTTGAAGTGATCCTATTATCTGCCCATCTTACATCATGGTTATTTGGCTATTTCTTTGATTTTTGTGCATTATCCCAGTAATCTTGGGATCCCAGTTGCTTTTTCACTCAACTTAGCCAGTCAGTTTCTGTTGCTTACAGCCAAAAGAATCTTAACTATTATAGCCCTATTCCCAAATAACAGCTGCCAGTTATTGAGCATCTGGTATTCACCAGGTACTTAAATAGATTATTGCTAATCTTAAAAACAACCCTATGTGCCAGGGTTATCCTCATTTCCCAAACAAAAAACATGACGTTTTGAGTAGTTTTCTCAAAAACATGAAGCTAAGAAACACCAAAGCCAGGATTTGAACTTCTCTCTAACTACAAATCGTTTTGTTCCTGCTATGCCATGCTGCTTCTCATGAATATTTTATTTTCTAATGACTAGTCCTCTCTACCACCAACTTCTACTCATACCCAAACTCACACATACTAGGCTCTGACTAAATCCCACAAAGAGGATAGAAAGGGGCATGGAAGATTAATCTGTGCCCTCACAGGCACCTGTCTTTTCTCTTGGGGACAGGAGCTTGTAGAGGTCAGAGCCAGGCTCCCAGCACAGAGTTCTTGTTGAAACATAGTCAATACCAATCAATCAGGTTGATAGGGACAAAAATTCACACTCTCAAACTTCAGCAAGGGAAGATTCCACCTCAGGAAACTTGTAACGTGGACAGACATCCCCAGACGTATATAGATCAGGATCCTATGATTGAAGAAGAACGTTGCTTGAAAGGACCACAGGAATTGTCTCCTTTTTCACGTGTTTTTTTTTTCTTTCAATCTGGAGAAATAAGATTGAGGAAGGGGAGAACTGAGAAGGAAAGGATGCCCAGACTGCACAGCAATATGGGGGCTGAGGCAGTCTGACCTCTACTTCTATATTTCTTTCCACTAGCCATGCCCAGGAGATGGTTTATTCCATCATTTCTGTCACCTTCGTCCATATTTGAGATGGTAATGCTGCTTTCCAAAGGAAGTCAGATTTTGGGGCACCTGCATGCTCAGTCGGTTGAGCATCTGTCTGACTCTTGATTTTGGCTCAGGTCATGACCTCAGGATTGAGTTTGAGCTCCTGCATCCAACTCTTTGCTGACAGCATGGAGCCTATTTGGAATTCTCTCTCTCTCCTTCTGTCTCTGCCCCCTGCTCTTTTTGTATCAAAATAAATAAATTAACAAAAGGAGTTAGATTTAGAAACTGGCCTGTCTTTGTTCCCCATGGCCTGAGTGTATACACTCAGTTTTGTCCTCGAGGCAACCTGCCTCTGGAAGGCCCTGCCTTATCTTCCCACAGGGAGATCCTATAATCATCTGTTAACTTTCTAGGAAGACATCTCTTTGGGGATTCTTATTTCCTTATTGGATTTCTGAGATGCAGGTGTTCAGAAGTGAGAGAAAACTGATACAGTGCTACCTGAGAGACAGGAACACCAGAAGGGCTGGATTTCAGACAAACACCCTCTGTACTGTTACCCTGATGACCACATATGCTGGTGATGGTTCTCAAGGAACCCTGGGCAGGCTCTCCCAAGGAACCAGCCCATCATTCTATCTGTCTTCAGATGTTGGCAAAGGTGAAAACCCCCAGTCATCATCTTGAGATTTGAGAATGTACAAGCTTAGTGCTGGTGCAAGCATCCACCACTTTCTTCCAAGGACACTGCAGACTGAAGAGGGCTCCCAGACTCCAGGGAGGATGAAACATGCCGCAGAAGTGTATTGTGCTTCACATCACTGCTTTCAGCACATCTGTGGCAGACAGAGTCCCACCTCCCCATGCAGAGGAAGGCTCTGCTTTCTGCCTCTGGGCTTTCTTGGAGCTGTAGGACTTGGTCCACACCTGAGCACATCCAGGAAATGCTGCGAAGTTAACAATCCAAAGGGACAACTCTCTACTACTGGGGGATGGAAGCCAGGGGACAAATAGCCCAGGCTTCCATTCTTCAAAGGGACAATTCTGAGGTATATTCTGGATGGTTCCCTAAGGTGGCGCTAGCAGGGTTAAATCCAAGTTTCCCACAGTGTATCCCCCACCCCAGCTCAATAGTAATGCACTCTTTTAAAAAAAATTTGGTCAAGTATACATATTTAAAAATGGTTAAAATGGAATACTTTATATACTCTATAAATTTTATTCTATATTTTTATACTACATATTTTAGGATTTCATATTATACATATACATACATACCTATGTATACATATATATACTATATACAATAAAGTACAATGTTTTAACCATTTTTTAAACATTTTAGACCTTTCAAACATCACCTCTGTTCTATAACCATTTATTATATCTACTTCCCTTGTGTTTTCTTTTAAGGCATGCTTTAAAAAAAATTTACTTATTTTCAAAGCAGAGGAGGGACAGAGAGAGAGAGAGGTAAAGAATCCCAAGCAGGCTCCACACTGTCAGTGCAGAGCCTGACTCGGGGCTCGAACTCACAAACTGTGAGATCATGACCTGAGTCAAAACCAAGAGTCAGACTCTTAACCAACGGAGCCACCCAGGTGTTCCCGTTTTAACCATTTTTAATGGTACAATTCAGTGGTATTAATTACATTCAGTGTTATGCTTCTATCACCATTATCTATTTCCAAAACATTTCCGTAACCCCAGATAGAAACTCTGTACTGAGTAAACAATAAATCTCCCATCCTCTTCTACCCACAATCCCTGGTAACCCCTAATCTACTTTCCATCACTATGATGGATGCTTTAGATATTTCATATAAGTGGAATCATACAATATTTGTCTTTTTGCGTCTGGATTATTTCACTCACATAATGTTTTCAAGATCCATTCATATTGTAGCATGTATCAGAATTTCATTCTTTTTTATAGCTAAATAATATTCCATTATATTTACATACCATATTTTGTTAATCCATTCATCTGTCGATGGGCACTTGGGTTGTTTCCATTTTCTAGCTATTGTGAACAAAGCTGCAATGAATATTGGCCTACAAGTATCTGTTTGAGTCTCTCTTTTTTAAATTTTTTTAATGTTTATTTATTTTTGAGAGAGAGATAGAGCATGAGAGGGGGAGGGGCAGAGAGAGACACACACACACACACACACACACATACACACACAGAATCCAAAGCAGGCCCCAGGCTCTGAGCTGTCAGCACAGAGCCCGACGCAGGGTTCAAACTCATGAACGGTGAGATCATGATCTGAGCTTAACTGACCGAGCCCCGCCCCCCCTCCCCCCTCCGCAGGCGCCCCATGAGGCTCTCTCTTTAATTCTTCTAAATACACATCCAGGAGTGAAATTGCTAGGTCATATGGTAATTCTATGTTTAACTTTTTGAGGAACTGCTGAAGTGTTTTCTGTAGTAACTGTATCATTTTATATTGTCACCAGCAATGTACACATTTTCAATTTTCCACATCCTTGACATCACTTTTTATTTTCATGATCGTTATTGTTGTTGCTATTATGATTACCATCCTAGTAGGTATGAGGTTGCATCTCATTGTGGTTTTGATTTGCATTTCTCTGATGGCTAAAGATGTTGAGCATCTTCTCATGTGCTTATTGGCTATTTGTACATTGTCTTTGGAAAAAATGTCTGTTTAAGTCTTTTGCCCATTTTCAATCGGGTTGTTTGTCTTTTTTTTTTTTTTTTTTAGTTCAGGAGCTATTTATATATTTTGGATATTAAACACTCTCCAGTATATGATTTGCAATATTCCCCCCTTCTGTAAGTTGCTTTAACCTTGTTGATAATGTCTCTTGCACAAAAGTTTTTAATTTTGATAAAGTCCAATGTATTTATTTTTGTCTTTTGCTATTCATGCTTTTAGTGTCATTTCTGAGAACCCATTACCAAATCCAAGGTCATGAAGATTTACCTCTAACTCTTTCTTTTAGAGTTGTATGGTTTAGCTCTTATATTTAGGCCTTTGATCCATTTTTTTAAGATTTTATTTTTAAGTAATCTCTACACCCAACTTGGGTTTGAATTTACAACCCAGAGATCAATAGTCGCATGCTCTATTGACCGAGCCAGCCAGGCCCCCCAGCCATTGATCCATTTTGAGTTAGTGTTTGTATATAGTGTGAGGTAGGGGTCCTATTTCATTCTTTTGCATTTGGAAACCCAGTTGTCCCAGCACCAGTTGTCGAATTATCATTTGCCCTTGAATGAATTTGTCACCCTTATTGAAAATCAGTTGGCTCTAGATTTACAGATTTATTTCTGGACTCTCAGTTCTAGACCATTAGCTGCTGTCTCTTTTCCTACACCTATGCCATCCTGTTTTAATTACTGTAACTTTGTATTAAATTTTGAAATTGGCAAGTGTGGGTCTTCTTTTTCAAGATTGTTTTGACTATTCAGAGCTCCTTGAAATTCTATATGAATTTGAGGAACAGCTTTTCCATTCCTGAAAGAAAAGTCTTGGAATTTTGATAGGGATTATGTTGAATCTTTAAGATTTCTTTGGATAATATTGCCATATTAACAATAATAAATCTTCCAGTCCATGAATAAAAGACATTTTTCCTTTTATCTAGGTCTTCTTTAACTTCTTTCAGCAATATTTTGTAGTGTTCAGTGTATGAGACTTTCACTTCCATGGTTAAATTTATTCCTAGGTATTTTATTCTTGTATTTGTTTAATTTTATTTATTTATTTATTTATTTATTTATTTATTTACTTACTTATTTATGTATTTATTTAGACTGTGTATGTGAACAGGGGAGAAAGGCAGAGGGAGAGAGAGAAAATATTAAGCAGTCTCCAAGCTCAACACGGAGCCCAGTGTGGGGCTCAGTCCCATGGCCGTGGGATCATGACCGGAGCTGAAATCAAGAATCAGACACTTAACCAACTGAGCCACCCAGGCACCCTGGTATTTTATTCATTTAGGTACTATTGTAAATGAAATTACTTTATTTTTTTTTCAGTTTATTTCTTTACTTTTGAGAGAGAAAGAGAATGTGCCAGGAAGGGGCAGAGAGAGAGAGGGGGTGAGAGAGAGAATCCCAAGCAGGCTCTGCACTGACAACACAGAGTCCAACACAGGGCTAGAACTCATGAACTCTGAGATCATGACCAGAGCCAAAATCAAGAGTCAGACACTTAACCAACTGAACCACCCAGGTGCCCCAAAATTGCTTTCTTAATTTCTTTCAGATTGTTCATTCCTGAACTATAGAAGCACAATTGATTTTTGTATGTTGATTTTATACCCTGCCACTTGTCTGAATTTTTTCATTGGTGCTAGTAGATTTCTTATGGTTTCTTTAGGAATATATGTATATAATTATATTATATTATCTGCAAATAGGGATAATTCCCTTACCAATTTCAATGCTTTTTATATCTTCTTGTCTTACTGCTCTGACTGGAACTTCTAATACAATGTTGAACAGTAGTGGCGAAAGCAAGCATTCTTGTCTTCTTCCTGATCTTAGAGAGAAAGCTGTCCATCTTTCACCAGTGAGTATGTGGGTTTTCACAAATGCTCTTTACTATGTTGAGGAAGTTCCTTTTTATTCCTAGTTTTCTGAGTGTTTTTTATCATGAAGGATATTGTATTTTGTCAAATGTATATTCAGCATCAATTCAGATGATCATCTTGATTTTTCCCCTTCATTCTATTAATGTGGTATATGACATTGATTGCTTATCTTATGTTGAACCACCCTAGCATTCCTGGGATAAAACATACTTGATCATGGTGTATAATCCTCTTACTATGGTGTTGGGTATGGGTTGCTAATATTTTGTTAAGGATTCATATGTTTGTATCATAAGGGATACTGGAGGTGGGAAGAAGGGGAAAGGAGTTTTTTGCCCAACACTGGTGAACCAGGTATTATTAAGATGGACTGGAGACTCAAGAGAGCATGCTGAGACTTTCAAGAAAACTGATTCAACAAGATGAGAAATAGCTGGTTGAGGAGTGATGGGTAGAAGAGCTAGAGAGGTGGAGGAGCACTGGGAAAGAAAAGAAGAGAAAAGAAAAGAAAAGAAAAGGCAAGACAAGACCATGCCAGAGGAATAGACTTGAAGTAAAGAAGAGTACATTCATCAATATGGAAGACTTAGGCCCCAGCCACAGAACAAGGCAGGGAGTAAAGCCTAGTGGAGGCACATCTATGAGCAGAGAACAGGGTGAGCTGGTGGACATGGTAGGGAGCTGTGGCAGCCCTTAGAACGTGCCTTGCAGATCCCTAGCTACTGTGGGCTTAGTTGTCCAGGAACCCCAGTTGCTGTGCTCTGAAATCCATTGCCACGTTTGTACCAAGGCCACACTTTCAATTGGCTGCTCCTAACCATTGACTTAATGCAGCAAAGATACTACAGTAAGCAGGTCCCTGAGAGACTCAGGCTCCTCTTCCAGGGGACTTTGGCTTGAGGACACCCAAGAGCCTCACCAAAACTTCTTTAGAGTGCACAGGAGCCTACATGTTTCCATCTAACCTTCTTTTTCTCTCTTCTTCATTCCCGGTCAGTCTTACTTTGTAGCCTGAATGGCTCTCCAGCCTCTGCTGGCTCCTTCCTCATTTCCCCTCATAGGTGTTTCCCTTACTAATATTATTACACACTTAATCCCATCCTGGAATTTGTTTTTTTGAAGGACCTAAACTGGACATTGTCTGCAACATACCCTTTTTGACCCAAGGTTGAGGAGGTGGATCTGGTGCCCAGACAAAAAGGGGCCGTGCTTCATCAGGCACCTTGGGGAGCCAGGAGACTGGCCTGAGACAGGAGGGCAGTGATCCAGCAAGAGAGGATCCAGTGGGAGAACAATACCAAGAACAGTGGGAGATTAAGAGCCAGCAACTGAGAGGACCCTGAAAATAGGCACCCTTGAGATAAACCCACTTAATGCATAAATTGTTGTCAAGTTATCTGGGTAAGGTACTTCATACACCTTAAGTTATCTCTATTTTGCATGATGAAACCTCCCACATTATATTAAAAATAGCTGTATATAGGGGCTCCTGGGTGGCTTACTTTTGATTTTGGTTGGGTCAATTGGGTCTCCGACTCTTGATGTGGCTCAGGCCATGATCTCACGGTCCATGAGATCAAGCCTCATGATGGGCTCTGCACTGACACCATGGAGCCTGCTTGAGAGCCTTCTCTCTCTCCCTCTCTGTCTTCCCCTTCTGCACTTGTGCTCTCTCTGTCTCTGTCTCTCAAAACAAATAAATAAACTTTAAAAACATAGCTGTGTATACTCCAGTGGCTGAAAACATTCCCGCCGTCTTTTCCCTTCTTCAGGAGGTAGCTGCAAACATTTACGAACAGCAGGAATGCTATGCACCTGGCCTGAAGGACACCCCCAAGCCCCAAACCAACTGCTTCAGGGATGTTCCAGGTAAGCCCTCCATGGAAACCTAGCCTTTAGATTCCCCAAGAAACAAAGTTGGTGAAAGGAGGCTTTTCAGATGCCCTTGAAGTCATTCCTTTCCATCTCTGAGGGTCATAGTTGGCTGAGCAGCCCATAGAAGGATCTTGCTACAGGGAAATTGGGCTCCTCACCAGGATGGGAGGGCTGGTTCTCTGCACCTGCTGCCCATGCTCTCCTGCTGCAAACACCCAGATAATCTGGAGAATAGGTTCTCTCCCTGGTCCCAAGGTCTAGGACTCTCTCTCTCTCTCTCTCTCTCTCTCTCTCTCATGCCCAAGAGGCTCCCCACTTGTGCTGTATCACTGGGTCCCCTTTCCCCCCGCTTCTGGTTGTGTTTAGCCAATGGAAGGCTCTGGCAGGGAGTGGAAGAGCAGGAAAAGAGAGAGAAGTTGGGGTGTTTATCTCTTGATTCCCTCTCAGTGTTGTTGCTTAGATTAGCCAAGTCCCTCAACCAAAAGTCACAACTCCTGTCACATAGGCTCCGCACACTACTCCCTCTCTCTCTGGGTTCCACATACTATCCCTTCTCTTGACCTTCCAAACCTAGTGTGGAAATGGAACCCCTCAGTACTGTACCATCTTTTATCATTTCCCCATTCCCTGCACCCAGCTTTGTAAATGTTCCTTTATTAGACTCTCCTCAAATGACCCATTTTGAGGTGCCATCTGTTTACCATCAGGACCCTGGTAGATGCACCACATCTCCTAAAAGGGGGAGGGCAGGGAAAATTTACCAGCTAACTCACACACCAGTTTTTCCACAGCAATGGCTGTGTCCCCAGCTCCACCCTCTAGGAGAAATGACAGTCTCCTGTGTCTTTTGGAGAATGGGGTGGATGGTATGCTGAGGTAAGAAGAGCACTGAGCTGACGGTCAGGAGTTCAGAGCTGTTGTCACGGTCTTCCCACTGACTCATGGTGTGACCCAGTACCAGTCCCTTCCTCTCTTTGGGCTCTGTTTTTCTCATCTGTGCAATGGTGTTGGTTGCTACACCTTGTGGCTCTGCTACAGCCCAGGGTTCCTGTGGCAGATGCCGCCTCCTCAAACCAGACAGTCACATCAATGAAAGACCTGGATGGGGGAGATCCAACCACTCAGACCCCACTGCTTCTCCCTCTTTGGGGAACAAAAAGATCTTCCCCTGGTGATACACAAACATCCCCCCCTCCTCTTACTCTTAGGAGCTCAGGGAATAGAAGATATGATCAATGACTGGCTTTGGAGGGCTCAGCTGGGACCAGTGACACATTGCCAATTTCCAGGGTTGGAAAGCAGGACGTGGGACTTCCCCTGGAAACCTCCTGCCTCCACAGAAAGACATGTGGATCTCAGAAGACCCAGAAGGAGAAGGATTGCCTGATGAGTTATCTGAGGCTTCCCTGAGACTGAACTGGGTTCTGACTAACAAAACTAGCCAATTCATCCACGAGACAGTACGTTTTTATTTGTGAACAATAGGTGCAGATAACTTCATAGAAATCACTGAGCCAAAGTGACAAATTGAGCAGGGTTCTGAAGCAAGTCTCAGCCCCTGATGGTAGAATGGGCATCCTTGCTTGGAAGGGAGAATCTCCTCCCTGGACATGTTAGATGGGGGTCGGATGCTCAGGGTAGGGGTGTAAAGGAAAATATATCAGCTAGGTTCTGTGCCAGGAATGGAAAATAACTAGATATTTTAAATGGAAAGGGATGGAAGACTGGGGATTAGGTGCCTAAAACCTTTGGGAAGGGAAAAAGTGTGTGGGCTTCAGGCTGGGTCCAGGAATGCCTCTTCGAACAGCATGGCTTTGACCTACCAGTGGGGCTACTCCCCTGAAGCCACCACTATCACTGTTGAGTTTGAGATCATACCCATGGTCATAAAAAGCAGGGTTCAGGAATCCTGACTTGGGAAATCAGCCCTGTGGCTGTGCCCCTGTGCCTGTCTGTCTCAAACTACTCTCAGTGCTGGGGATTGGGTCTAGAATGTGGCTTTCAGTCATTATGTCGTCCACTACAGCTGTTTCTCAACACCTAAAGCTGGAGAATGAGCATTGGAACACTATCACAGTGGGGAAAGGGTCCATCTCCACAACCTCCCTTTCCAGTGGAAAAATAGCCCAAAGAAGCAACAATGTGGCCTCCACTTCACCTTTGCTTCCCTCGTCTTATGCAAGAACATTTAATTGGAGAACTTAATTCACATGGAAAATAATAGCTACAGAGAAGTCTGAGGAAGGTAGTATTTTTTAATTTAATTAATTTAATTTACTTTTACTTTTATTTTATTTTATTATTTTTGCTTTTCAGTCTTTGCAGTGGTGGAAGCAGGGAAGAATAGAGGTTGAACAAGCTGATTCACACTGCCCACCACATTAGGTCACCAGCATTAGGAGGCTGCTGGTGGGGCACCTGGGTGGCTCAGTCAGTTAAGCGTCTGACTTTGGCTCAGGTCATGATCTTACAGTTTGTGAGTTTGAGCCCCATGTTGGGCTCTGTGCTGACAGCTCAGAGCATAGAGCTGCTCTGGATTCTGTGTCTCCTTCTCTCTCTGCCCCTTCCCTACTCATGCTCACTCTCTCTCTCAAAAATAAACATTTAAAAAATTTTAAATAAAAAAAGGAGGCTGCTGGCATGTAAACAAACACTCATGGGGGTTGCCAGTTCTCTCACACCATCCCCATTTTCCTCTCAGACGGGTACGTGGGGACCTGATATGGCTAGATCCAATATGCCTTGTACACGTATCAAGACAAATTGGGTAGTAAATTATATGCGGATTTGTTTTAGTAATTATGTGGTGTGTGTGTGTGTGTACGCGTGAGAGAGAGAGAGAGAGAGAGAGAGAGAGAGAGAGAGAGAGACAGAGCAGGGGCAGAGGACATAAGACCCTGGCAGTTTTGTTCTCTGAAGTAATGTTGATGTTCAACTGTTAAAATAATTTCATATTCCCAAGATAATAGAGGTTTTGAATATACATAGACCCGGATTTCAATCCCAGCTCTGATATTGAGTGACACTAGACTAGTTGTTTGTCTTCTCTGAGCACAACTTTTTTTTTTTAACCTGTAAAATGGGACTAATGATATTGAGCTTGTAGGCTTGTAGCAAAGAGTAAACTTGATAAAATCTAGAAAGTTCCTGGTGCAGTGCCTGGCACACATACACAGAGGGCTGTAATAACTCTCCCCATTGTCTTGGTTAATACATTTTATAGGAACAGTCAACTCTCATGCCAGGAAATTGACCGCCCCTCAGATAAATATCAATTGCATCATTGTGTTTGAGAGAAGTGATGAATTTTTTTTCCCTACTGCCTCCACAGACCCTCTCCTGGTGTTCCATGCAGCCCACGTTCCCAGAGATTGCATCTACCAAACAGAAGGGGTCACACAGGCAGCATCATTAAGAAGGAAGGGCAGCGTGAGGTTTTCATACAATTCATCAGATCAGTGTGTTTTAAACTGTAGGTCAAGACCCATTAGTGAGGAATAAAATCAGTTTAGTGGGTTGTGACCAGCATTTTTCCCAATGCAAGAGAATAGAAGGGAAGAGAAGAACAGAGATGAGACAAGAGGGGCTAAGAAGAGAGAACATGGGAGTACATGGGCGCGGAACCCAATGCAGGGCTTGAACTCACGACCCTGAGATCAAGACCTGAGCTGAGATCAAGAGTTGGACGCTTAACCGTCTGAGCCACCCAGGTGCCCTGAGAGTATATCTTAATAAGAGTACTGTTTTGAGAAACTGTTGTTCACAGAATGATGAGTGTGTGTGTGTGTGTGTGTGTGTGTGTGCCCCGGGTCACAATGAGAAATACACATTACTCATTCCTTGGATCTGGAACATTGCTAAAAATGTTTGTAAAATAGTAATCAAGACAACCGGCCCCCTACTTTGGAGTGAGGGCAACATTGATGGCCCACCTGCTATACAAGTTGTAACAGAAAGGGATTTGATTGAGAAGAATGTAATTGGCAGAGACGAACTTAAACCTGGAAGTTTCCCAGCAGCCCCACTGCACGCCTCCCAGCCTGTGGGTCAGTGGCCAGTGGTGCCCCAGGCTCGGGCTGCGGGTGCCTCTCTTTGTCAGTGGCTGTGCACCCTCCTCCTCTTCTCCCCTTTGCTGAGCTCACTTCTGCACCCTCTTCCTGCTCCCCCACCCCCTCCCTTTCTCTACAGGTCCCCTCCTGAAGCCTCACCTGCTGCTTCCACTGCTGAATGGCTTCCTGCTCTCAGGCTGCAAATAATCCCTGTCACTCCACAGTCTGCACCTGGCTACTGCTGCCTCCCGCAACTCCTGGGGCTGGGCCTTCCAGCTGGCAGTCGCCCTTATCAACAAGATGTGTGAGGCACAACAGCCAACTGCCCCTTGGCACCAGAGAAGACTCATTTGGACAAAGCCCTTAACCTTAATTTCTGAGCCTTAATTTCCTCATCTGCGCAACGTGCATGATAGGAACGCACGTCCTAGCTCCTCATCTATACGTTGTAAGCACCGCATGAGACACAAAGTGACTTTTGACACCTGTGAGGTCTTCAAATATACTGTTCCAGCCTAAGGGCTTTTGTGCTCATCATGACCCTTCCTGTCTTTCTGATTCCTCTTTCCCCCACTCCCTCCCTTCCTCCCTCTCTCCTTCCTTTCTTCCCTTTCCTTGTTTGCTATGTGGTCCTAAACTTTAGGAAACCACCTCACTTTGGAAGGAAAAGCCCAGCAGAACCACTCTCACCACCCCCACCCCCCCGCAAGAAGCCCACCTCATTTTTGTGCTCTCTGGTTTCCTTACTTTGAAATCTGCCCTCCCCAAGTCAAAGGGGTTTTACTCCCACTTATAACTGGTTGGTTATAAGACCAGTGTAAGAGCTCTTCACTTTTAATGGTCTATGTGGCTTATTCTTATTGGAATAGAAATGGCTTGACTGCCTAGATGGATGCATAGGATCACCTCATCCCTTCCTCTGATTTTGGATAACGGGATGCCAGTTATCAAGCCCCAGAACAGGTAAAGCCCTGAGCTGGACATTGTGGTGGACATAGGGCCTAGATACCAGGGAGATTATCCTGGGAATCAAACTAGACATCAGATGCTTAAGACATAAAAAAAACCCCTGAGAATGGTACCATCCGACAGAACTTACTGTGATTTTGGAAATGCTGTATTCATGCTAATAAAATAGCCATTAGCCCCGTGTGGCCGTTGAACACTAGTGTGAATGACGCGGAAACTGAATTTTTGATTTCACTAAATTTTAATTCGTGTAAATGTAAATAGCCATGTTTGGCTAGTGGCTATCATTTTGGACAGTACAGCCTCAAGTCTCCTCTTAATCCCTCCTCCCTGACTCCCCTCTTCCAGCTCTGGGCCCATTTACCCTGCAGGCCTCTGTCTCTACAGCCTCCTGTCCTCCAGCATTCAACAACCCCAGGATCTTGAGACACAGCCCCAGTGACAGCAAAAAAGGCAGCCCAAAGAAGGGAAGAGACAGGAGGGTAAATACACATTAAGGAAAGCTACATGAAGATTAAGTGATTAAGGGAACGGGGCTCCTGCTGAGACAATCCTGCCTAATGAAGCATCCCAGGCGTCAATCTTTGTACCAGGACACTATGCCTGGGCCCAGCTCCCTCCCATCCAAAGAACAACCACTCCCTCTTCACTAGCTACGGGTCAATGCAGCCTGTGGCCCCTTCCTTCCAATAACCCATCTTCCTGGGTGAGTTGGGAAGATAACTTATTTTTCTATGAACTTTTTCAAAATAAATAGAGAGAAACCAGGCTTGATACAACCACGTCCAGAACTCCTAGCCTGAAGATTTAGAGCTGGCCAGGAGACAGAACTAGCACTGGAACAGACTGAGAAGCCCTGGAATCCGACCCACCTCTGCTGGGAAGTCTCTCCCCCCTTGGAAGGTCACTAGCTGGGACTCTGCTTTCCCATTTGTTATGTGAAGTTGATGATTAAATTAACAGAACAGAAGCTTGTCTCCAGTGCTCAACACAATGACAGACACACAGCAGGTAGCAGGTGCCTCACTGTGCTTCATGAATTCAACCTTCCAACTGGTAATTATCAGAAAGTGTCAGAGTGCTGACCGAGAGTACTGGGTATGCTCCGACAGAGAATCCCACACACAGAGGACATGCTTCTTGAACTAGAAGGGATATATTTTCAGAGTCTGGAGGAGAAAGAATCTCCTTCCTGTGGCTCACTTCATGCGAGACTTCTCCCTCTGGCCTTCCTGCTGGCATAGGGCAATCCTGATTTATAGGCACAGATTTGCTCCCAACTCCCTTCGTATGTTCGGACCTCAGTTCCTTCATCTGTAAAATGGGGGAAGAATCCCCTCCAGCTCTGCTGTACAAAGATCCCACAGCCTCCCTGTAGAGGGAGACATGAGTACACTTGGGGATTCTGTTTGACAAAGACGATTTTCCACGTTATCAAATTTCCCCTCCCCCGTGTCTCCTAGGAAGGTTCTGATTAGACCAGGGAGGGGAGGATAAGGGGGTACATCGCAGCCTCCTCTCCCCTCTTGCTCCTTCCCTGCTCACAACTCTCCTCCCTGCTGGCCCCAACTGGCCTCTTTCATTCCATTCCTCAGCTCCGAGGGAATTTGCATATTAATTTGAAAATGAGATCAGTTATTAACCATCACCTGTCATGTATCACCCAATGCATCTGGACCTGGATTAGATTCAATACTGCCACAGAATAAAGACAGGGTGGGGGGAATAAAACTAAATAATTTAAGCTCATTATTTTACTAATCCTCCCGCTTGGCTGGGCTCCCCGGAGGTGAGTTAGGAGGTAATTGAAAACATGGAGATTCGCTGAGAAGACATTTGAGACTAACGTTGTCAAGCCGCGGAAAGCACCACGAGACTTGATGACTTTTTCCTCTCATTTACCCACAAGGAAGGAGAGAGCACGGTGAGCTTGGTGGGAGGGAGACTCAAGACCACCAGAGCAGGGGATGGCGTTTTAGAACACCACACAACAGCATCGGGCCAGCAAGGTACCGTTTCAAGTACAGAACAGGGGAGCCCCTGCACCCCCTACAAGGTGGGGAGGGAGAGGGAGGGACATTCTGAGTGGCTCCTGCAGACCCCAACCCACCCCAGCCCTTCCTGCCATCTTTTCAGCCTTCTGCCTAAGAAAGCGCTAAAATCAGAGTTCCCCCACAGGCAGAGAGACAAGCAGCCCAGACTTGTGTTTTGTTTGATCCGATCACAGTGGCTTTTTAAAAAGATGGATTTAACACCAACACTGTCACATAGGTAAGTTTCACATCAAAATTCAGATTTCTGCTTCCCTTGGCAAAGCAAAGGTCCAGTAGCGCTGGGACCATAGTTTCCTGAAACCAGCATGGAAAGGAGCTGAGAAGACCTGCCCACTTGTGTGGACCCGAGGCATCCCTAGAGACCCAGGAGGTGGGCTTCACTCTTCTGTGGTACCTGCTTCAACCACCCAACCCCCCCCCCCCATGAATCTGCATTTGTAATCTCTTGTTTCAAGGACAAAGACCATTCCCATGGCAGCTTCCAGGAAGTGGATTGGCTGTGGTGTGGCTAATCAGAGAATCCCAAAGTTGGCTTCACCGGGCTATTACAAGGGTTGGCCATACCAGACCAGGGGGAGGGAGACATATTTCTGGAACACTACTATCCAGATGCTGTGCCAGGCCCTGGGGCTAGCAGGAGGCAAAAGACAAGGTCTTTAGTGCAGGGAGTCTTGGAGGGGAGATGGGCTAGGTGTATATAAAGAAAACGGTAAGAAAGAACTCTGGAGCAGATGGACTCAAAGGTAGATGATGTTGGGTCTCCCTGAACTGGTGGAGTTGACAGGAATGATGGGCCATGGGGTGGAGATAGCCACACACAGCCCCGCTGTGCAAAGACGGCAGCCCGGACTGTGTATTCCAACAGCGGAGTCTCTGTGAGACTGGGGAGAGGGCCTGGGGTGGGCCGACAACACAGAGGGCTGGCCTCCAGGGCAGAATCCACCTGGAAAGGGCTCAGCAGAATGCCCCTGGGCAAATCACTGAACATTTCTCAGTGCCAATCTCCTCAACCATAAAATGGAGCTGATGGTATTCCTGCCCTCTTGCCTGTGTGAGAGAACAGATGCCACGCTGCTGGGCATTCGGAGGCATGGCAAGGTAGGCACGGGGCTGCCGGGAGGAGACCCCGAGTGCCACCACATTCCACACTCTAGGCGTACCCTCCTTTAAAGTACCCAACCCCTCCTCCCTAGCATGCGGGACACCTGGCACCAGCCACGAGGGTCCTCGTCTCCTGCCACAAACCAAATGCCAGCTTATTGGCTCTATTTATCACCTCTGTAGGGATTAGCTGCTGCTTTATTAATGTTTTTTCTTTTTCTTTCTTTTTTTAATTTATTTACTTTGAGAGAGAGAGAGAGAGAGAGAGAGAGAGCATGCACGTGCACACACAGGTAGAGGAGGGGCAGAGAGAAGAAGAGACAGAATCCCAAGCATCAGCACAGAGCCAGATGCAGGGCTCGAACGCATGAACTGTGAGATCATGACCTGAGCTAAGATCAAGAGTCGGACGTGTTACCAACCGCGCCACCCAGGCACCTCACTGCTTAATTAATTTCTTAACAAAGCGAACTTGCACATGTCCCTGTACAACTGGAGAAGTGGAGGCAGACACTGTCCTCCCCCACATTCTTCCCCTCACCTGTGGGTCTGCACTATTGTTAGTAACAGGTTCTCTTTCCAGGCTGTCCCTCTGAACAACTCAATTGTCCACTCGGGGCCTCAATGTGCTCATCTGTAAAATGGGGAGCTAGACCATCGTTCACAAGCACATTCTTTTCTCTCTCTTTCTTCCTTGAAAGTCCCCGCCATAACCACCGCCTGAATCTCAAATCACAAAAGAGAGTGGGCAATAAAAAACCATATTCTGGCTTTTCATCAGTTAAGCCCTCTAATTATGTGGGAATCATTTCATTAATTGTTTCTACCCGACCGAGCCTCTGCTGTACGAAGGGGGGGTAGGGAGTCCCTTGATTGCTGCCCAAGTGACTAAAGCAAATGAGGCTAACTCCCCAGCTCACATCCCACCGTAGAGACTGGCAGGCTTGTTAGCGAATGCGGAAAATGACCTGTGGTTGACAGGATCTCTCCTGGGTTGGGAATGAATCTTGCATTTGGGTTCTGTCCCCGCAGATCAGATCCAATGAATCACTGCTCGAGCAGACTCCCACGGTGCTTTGTACAGTCCTTATCGCCGGCATTAGGCTTCGTTTGTTTATGAGCCTATCTTCCCGGCCTGGAAGTGATCGTCACCACATTGGTCTCACCAGCATCTACCAAGAGCGGGTCCTCAGAGAATGACTGTGAATAAATGGATGATGTGTGGCGCCCCAGACCATTCATTCACCGAGGATCAGGGCTGGGAGGCTCTGTCTAGTTTATCTTCAGTGTGCTCGCGCTGAGCAGTCGCTACTGGGGCTTCTGCAACACCAGGTGCTCAGGCCCTTCAGGATAAGTGTTGGCTGCTCCTTTTGCCATGCTCCTCACTCCCAGGCCTGCTGTTCTGCATCATAAAATCTGGGTGATCAGGGCCAGGGCTAGGATGAGGCGAGTGAGATACTTGCTAGGATGCAGCATTTCAGAGGGACACAACGTAACTCAGGAACAAAATGTTTCAATGCAGTGTGTCTTTACAAAATCAAAATCAATGCAAAAAAAATCCACGATGAAAAAAATAGCCAGATTTTAAATAAAGAAGGGGTCCTGCCCCTGCACTTGCAAGACCTTGCCTCCCTCGCCTCACCCCGAAAGGGTCTTTCTGGAGATAATGCCTCAAAAATAGCTTGGAGTGGAGATCTGGTTGGCTGTGACTTTGGGCCCTTGGTTCCCTGAGAAAGCATGGCCTGGGGCACTGGTTTACAAATAAGGGAGGGATTCCTTTGCGTGACATCAGTGCCTCCTTGCTCATCAGTGAATATCCAGACAGGATGGTCACTGAAGATGCTACCTGCTTGTCTGGAGGACAAGCATTTTGAAGAGATCCAATCAGAGGCCATCCTGACCTTGTGGTGGCCCACCGTGCATGTGACACATAGTCTGTGTCTCAGGGTGAAGCCCTACCATAATTCTGCTGCCCCAAGTGCCTTCAGATGGCATCTGTTCGATTTGACAGAACCCTGGAATACCGGGGCTAAGAAGGACCTTATAGATCCTCGGGGCTTCATGGTACACCTAGCGGTCCCCACCCCAGGGGCATTTGGCAACGTCTGGAGACGTTTTGTGTTGTCACATTCAGAGAAGAAGATGCTACCTATGCCCAGGGGACAGAGGCCAGGGATGCTGCTAGACATCCTACATTGCATAAGACAGCCACCTCCACAAATAATTATTCAGTACAAAACGTCAGTGGTGCCAAGGTTGAAAACCCTGAGGTAAAGAAATCAGGAACAATGGGTTCAAATCCTCATGGCAGGTGAGCAAGGAACAATGCCTGCTCCCGACTGCTCACTGAAAGGAAGCCACCTCTCAATCCGTTGCCTGAGTCCGGAAAATCTTGTGGCCGGTTCCTCTACCTACACATAGGACCGACCCCAACTCAGGCATTTATGAGAGAGGGTTTCATAGTTTTCTTTAGGTCCCCAGCAGAAAGTCCTTCCTGAGGCCTTGCCTGAATCTCTCCTGCTGCACTGCAGGAATGTGTGATTTCTCAGGAAGGGCCGAGATCAGACGTCTCGCTCCTGCTCCACTCCCATCTGACCCTTTGAAATAATCCTCCA
This sequence comes from Acinonyx jubatus, assembly GCF_027475565.1. Taxonomy (NCBI): domain Eukaryota; kingdom Metazoa; phylum Chordata; class Mammalia; order Carnivora; family Felidae; genus Acinonyx; species Acinonyx jubatus. The sequence continues at coordinate 111,654,354 of NC_069385.1, read as the reverse complement.
TAACATTGCTGATTGAGGGTACCCGGTCAAAGAAGAAAAATACAGCTCAGGTATCACGGGAGAATGTAAGAGCAGTTCTATTTCTTCCACACCTTCCACACTGAGATAAGCAAGCAAGCGTCAAGACGCTTTCACCACACGTAGGCAGCCCGCGTCGGGTTAATTATGATGACCCCGGGTGCTCACAAGCTGGGGTTTGCAGCCTAGAAGAGAAATCTCTCTCTGGCACAAAGCAACAAATCCTCCATACAGAGGCAAATCCTTATTGATAAAGAGCCCACTGAGAACCCATTTCTGTAGAATGGATGAAGGGGATCCATGCCCATGGAAGTCATTCGTTCTCTCTGCAAACACGTATCGAGCACTTGCTGTGTGCTAGGGCAGCGGCTTGTAAGCTGGATGTGCCTTGGAATCTTCTGGAGGGCCTGTTACACAGATCCCTGGACTCCCACCCCTCAGCCCCCAGGGTGTCCGATACAGTGGGTTGGGAGGTAAAGCCTAAGAGTTTGCACTTCCAACAAGCTCCCAGGTGATGCTGCTGCTGTCCAAGGACCACACTTCGAGAACCCTGTGCTCAGCTGTTCTAGAGACTAGGGATAGAGCAGGGCATACTCTAAACAATAAACATACTATGTGAATAAACTGTGTAGTAGGTTGGAGGAGACGATGCTGTGAAAGAAAGGAAATATGAGAGCAGAATAAATGGGAATGAGGGATGTGGGGGAGAGAATTGGAGACGTTGAAATTTTCACATGGAAAAGTCAGGTCTCATTGAAATAAGGCGAACAAGCATCCCAGTTTGCCTGGGTCTGAACTAGTCTTAACACCAACAGTCCCCCCTTCTGGGAAGCGTCAGAGTCACAGGCAAACCAGGATGGTTGGTCACCTTCCCTTGAGATACTAGCAGAGGAAAGACCCGAAAGAATGATGGGGCTGTCCGTGTGAGCATCTGGAGAGACAGCACTCCAGGCAGAGGGAAGAGCTGCCATGAAACCCTGAGGTGGGAGCTTGGCTATGTGTTCGAGAGAGCCAAGAGCCTGGAACGAGAGGAAGTGGGTCAGTGAGAGAAGGTGGTGGGGCACAAGGTCAGAGAGGTCATGGGGGGTCAGCTCATACAAGGTCTCCCAGGAGAGGAGGAGCTATTCCAGTGGGGGTAACTGGCCCTGGCTGCCTTAAGGAGCTGGGGGAGGCTGCCTCAAGGTGGGGGCTAGAACCTGTCTAGAACTCCAGGTTTGGAGCAGAGGATTCTTGATCTAACTCATGTGAGGATCACTCTAGTTCCTGTACTGAGAATAGACAGTTGAGGGAGACTGCTTTTCCCCCAGAGCAGAATCCAAAACAAAGGTTCTCATGCAGGTGGCTTATTTGATATGTGATTCCATGGAGCAAGAGAGTGAGGCTGGAGAAGAAGGAAAGCCAGGAGAATGCATTAATGAGTTGGCTACCAGTGTGGGCCATGGAGAGTTGATTTTGACAGAAAGCTGGGAGAAATACATCTCAGAACTCTCTGCTTGGAGAATGAAAGGGAGAAACCCCATGCTACCATTTTCCTTCCCCCGTTGGTCAAGGGTGGCCTCACAGGCCATAAGTACCACGCACTTCTGGGTTGCTCGTGTGCACATGCTGAGTGGGCTCCTGCCGGTATCCATGGCTTGGTGTCTGAGAAGTCCCAGCACAGGAAGCAAGAGGTACAGGGCATAGACTTGGGGGTAAGGTGCTGTGATATTGTAACCTGCGTGAAGCTGGTTGTAAACTGCACGGGCCTGATTGCCACGGCAGTGGCTGGAATAAGAAGTGAGGATAAGAGGGTGCAAAGTAGTACAGAAGAGGTGTGTGGTAACCCCACCCCTTGAAACCCTGAGATCTTTGTGGGCCTATGTCCACTATGTCAGATTCATCCTAGAGTGTCCTTCATGGCAGTGGCTGCCTACAATCTCGGCCAGAACAGGGAGGTAAGTGGAGCTAGCTATGGTCCCTGCCATCACAACTGGTCTCGAGACCATAACTAATATTCCTCATCTCCCTCCTCCAACACACATCTTCAGTGTTCCTCTCCCCTGGCCAGCTGATCTGGGTTGCATGCCTGGTGAGAGACTGTTGAGCCTTATCTCAAGAGATCTGAGCTCTTAGTTGCCTTGCCATTGTCAGGCTGTGATTGTAGTACTTGTCTGGGGCATGGAAGCCCAAGCGCAGTGAATTCTTGTGTTCTAGATGTTTCCCCCTGCCCACAATGTGTGACAACAGCCCTAACTACCCTGGTGGTCAGGGCCAGTGACTTCCACCTGTACAGGATAGTAACTCCTCTCTTTGCTTGCTGATCTACTGGCTAGAGGAGCCCAGGGTGACCATGTTGTGATCATAGCTTTAAGTTCAGTGTCCCCTGGTGGAAGTGTGTTCCCTCCCCGGGAATCTGGCAGAGCCCAAAGTCATAAGAACAGGAAGTCAAAATTCTCTAAGTGGTTCATTAGGCATGATAGTGAGAGGGGCACCATTTATCAGCCATTGGTTCATCTTGTACCCTAGTGGATGGTAACCCCAAATCTGGAGAGTATTGTCAACCTAGCCTGTCCTTCCTTTTTACCTTCACACAAGCTCATATGTGTGTTACACAGGCACAGGTACATGCATATGCATACACACACACACACACACTCACAAGACTGTGGACACAGGACATTCCCAACTCTGACATTCCCCATCCTACAAGATGTCCCTGCTTACCCCCAACTTTCCATTCTCTGGCCCCCTCTCAGACCATCTGTCCTTTAGCCTATGAGCAAACCCTTAAGAGCACAGAGTTGGCCTTGGTGGCAGAACTATTACTCTTTTCCCTCCCTGAGGATAATGTTTCACCCAACCCAAGACTAGGGCTCAACCTCTAATCCAAGGTTCTTTCTGCTTCATCCTTCCACTTTCTCAGTCACCTCTGTGTATGTGCTCTCTCTCTCACACACACACACACACACACACACACACACACACACACACACACACTAGCATTCTAGGCCATATGGAACGGACACAGAAGCTAGGCCCCAGTGAAAGTATGTTCGTTTAAGCCATATGTTGTATAATAACGGATTTGGCAGGCCTTTGTTCCTAGGTCCTGGAAGGGAACCTCTAAACCTTGCAATTTCCTGTGTTATTCATGGTGCGCCCTTCGACCACACCTGAGTTCATGCTACCAAGATGACGGGGACTGGTCATACCGTGAAGACCAAATGTGAGAAAATGGTTGGGACTGTTGAGCCACACAATAACAGCTCAACCTCCCGGGAATGGCAGGGGCCTAGAGACCGTGATCAGTCTTGTGGTCAAGGTTTCAGTCAGGCCTACCCAATCAAATACCAACATAAATTCTGGACTGTGGCTTGGGTGAGCTTCTCTGGTTGATGATATATATTAGCATGCTGTGAGGGTGATGCATCCAGAGGACACAGAAAGTTTCACATGTGGGATCCTTCCAGACTTCATCTGTGTCTCTTCCTTTGGCTGGTCCTGATTTATATCCTTTACAATAAGACTGTCGTTTTATGTAGACCGCTTTCCTTAGTTCTAGCAGTCATTCTGGTGAATTATCAAACTTGAGAAGGTAAGAGGTACACCTGAAGTTTTTAGCCAGTTGGTCTGAAGTATGAGGTGGCTCTGGGGGCCCCCCAGATTGTAGCTAGTGTCTGAAGTGAGGGTAGATTTGTTGGGGACTGTGCCCTTAACCTATGGAACTTGACCTAACTCGAGGTAGTCAGCATCAGAATTGTATTGCACCACAGCTGTGTAAATCAGGGTGACAATGAACAGATTAGCTTAAGAAGAAATAAGGTCATAGGGAAGAGAACAGAAATGACCCACAAAGGCAGATTAGAACGTTCTCCCCACCCCCAGCTGTTCATAGCACACAGAGGCAGACTTGATATACAGCCATCTGTACTGTTGAAATGTTAAATTTTAACATTTATTTACTTTTGAGAGACAGAGATAGAGCATGAGCAGGGGAGGGGCAAAGAGAGAGGGAGACACGGAATCTGAAGCAGGCTCCAGGCTCTGAGCTGTCGAGGGGCTCGACGCAGGGCTCAAACCCACAAACCATGAGATCATGACTTGAGCCGAAGCCAGATGCCCAAACGACTGAGCCACCCAGGTGCCCCTGAAATTTTAAAATACTTTCATTTCCATTGGTAAAGAGAAGCTGTCCTGAGCCCTCCAGTGCCTCACCCTGCCTCTCCTCCAAGATCCACCTCTGCCCCCCACTGACCACCCTAACATACCCCAAACTAGAGAGTTAACACTGCCCAGTCACCCCCTCCACTCCACACCCTTCGCACGCCACATCCACTCTGACTGGTAGTCCCATGCCCCCATTCCGTAAAATACTTTGGCTCTGAATGCAAGGGGTCTCAGTAGGAAGACCTGTCAAAACAAACCATATCTTCCAGTCTTGAGCTCTGCAGAGATCTTTTCAAGAAAGACCGGTCCAAATCAAGGTTTTAGGCCTAGAAGACCTATACCCAGATATTAACAAAAGAAGTGACTGAAGAGTGAAAAATCCAGTCAATTTGGTTATTTGGCAGCATGTAGATTTAGAAGCAATCCATTCGTCAGATTGAATTCAATGTTGTTGTGGTTTTTTTCCTTTCCCTGTGTTCAGGCAAAATGAGAGTTAGCTAGCTTAGCCAGCATCTCAAAAATCTCTCGGTGTAAAGAAAAGACTCTAATTGCTCTGTTCCCTCACTCGGATATTTTGGCCAATTCTAAGACACATAAATAAGCCTGTTATTCAGGCACAGAGGAGAGTGGGATTTATTAATTTAAATGTGTTGATTTGGAGGTCTCTGGGGAAAGACGCCTGTATTATTCACTTGCTCGTCCCAGGATGTAATTTACAGTGAATTTTCCCTTTATGTTTTGGACCCAGTTGAAGCTAGGGCATAAATTTCCTCAAGTTATTATTATTAAAATTCATTATTCATTGAATGTTGACTCAGTGTAACACAAGCAGTGGCAGAAAGACAAGACCCTCCCAAAGGGCAGGAAAGCCGCGTCTCTCACTGTTCTGGAGGGATGTGTAAAGATCTTATGGTATCAGAAGAGGGTGGCTTTTCTCTGGGACTCTGGAGACTCCGCAGCTTTTCAATGTCTGCTGAAGCCTCCCCAGGAGAAAAGGCTTTTGGCAGAGAGAGTCTAAGTGCAGGCTTCGCGGTGAGTTGACCACACATTGGGCTGTCTGTTGATCTTAATTCAGACAAAGGATCCAATAGGGTGGGAAGGGGCCAAGGCAGAGGACAGGGACAGAAGCAAGGCCCCGGAGTGGAGGAACGGGCCAGGAGATGTTTCCATTTGGGGGCCATTCACTCACTTTTACTTCCTGGTGCTGGGTTAAGAATTAAGGCTTTGGGCAGGTGGGAGGGAGTCAGGCGTAGGCATCCATTCCCCACCTCCACCCCAACCTTCCTGTACTTCTCCCCATCTTCCCTCTCCCATCCAGGCTGCGCTCTCTGGGAAGCAGAAGTAGATCTCTTCACTCTTCAATCATGCCAAACAATCGTGCAGCTCAGAGGCATGGGCCCGAGTGACGGAATGTTTTAGAACTAGCAACAAAAAGCAATTAAGTGCCCTTTGGTGCTGCCTATAAGTGCAATAGAAATTAGACAGGAGACAAAAATGAATTCAGAATGCCAAGATGGGGTGACGGGCGACAATGGAATAACGTTCCTTGCTTCCTCCCTCCCTCGGGCATGTATTGAGCTTTAGTTATATGTCAGACTCTGTGCTCTATCCTCAAGGCATTGACTATTGGGTATGCAGGTGGCGGGGGGAACACACACAAAGCAGTATGTTCTGCCAGGGAAGGGATCTGGGGGTGCCGGGGAAATTACTTCACCTACTAAGCTTCAGCTGCCCCATCTGTAAGAGGGGAGTGCCACCCCCACCTCATGGGACAGCTGTGAGGGGAATAGATGTAGTGGTTAGTGGAGCACACAAGGCAGATGAGCTATTTATTTCTGTCATTGACAATAGTGTTATTTACATACTCAGTCTACTGAAAAGCTGTGCTTTCACCAAGCAACTGCTTTTGTTTGAAATTTTCAGGGAAAATTACGTGTACACAAACACATATTTTAAGTGTACAGCATGATGAATTCTCACAAACTGAAAACACCTGTGTCATCCATACGCACATGGAGAAATAGGACTTTGCCAGGACCCCCAGCACACTCCCCTGCCCCCAATCTTCCGTCATTGCCCCACCCCCCAGGATAACAATTAACTTGACTTAACAGCATGGATTAGTTTCGCCCGTGTTTGTACTTATTATATAAATGGAATCGCACAGCATGTACTCTTTTGCGAGTGACTTCTTTCTTCAACCTTCTGTTTGGGGGGCTGTTCATCCACTTTGCAACTGACTTGCATTTGTCAGTGAATTTTGCAAGTGATCGTGTTTGTATGGTGCTCAGAGCCCATAATGTCCACCTCCGGAAACTCCACAGGACTGAGGGACCACCCTTCTCTTGCCCTCGCTCTCCCCTCAGCCAAATGTCCTCCTGTTCTTTATTCTATTTTGGTGAAGTGTAAGGATCTCTATAACTTGTCCCAAGTACCATTTGGAATAACATTTTTGGAAAAATAACAATAATAGTGGAATTAACTCTTGGTTCTTCTTCCCAGCCCAGTCCAGGGCTCCTCTCACTGTACACTTGTTTTAAAGATTTTTTTTTAAGATTTTATTTTTTAAGTAATCTGCACACCCAACGTGGAGCTTGGCTCGAACTCACAACCTGGAGATCAAGAGTCACACACTCTACTGACTGAGCCAGCCAGGCACCCCCAAAATTTTTTAAGTTTATTTTTTTTATTTTGAAAGAGAGAGAGAGTGAGAAAGTGTCAGAGAGAGAGGGAGAGAGAGAATCCCAAGCAGGCTCTGTGCTGTCAGTGCAGAGCCTGACAAGGGGCTCAATCTCATGAACTGAGCTGAAATCAAGAGTTGACGTTTAACCAACTGAGCCACCCAGGCACCTCCACAAAGATTTTTTTTTTTTAATTTTAAGTACAATCCACTCCCCAGTGTGGGGCTCGAACTCAGTAACCCCAAGATCAAGAGTCATACACTCTACTGACTGAGCCAGCCAGGCATCCCTGTGCTGGTGATAAGGCTGAAAGCTGACACGGGGGCTAACACACACGGAGCACTAGATGACTATACCACCTCTTATTCCAGCCTCCTTCCCTGTTCTGACTCAGGAAAGCTTCCTTCATCACAACCCTTCATCACAGCATACCACGGCCCTCACTTGCAGTTAAAGAAACCGAGGCACAGAGAGTATGAGTATCTTGCCCAAGGCCACCCCACCTGAAAGCAGTAAGACTTGGATTAGAGACCAGCCCGAGCAGGCTGGTTCCAGAACCCTGCTCTGATCTCAGCCAGCAGCCAGTGTTGTCAGGAGCTAGAGTATTGTCGGTCCCTATCACGGCAGCCCTCCTGGCTTGCTCCCCTGATCCTCTATGTACCAAAGCACAGTGACAAGTCTGATCTGTAGCCTCCAGCAAGCATGTACACATGTGTGTTTGCCTGTGTGCGTGTGTGTGTGTGTGTGTGTGTGTAGCTGGAAAGTGAGTGAAGCCTCTGATTTTAATGCAAATGAACACAGGGCTGGAAGCTCTGGCAGAGCGGTCTTCTCCTGCCCCTCCCCACCCCCCCCCCCAGCCCCAAGGCGTCATGATCAGTGTCTCCAGTGGAGCCACAGGCAGCCTTCACTGGCATCAACGGTATTTATTTATTTATTTATTTTTAAGGTTTATCTATTTGTTTTGAGAGAGAGAGAGGGAGACAGAATCCCAAGCGGGCTCCAAACTATCAGTGCAGAGCCTAAGGTGGGGCTTGAACTCACGAACGGAGAGATCATGACCTGAGCCGAAATCAAAAGCCGGGGGGTTTCTGGGTGGCTCAGTGGGTCAAGCGTCTGACTTCAGCTCAAGTCATGATCTCATGGCTCGCAAGTTTGAGTCCCTCATCAGGTTCTCCGCTGTTGGCACACAGCCCTCTTCAGTCTTCCATCGCCCTCTCTGCCCCTCCCCTGCTCACTCTCTCTCTCTCTCTCTCTCAAAAATAACTTAAAAAAAAAAAGTCCAATGCTTAACCAGCTGAGTCACCCAGGCACCCTTGGCATCAACAGCTTTTAATCACAGGGACAGAACCCCTGTGGATCAAAGTGACCCAACTGCAGAGGAGGTGCCTTGCCTGCTGGGCCAGAGCTGTCATCTGTGGAAGACACTTACCAGGACGGGCCAGACCAGAAGTTTCCATTTATTGACTTGGCCCAAGCTCTTCCTATACATGATTCCAACCCTTCACAGCCATCCGTTAAGGCAGGAGTTATTTCCGTTTCCGTTATTTGGCTCCCCAGAAAGGCTCCTCCTGTTCCTGCTCTGGTTCCTTAATTTGGGCTTTAATTCTTCTTACCACTTAACATCTCAGTAAATTTCTGTTGACAACTGGCCTGTGCTTTCTCCAAGAACAATACACACCTTGTAATGTATAAATCATTCCATCAATAATTGCCTGCAGAACAGTGTATCAGAAGCCTGGGTGGAAAGCATGGAGGGAAAGAAGGCCCACAGAAGGCAAGGGTGATGTTGAAAGACATAGAGATGGGCCAGACTTTTCCCTGAGCCCCCGTGCTGTGGAGGGACTCCCTGCTGTCAATGAATAATTCCTGTTGTCACATCTAGAACACAGGATCGCCACTGTCACTACTGAACGCCTCACGTACCTGGCATTTCTCAGTTATTATCCTTAATGCATGGGATAAGCCTACACACCTGGTATCATTTCTCCCTGTCTTGCACGAGCTAAGGAGCTAAGGCTCAGATGGGTTTGAGACGTGGAAACTGAAGGGACCCCATGAAAAATAAAAGCTGTTTCTTTTCATTTTTTAAATGTTTATTTTTGAGAGAGAGAGAGAGAGTGTGTGAGTGGGGGAGGAGAAGAAAGAGAAGGAGACACAGAATCCGAAGCAGGCTCCAGGCTCAGAGCTGTCAGCGCAGAGCCCGATGCAGGGCTAGAACCCCCGAATTGTGAGATCATGACCTGAGTTGAAGTCAGAAGCTTAACCGACTGAGCCACCCAGGAGCCCCCAAATCTGTTTTTTTTTTAACTTTGCTTTTTTTCTAGCTTCTGTTCTTGCTAGGACCTGCATGCCCCACCCCACTCTACACATGCCTTGTAATGCGAAATGTCCTCCTTGTAAGGGACAAAGTGATAATGATTTCTTTGGAGTCTTCCAGTGCCATAGATGATCTCTAAGGAGTAAATGGGCGAGATCATCATAAACATTCTCTGAAAGCACAGACTCTGAACACCTTGATCCCCAATTCCCTGGTTTCAGGGAATGAGTGACAAATGAAGGACACCTGGCCCCTGTCCTTGTTCTGCCCAGTTCCTAGATGTCTATGAGGACACCTGTACCAGACCACGATGGCCAATAAAAATCCCAGGCCCCAAGCAAAGATGAGATTCATGCTCTTTTCCGTTCTGAGTCTCTAGGACGGACCGTCTGCAACTGCTCTCCCTTTTGCTGACTTATGTCTGATTTCCATCCTGCGTGAAGCCAATGACCCTCTTGGCTGGGTCTCCCTCTTTGGGTCCTTGGACCCGGTCTGCATGCATCAGGTCCAGTAGTCTGTCCAACGTCAGGCAGCATGCCAGGATTCCAGCCTTATTCTGACAGACTCTAAATGCATGCAGGCTCCCAGTGCCACCTTGGTCTCTTGGGGGCAATAGCTCATAAGTGTATGTGACTGCAATCCACGGCAAGAAATAGATTTGACTTCTCCTTGCGTGGGATATTGTCCCTTTGTCCCTTGGGACCCACTGCCCTCTGCCACGAGAGGCATAGGGCACTGCACCCGTGGCTGTTGTGCCCTCTGGCTTCTGGGGAGGCTCCATTGCCAATGGGTAGTTCCAGCAAGACACGAAAGGTGGAGAGTGTGGCTGGGGTGTTTTGTCTCCCAGCTTCCTTCCTGCTCTGTCACAGCAGGCTGGCTGTCCCTCCAATAATGGCCACTGCTCCTTTCAAGGTGGCTCTTCTTCACAACTCCTCTTTTGGGTTCTGGAAAGCATTCCATTTTCCTTCTGCTCCAGGGGTGGTAACATCTCCACTGCTGCTGGCCCCTGGGTTCTGCATGCTGGTTTCCCTCTTCCCCAATTTTGTAAATAGTCTCTCTATTAAACCCTCCTCAAATTATTCTCATTTAAGTGTGTCTTCTGTTTCCTCTTGGGACCCCAACTGGGTAAGGTAACCCAGCATGTGCACACATTGTGAGACATAAGGGAGATGACTCATTTTCAGAAATACCAAATAAAAGCTGTGGGGTCACCTGGGTGGCTCAGTCCGTTAAGCATCCGAGTTCGACTCTGGTCACAATCTCACAGTTCATGAGTTCGAGCCTCACATCGGGCTCTCTGCTGTCAGTGAGGAACCTGCTTGGGATTCTCTGTCCCTCCCTTTCACTGCCCCTCCTCAGCTCATTCTCTCTCTTTCACTCTCTTAAAATAAATAAATAAACTTAAAGAAAATCTGTTTTAAATAAAAGCTGTGCTGGTGAGTTAACAGTAGGTTTACAACCTACTGGAAATATGTATGAACCACCCCCCACAATGGAGTCCCAAACCCTTAGACACTTCACTTCCTGGTTCTTTCTCCCCTCTCTGTTTCTCAGACTTATTTGCACGGGTTTGCAATGAGCATGCACCAAAGAACAAAGGGAAGAGGAACTGAAATTCTCTGCATCACCTCAGGGAAGGTACATTTATTCCAATCAGACTACTTTTTGGCTTAGGTGGGCATAGGCAACATCTGGGTTAGGCTATAACCTCTGTAGTACTCAGCCAATGAGGAGTCAGGGAAGGGACTTGCACACTAGGAGATAAATTGTCTGCTGTGACTGCTCTATGTTTGTCCATCAGACACATGCTCTCGAAAGAGCATTGATTAAAGCCTCACTTCACTATGTTCTGAGTCTCCATGTCCCTCCTTTGATTGGGTTGGTAGGCTTATTTCTAACACACATGATGCAGGTAGGCCAGGTCTGAGGACCCAGAGGGGGTCCTGCAGGACCAGGCAAGAGAATCCTTGGCCTCACACAAGATGGAAATCAGATGTGAGCCAGCAAGAGGTGAGAGCAATTTATCAAAGAGAGAGAGAGAGCAGATACAGACAGAGCATCTTGGAGATTTGGAAAGAAAATGGAGGATGAGTCTCATCTTTGCTTGGGGTCGGGGGTTTTTATTGAGGATGGTGGTCTGGTGTTCTTATCCTCTCAGTCATCCAGGATTTGTTCAAAACAAGGAGGAGTGCTCAGATGTCCTCCATGAGCCACTCATGCCCTAGAGCTGGGGGTCTTGGCAATCAAGGTGTCTTGAGTCAGTGGTCTTTTTTTTTTTTAATTTGTTTAATGTTTATTTATTTTTGAGACAGAGAGACAGAGCACAAGCAGGGGAGGGGCAGAGAGAGAGGGAGAGACAGAATCCGAAGCAGGCTCCAGGCTCTGAGCTGTCATCACAAGCTCGAACTTGTGAGCTGTGAGATCATGACCTGAGCCGAAGTTGGATGCTTAACTGACTCAGCTGCCCAGGCGTCCTGAGTCAGTGGTCTTGAAAAACACTCATGAGGACGTCACCTGGACACTCCTTAGATGTCATCTACTGTGTTGGAAGACCCCAAAGAAAGCATTAACTCCTTGACCTCTACAAGTTGGACATACATTAAGGCCTGTGTAAAGTGGGGGTACAGGTCTTAGCAAGAGTAGAAACAGAAGAGGAGCCAAAGGGAGAAAAAAAACAGCTTTTTTTCATGGGGTCCCTTCAGTTTCTCTCTCTTCCTCTCTCTCTCCCCCTTTCTCATTTACACACACACACACACACACACACACACACACACACCTGAAACAAAAGTTTCAAGAAACCTTTCCATTCTGCCATGCCTTACCTGCCTCACCAAATAATTAAAATGTATTTCATGACTCTCACTTTGAAAAAATCATTTTAGACTACACCCATGATGAGGTCCACGGTGACCATCCAAGCCATCCTGTCTTTGGAAAATGAAGTATTTGCTCAAGGAAACTTGCTCCAGGCAAAGACTATTCTAGAACCCAGACCCGGTGACTGCCGCCCTGCATGGTGCCAAGCCCAGCAGTCGTACTGCCCTTGCTTTGGTGATCTTGACTCTCTCTCGTGTCCTTCTCTCCCCCAAGAACTGGCTGAAAGATGGTTATCGCCTTATTAACCCGCTAACTTCCCTGGTCTTTTCTGAGTGCTACCCCCTGACTCTCCCACTCATGAATGGCACAGCCAGGGTTTAGAGGCCTTACTTCTCAGAGCTGGAAGGCACCTTGGCAATCCCTCAGTCCAACCCTCTCATTTTACAGGTGAGGAAGCCTGGCACCCGAAATATGACATACTGCTAAATCAGCACAGGCCTGATTCATAGCAGGTTGGCTGAGGCCGAACATAACAGAGAGAAACGTCCAAACATTCTACAGTGAAAGGCAAAACCTTGGAGCGTTCACTGTCACAGAGCACCCTGAAAGTCAGGAGGGGCCCCTCAATGACCGGTCATAATGCCAGTGCCCCCTCCAAAGGAAATGGAATCATGATGATCTTCTGGAACTGGATTCCTGTGTGGGAATCAGCATTGCCAATTGGGGGTAGGAAGGCAGAGGGTAGCACTGGGTGAGAAGGGTCCCAGTGATGTGGTGACTTATGTTCTCAGTGGCTAAATCTCCTCTCCCAGTCTCGGTGGCCCTGGCCTCCAAAGCGGGGAGCACTTTAACCCTGAGAGCTAAAAGGCAGAATGGGAGAGGGGTGTGGGCAGGAGGAACACGTTACCATTTCCATTTATATTTATTTTTCTCTTTAACAATTTTTCTTTCTATTACTTAATATCCTGGCTCTCAGTATTACATGTATAAAACTTAAAGACTAATACATTTCTTTGGTGAGCGAGAGCTAAAATGTGTTCATTCTTGGGATACAAAACTGAAAAGGTTCTAAGAGGCTGCTCTGGGGAACCAGGGACTATCACCTGGAAGGGGCGCCTGGGTGGCTCAGTCAGTTGAGCAAATGACTTTGGCTCAGGTCATGATCTCATGGTTCCTGAGTTTAAGCCCTGCATGGGGCTCTCTGCTGTCAGTGCGGAGCCCACTATGATCCTCTGTCCCCCTCGCTCTCTGCCACTCTCCCAGTTGTGCTCACGCATGCGCACTCTCCGTCTCAAAAATAAGTAAACATTAAAAACCAAACAAAACAGAATCACCTGCAGAGATTGACTCAGGGGCCCCAGGCCACACCTGCTGCTGCAGATTCTCTGGGGGCGGGGCCAGGAATGTGCATGTTTTGTTTTCTTTTTTTTTTTCATATTAAATATAATTTATTGTCACATTGGTTTCCATACAACACCCAGTGCTCATCCCAACAGGTGCCCATCACCCACTTTCCCCTCTCCCCCAATGTTTGTAGCAGCACTTCCAACAATAGCCAAATTATGGAAGGAATGTGCATGTTAAACAAGCTCTCAGTTGAAGTCTAAGTCCCACAATAGTTGCTAACTGCCTTTGGGCTTTGCTTCTGCAGCAGTGCAAAGAACTCCCTTAGCCCACAGAGGTATCTACTGCTCCTATCCCCAGAGCGGCATCTTGCACAGGGTAGGTCCTGGCCGTCCTGTCTTCCGTGCAGAGTACACAGGGTTGCCTGGCCACGGGGGAGCATGGAGCTGAAGTCTCCTGAGATGTGCTCCCTGCCACAGAAGCTGCATCTGTCTTGAAGAGGGGGCACTTCTTCCTGATTTACACAGAGCTGCCCCGGGGGCTGGCAGCGGCCCTGGCCTGCTCTCGTGCTGCCTGCAGGGAAGGCTGACGGTTCCCTAGGACCACTGTGATCACCAGAGTGAGGACAGCGAGAGGAGGGAGGAAATGTGGCTGAGACACCCCAAGAGTGGCCTAGGGCTTGGAAAGAACGTCCTGACCTGAGTGACAGTGCTGCCCGGTGGATGGACCAGAACAGGGGTGGAGCCATGCAAGTGAAGAGGGGATTAAAATTTACTCTCTTAATAAATACATAAATATAAACGGAACTTTGTGTCCTTAATAAATACATAAATAAAAATGGAAATTGTAAGAATCAATTCTTCACTTCCGTGGCTAAAGAGAGAGTACTCTCACTCTTAAACACAGAACAAACAGGCTTGATGGGGGTGTGGGGTCGGGGGGAGACGGGGAAAATGGGTGATGGGCATTGAGGAGATCACTTGTTGGGATGAGCACTGGGTGTTGTATGTAAGGGATGAATCACAGGAATCTACTCCCCAAGCCAAGAGCACACTGTATACCCTGTATGTTAGCTAACTTGACAATAAATTATTATTTTTTTTTTTAAAGAGAGAGATTAAGTAATCTCTTGAGATGCGAGAGCGGGCAAGCTCAAGGGAGAGCTGCGCCCAGGGTTTGGGTCTCTATCTTTTACTGACAGTTGTTAGCTAAGGGGTGGAATATTTATTATTTGGGGAGGGGATGTCTTTGGGAGCAGGGTTTCATGTTTTTCTCCCTTACTTGGTCAGGATCTCTGACCTGGGGCCTGTCTGCTGGGATCTGGCTCCCTGTGTCTTGTTCGTGGAAAATGGCCAGGACAGGTTGCTAACTTTCCTGATGAAGGGGTTTGAGCCCCCTTTGCCAGTTTCCAGGCATCCTGTTAAAGCCTGAATAACTGCGTAGTCTAACAGTAGGACACAGGGTGAAGAGCAAAGTCACCGACGACCAACTTCAGGAAAGGGAGCAGAGAAAGGAGAGGAGACAGTGGAATAGAAAAAAGAACAGGGAGAATAAACAGGCAGAAACTCAAAGAAAAATAGAGAAACAATTACTTTTGAGATGGGGGTGCAGTGAGGAGTGGGCTGCTGGCAGGGCAGCATGCCTGGGCTCTTGGGGAGAGGATAGGTGGGTGGGATCTGGCTAATTTTAGGGAAAAAAATTCTGGCCTACCCTCACCCTCAACCACCCATCACTGACATTTTCCTTAACATTGGCCCACGATGGGGGCACCTGGGTGACTCAGTCAGTTAAGCATCTGACTTCAGCTCAGGTCATGATCTCACAGTTCACGAGTTCGAGCAGCTCAGAGCCTGGAGCCTGCTTCAGATTCTCCCTTCAGTGTCTCCCTCTCTCTCTGCCCCTCCCCACCCCTCAAAAATAAACATTAAAAAAATTAAGAACAAAAACAAAAACAAAACATTGGCCCAAAATTGATGGAGTAGGAGAAAGACTCTACAGACCAGGGACACTGAGTGTTTCTGGCTCTTTCCCTGGCTATGGTGAGGAAAAGGACTTTCCAATGTCATTGCTTTTCCATTGGCCACTGGAACCTGGTCATATTTGTGTTTTACATCTGAGCCATAAAAACCAGCAAATTACCTGTTGGGTTGTTTTAGCAAGGATTCTTGCTTGCTGATGACATTTCCCCTGGTGATATGCACCAATTGGAATTCTCCAGGGTGATTGCTATTATCACATCATCAGTAGTTTATCTTGGGAGCATTGGGGTTTTGCTGTTTGAATAACCAAGCCCGGGAGCCTGTGCCATGGGGGGAAATGTTTAGTCTGATGAAGAGAACCCCATGAGTCCAGCATCTTCTCGAGACCACGGCTTCTGGCCAGAGCTTATTTAAGAGAGCAGAAGTAAAAAGGTACAGGAGGAACATTTGCTTGTTTAATTGGCCATAGATTTTCCTGGCAATAATTTGCAGCAAGATAAGGGACCTCGTCAAGGTCATGTGTCTGGGCACGGCTGGGTGAGGAAAAGGACTAAGGAAAATCTGGGTGGTTGCCTTTTTAAATGAGTTTGCTGATTTTCCTAGGACTCATCCATCAGCTGATGAATGTCTACTGTTTAACTAAGAGTTCCTGCTCAACTGGCCTGGCTCTCAGCCTGGACCAGCGGTGTCTGGGTGAAGGCAAAGATGGAGGACCTGTCCTACAGTCATGAGTACCAAAGGCATTGGATCTACACCCCCAAGGCCAGGAACCTGCCCCAAGGTCAGTGGTTCACTACTCATCTTGGAGATAGAACCAGCCACTTCTGGGAAGCAGGATGGACAGCTGCGCATGTCCTGGCTTATATAGGCCCAGGCTGGTTCTCTGGCCGGGCCCACACTCTAGTCCCAGCCTTCTGGTCTGCTGGAGCAGAGCCTGTGATTCCCCAAGCTTGACCCAACACTGGTTTTATAGAGTGGACCATGTGCTCCCTTTCTCAGACGAAGTGGAGGCCCATAATAGCATCCACGTCTCTGTACTCTGTCGTGAGCATCCCTGCCTTATTATATTGTTCAGCATCGCTGTGAGCTACTGCGGTCCTCCGTTCCCACATAGACAGCTCTACGAAGCCATGGCCAGCGCTTGAACTGAGGTTTAGCACCGGACTCAACACTCACAAATGCTCAGGCAGTATTGCAATGAATGAATGAATGAAACGACTTGCCCAAAGACATATAGTTGGTACTTGCGGAGCTAGGACACTGAGGTTGGGTCCAGTTTAGTGATTCTTGTACTCCTCCACCCTGTCTACCAAGAGGTAGCGCAGAGGGGTTAAGCACACAAGCATGTGGCCCCCGACCGCTGGAGTCTGGGGCCTGGTTTATTTTCTAGCTGCTAGGTGGCCACAGAGGCGTGCCTCTCAGATTCCCCTTCAGGAAGGAAGGCCCCTTCAGTGGCCAGGAGGGCAGTTAGCAGACAGCGTCTGGCTACAGCACCTCAGCTCTGGAGCCTGGGCCAGTTCCTCCCAGTCAGCCCCAGCCAATGACCGTGGCAGGGGGCTGGGCTGGCCACTTCTGCCCAGAGCCGCACTCCTCTGGCAGGCGGTCTGTTCCAGAGCTCTGCACTGGGCTGGCTGAGACCCTGTCATGGTGCCCGGTGGTTTTCCAGCCTGAAGGTTCTTTCTCCCTCCCCCTTTTATATTTCTCACAGGCATTACTTTTTAAATTTTTTTTAAACATTTTTGAGAGAGAGAAAGACAGAGCATGAGTGGGGGAGGAGCGGAGAGAGAGAGGGAGACACAGAATCCGAAGCGGGCTCCAGGCTCACGAGCTGTCAGCACAGAGCCGGACGCGGGGCTCGATCCCACGAACCGTGAGATCATGACCTGAGCCGAAGTCGGGCACTTAACCCACCGAGTCACAGGCATTTACTTCTAATAAATCTCAATAGATCTTAGTGTCTGCTTCCCAGAGGACCCAGCTGACACAAGCCATGTGACCTGGGACAAGTTACCTCTCCAGCCTTCGCTTTTCTCATTACGGCCTGCCTCACAGGGTGGTTGTGAGGGGTCGCTGAATCCACGCGGCGCCTGGCCCAGGTTAGCACTCCATACACTCGAGCCAGTGCTACGACTCAGAAATCCCGCTTGGCCTGTGGATTTCAGTTGCAGGCATCCTGAACCTGGGTACAGGAACCGCAGCAAGATGTAGCCCTTGGACTGATTCACACACGCCTCTGAAGTAAAGTTATAGAGATGCCAACTCTAGTCCCTTTTCCTGGGCGGCAACGCAGGAGGCTAAGAGGGCAAGGGCTGGGGGCCGGGACTGAGCAGAGACTGTCTCTCTCCTGGGGAGTCAGGTTCTGAACATCCAAGGCTGAGCCTGAATACCCCCGACCCCCGACGTCCTGCTCAAGGCCCACTTCCCCCTGTGAAAATTTGTGAAGAAGGTGAGAGCCACACTTGGTGCCTCCTTCAGTCCCATTTGCCTCTCCCGTACACCCTTGACCACTTCCCTACCTCAACCTCCCTCCTCAACTGCCCTGGATGACCCTTGCAGCTAAGACATTGGCGCATTTAAGAACCAGAGAGCTCTTCTTTTTTCTTTTTCTTTTTTTAGTTTATTTATTTATTTATTTATTTAGAGTGCAAGTATGAGCGTGTGAGCAGGGGAGGGGCAGAGAGAGAGAGGGACAGAGAGAATCCCAGGCAGGCTCCTCCAGGCTTGATCCCCCAACTTGAGATCATGACTTGAGCCAAACTCAAGAGTCAGATGCTTAGGGGTGCCTGGGTGGCTCAGCTGGTTAAGCGTTGACTTCAGCTCAGGTCATGATCTCATGGTTCATGAGTTCGAGCCCTGAATGGGGCTCTCTGCTCTCAGCACAGAGCCCGCTTTGGATCCTCTGTGCCCTTCTTTCTCTGCCCCTCCCCTGCTTTCACTCTCTCTCTGTCTCTTTCAAAATAAATAAATAAACTTAAAAAAAAAAGAGTCAGAAGCTTAAAGATGGAGCCACCCAGGCTTCCCAAGAACCAGAGAGTTCTAACCCCAGGTCTGCCTCAGCGGCAAGCCACACCCTCTGTCTGGGAGCAGGCTCTAGTCTGCTGGGATCAATTTCTGCCTGTGTAAGGAAAGGTGTGGAGGTGGACAAGGGGTGATTCCCCTCTGGCTCTGCCATTCTGTGTCAAGGGTCTGCAAACTCTTTCTCTGAAGGTCAAGACAACAAAGATTTTATGTTTTTCAAGTCAGAAGGTCTCTGCCACAGCACTCTGCCATTGTGGCACAAAAGCAGACAATAGGCCAAAAAAAGAAAAAAAAAGTGTGGCTGTACTCCAAGAACGCAATCTACAAACACATGTCCTTTGCCTCAAGGGCCCATAATTGGCTGACTCCCGTTCTATGTGACAAATATGACGATACTCCCTGGGGAAACTGATTCCATCACCTGGAGCATAGTGATACTGGGGAGGGAAGTGGAGGGAACAAACAACAAATTTGGGTCAATGAGCTGTGAGATGTTGGCCGGGGCTTCTCCAAAACTGCTTTTCTTTTGCAGGACCTCTCAGGAAGGAGCTGTGTCCAGAGGGTAGTATAGCCACAATTGTGGTGGTGGCGGGGAGGGGACCAGAAGAATTTTCAGAAGACTGACCCAGTGGAGCAGAGCCAGGAGAATCAGAAAGAAATGGGTTCAGGGACCTGAGGACAATGGGGACCCCTGGAACAAACCATGCCTGAAGCTGGCAAGACTCTCTTTGAACTTTTTAATAATTGGTTCATTCAATGATGTTACCTTAGACCAAGCTAAGTGCTCTATCATTTACAATCAAAAGAAGTTTAACTGATGCAATCAGGGAACTCAGAAAAGGAGGGAATGCCACCCTACCCTATTAGGTCACCAAGCAGCCAGTCTATCCCCACACCCACAAACTCAACAGGGAAAGGAGGAAGTAGGGGCTTATTTGCAACAGGAACCAGAATAAACCCCCTGGTGCTCAGTCTGGTTTCCAGGGTGAGTCAAGGGTTAAATAGATCTATTGGAACAGGTCCTAATCTCTGCCCCTCTGCGCACCCCCCTCAAAGGGCTCAGCTCTCCATCCCTTTGCTCAGCTTCCTCTCCCCAAATGTCATGCAAATTATCCTACAGCAGCCTTTGACAGGTCCTGCTGAGTTAACTGCAGCTGGCTGCTGAATCCTTAGAAGGAGGATTGTCTCAATCAAAAGGAGAAAGTCTCTGCAGCCAATTAGGCCCTGCGTTATTTGACTAAGTGTGCCAGATTAATCGCAGGTATTAATTACAGGGTACGGAGGGCAGAAATGCAATTATCAGCACCTTCTCTTTGTGGGAGGTGGCCGTGGGCAGTGGAAATGGGAGAACCTGATCAAAGCTTACCGAGGTCGTCTTTCGAGCTGCGGCTGGGTGAGGGGATCATTCTGTAGGCTGGGAAGTGGAGAATCACAGGGCCTTGCTCTGGGCTGCCAGCTGGCCTGACCCTGAGGGCGGTTCAAATGGTTCAGATTCTGGCATGGGCTCTATGCAGGGAAGGTGTTGGTAGTCCGGGTGGGACACAGCTCCGGTCTTAGCTCTGCCCTGATGCACCAGCTGAGCCTGGACCAGTGATCCGATCTGGAATTTAGTTTCTCATCTGTTAAGGAGGAGTTGTTCTGGAGTTAGTGTTTCTCAAAACAGGGTTCTGTTGGCCCTTGGGACTGGTCAGTTCTTCCTGTGTGGGACTACTCCACACGTTGCCCAGGGAGCACACTCACTAGGAATCCCTTCTGCCCACCCTAGACACCTCTAAACCACTGGGCCATCGCTCAACATGTCCCTTAGGGAGACAGTACCACCCCTGGCTGAGACCCCCTATCCCACAGCCTTCCTGGAGGCTGTGTCTCCCCCTCAGACTGGGGCTCCCTGAGGGCAGGGCTGTGTCTCTCCCTCCTCAGACTGGGGCTCCTCTACCTCAGGGTCCTTCGTTTGAGAAATGGGGATTACAATGTGCCTTCTTCATTGGGGTCTGGAGAGTAAATGTGATGTCACTGGTAAGAATGATGAAAAGTGCCTGGCACGTAGTAAGTATAATATTTGTCACCGCTATGATGTGTACAACCTCCTCCTGAGTATTAATTATCTAACTTCAACCCTTCAAAGCACATGCCATTGTCCCCATTTTACGGATGGGGAAACTGAGGACCCGAGAGGTTCAATAACTTGCCAGATTTCAACAGTAGGTCAGGGACTTCCTAGCCTGGCCCATTTGAGGGAGGGGGGACATGACGAGGCCAGGCATTTACTGACCTCTTTTATCCATTGTCTGTGCTGTGGGGGTGGAGAAAAGACAGGACAGTAGCCGGGGTCTTCAAGTGATTACTTTCAGCTCAGGGAGGCAGACTGGTGGTGAGGGCCTTCCGGGGACTGTCCAGCCACACACTTCTCAGGCACCAGGTCTATAAATCCAAACCTGGAGTCCAGGAGGTCCTTCCCCTCTCTGGACCGATTGAGATGGTTCTCAAGAGCATGAAATGAAGCCTGAACTCCAGGACCAGGTCTGTAAATAGCAAGGCTGGGGGGGCCAGGGAATTCATGGAGTCTTGTCCAAGGGGGCTGCTCCCCGGGGCGGCTGCGGAAAGGGAACCACCCTGGCAGGATACTTCCTCCATTATTGCTGGGAGCAGCAAAGGAAGGTGAAGCAGGCCACAGAGTCTCACATGCAGACATTCAGAGCCCAATCAGCATATCACAGAGAAGCCACAGAAAGCTCAGGGACACGCCAAGGGATGGAAGTCAGCCACTTCTCTGCCAGCTTCCTCTCCTCACTATGGTCCATAAGGCCTGGTGACATCTCCAGGGTGGCTACCCCAACCTCTCTGACCTCATCTTTGTGCCACTGTGTCTAGACACACTGACATTTCTGTTCCTCTTTCTTACCTCAGGGCCTTTGCACTTACAGTCAATGCTGCCTGGAATGCTTTTCACCTGCACCTTCCTCTGGCTGACTCCTTATTACTCGATCTCAGATCAGAATCCTCTATTCAGAAAGGCCTTCCCAAACCACCGCCACATTGTTGAACATTGTTTATTGTTTATCAGCATAATATTCTGAGTTCCTAAATACTGCCTGGCACTTAATAGGGCCTCAGTGAACAACAAATGAATGAAGAATGAGACACAGCTTCTGATATCAGAAATCATTCAGCCTGAGGGAGGAGACATAGCCCTCAGGGAACCCAGAGTCTGAGGGGGAGACACAGCTCTTTGCTCTGGGAACCCTAGTCTGAGGGGAGACACAGCCCTGCTCTCAGGGAGCCCCAGTCTGAGGGGGGAGATACAGTCCTGCCCGCAGGGAGCCGTGTTCGTGTTCGGAGAGGGGAGACATAACCCTGCCTCAGGGAGCCGCAATCTGAGGGCGTAAGGGGACACAGTTGTTTCTCTTTGGACAACAGTGTATCTAGCAAGTGCAAACCAAATATGTAAACTCTGAAGAAAGTGTGGCTAAGGGACCATGGGCTTATAGGGCTCAGTCCATGGAGGACTTCCCGCAAGAAGCTGCCTCTAAAAATCAATGACCCCATATCTCAGACACATCAAAGGGGTCTCACTCAGCCTAGTAGACCAACTCTATTCCTCTACATCAGAGCCAGTCAAAGTGGTCATGATCAGTGAGCGTGATTAGTGACAAACCCCACAGATCCTCCTCCACAGGACCAGACATACCTACCTGACCACTCCTTTGTGCAAGTGATTAATAAATAATAAATAATAAATTAATAAACACTATCTACCTCTCGTTTGGAGAAAAGTGTTGCCACAGGCCATTTGTTCCTTCTCTCTGCTTGTAACCCTTCCCCTCGTCACCACTTTCTCATGTCCTTCCTTCCGTCTTACCTTTATGGAATCCAGGACCACTGCAGTCTGTGAGTGGTACCTACCTGGAGTTGTACAGTGCACAACCTGTAGAGCTGTATGCAAGCAGCCCTGAAAAATTTCCAGTCTCAGGACCTAGAGACACCTCAGAAGGCCTAGAGCATAGTCTCTCAACTTTAAAATGAAGAAACTGAGGGACCTGGTGGCTCATTCAGTTAAGCCTCTGGCTCTGAATCTCAGCTCAGGTCATGATCTCAAGATTCGTGGGATCGACCCCCGTGTCAGGCTCTGCGCTGACAGCGTGGAGCCTGCTTAGGATTCTCCCTCCCTGTCTCTCTCTCTCTCTCTCTGCCCCTCCCCTGAGTTCCCTTTCTCCCCCCACTCTCAAAATAAATAAATAATCTTTAAAGAAAAATAAAATAAAGCGAAGCAACTGAGCCTTTTGGGGGAAACACAACTTCTCTGAGCTTCCACAGGGGCACCTTAATGAAACGGCTGGAAGGTGGACCCACAGCTCTCAGTTCTCCGAGCTGCAGAATGGTCTGTCCCCTGCATCTCCTCTACCCTTGCTCTCAGGCTCTGCTGAAATGTCCCCCCTCCCCTTTCCATCCCCTTTGGCACACCCTGTGCTCCCCATTCTGGTTTCAGATGAAGTCCATGCCATGTGGTGGGGTCTTCCTTAAGTGAGCCATACACCCAAGCTGTGGCACTAATCATTGGTCTGCTGCGGAGTGGGGACTCTCTGAGGTCAGAGGTCCTTGTCTGTACCAGCGTTAACAATGGCATGAAGAGCAGTGAAGGTGGGATGGGAAAGACCCCCTTACTTTCTGGTGGAGTAAAAATACAGATATTGCTTGGATAGCCATTGTAGCTCTGACCTATGCCCAGGGCATGACCTTGAGCAGTTTACTCAGCCTTTCTGGGTTCCAGGTTTCTCAACCGTACAAGGGGGTAAAAAAAACCCTCACTCATTCCCCCACACGCTCACCCCAGTGTAGTGAGGATTACATAAGGTAACTTATGTAAAGGGCCTAGCTTGGCACCAGGCACAAAGGCCCACACCATGGCTGCTCCCACCCCTCTGAAAAGCTCCCTCCTCCCCGAAGCCCTTCTCAGCCTGTGTTCTGCATGTGCGTTATGGCTCTTCCCTGTGGAAGCCGTTTAAAGGCAGGAACTGTTACTGGGAAGAGATAAAATCCTTGGCACAGCTCAGCCATTACCAGAGATGTTTAACCAGCCCGCGTTCACAGGCGGGAGGACACGCATGAAAGCGTTTTATCTTCCTCCCACAAGGGGAGAGCCGAGCCCCGTGCCAAGCCGAGATGAAGGCTTGATTTTTTCTAAGTAGACGTTTAGGATTCTACTGATGCCTTGCTAACTCCCAGTCAAATCACGACATCAAGGAAAGAAAAACTCCATTTTCTGCTAAGATGTTGAAATGGCCCTTTCCAATTAGGCAGTGGGCTCTGGGAGGGGGAGCCCAGGCAGGCAGCCCAAAGCTGGGTCTGTTTATCTGTGTGTTCTAGGGTCTGAGAGCCTCTCAGAGCTGAGCCTGCGACTCCTGAGCAGGGCTTGGCCTCCAAGCGACATCCTGCCCTCGGTGTCTCCCCCTAGTGTAGGTCGCTGCTTATCCCTAGGAGGGACAGGAGACTATTAATTACTAGTCAGTTACATGTTTTGCATATATTGGTCTGATCATCTAGTTGGAATTAGCAAAGACAAGGACTCTCATAAAATTGCCCACAAGATGCAAGTATGTGCAAACAACATCGTCTATCTGGAATTCTCCAATCCCCAGCTCTCCATAGCTCCTTGTCTACCAAGAAAGCACAGATTCACCTTTTAAGACTCAGCTCAAGGGGAGATAACAATAGCAATAACAATCACTTACATGGCTCTTTGCTAGTCACTGCTCTAATTGCTTTCCATGCACTAACTCATTTCAGCTTTTTTATATCTGTAGTGACTCAAACAATGGCCACAGATCTCTCCCGTTCCTCCCATCGGAGAGCTGGGGTCTATGACCTCTCACTTTGAATCCGGGCAGGCCCTGGGTCTGCTTTGACAAACAATGCGGTAGAAGTGATGCTGTGCCAATTTCTGCATCAGGCCTGAAGATGCTAGAAGCTTCCACTTCCATCACTTGGCACAGTGTGTTTGGGAGGCCTGGGCCACCACGTGAGGAGTCTGATTAGCCCAAGATGGTCATGCTGGAGTGGGCACATCCAAACGCTCTAGTGGACATCCCATCTAGACTCAGCCTTTCCGTCATTCCAGGCAAGGTCCAAGACGTGTGAGTGAAGCCATCTGAGACCCTCCAGGCCAGCTGAATAAAATTGAGTGGCCTCAGCCAACACTACGTGGAGCAAAATCACCACGCAGACAAACCCTGCCCAAGTACCTGACCCACCAGACCATGAGATATAATAAGATAGCCAGGGAGCAGTAGGTAACCATCACAATGACCTTCGGAGGTAGGTACAACGGGATACATTTGACAGTTGAGAAGACAGGCACAGAGCAGTCACATAAGTTGCCCAAGGTCACCTAAATATCAATTGCTGGGGCCTGGATTTGAAACCCAGACAGCTTATCCCCAAAGCCTGTGCTCCCTCGTCTTCTCTGAACTCTGTATTGACTGTTCTTCCAGCTGTCTTAACACCTCTTGAACTTACCCATGGGCAAATCTACTACCTTACTGGGTACAAAGTCTGCTGGAGCCAGGTATGGAGTCCTGGTATCATTTTAGCTCCATTCCTAGCATGGAGGAAAAATGCTCAATGTTTGTTGAAAGAGTGGAGGGGTGTGGATGGTTGGATGGATGGATGGATGGATGGACTTGGATGGGATAGAGCCTGCAAGTGTGGAGGAGCTAGAACCATTTGGCTCCATGTGAGGGTCAGTATGAGGGAAGCAGAAGGTCCTGAAGGTGAGAGAACCCTGACACGCAGAGGGGGAGCAGAGGCCCCCTTGGCTAATTATGTGGTTCTTCCCCAGTGCCCTTTCTTCTCCAAGGCCTCACAAAGAATCACTCTTTGCAAGTAAGGATTGGTTTTGTTTGTTTTTAAAGTTTATTTATTTATTTTGAGAGAGAGAGAGCATCAATAGGGGAGGGGCAGAGAGAGAGAGAGAATCCCAAGCATGCTCTGCCTGATGTGGGACTTGAACCCACGAACCATGAGATCATGACTTCAGCTGAAATCAAGAGTCAGCCGCGCAACAAACTGAGCCACCCAGGTATCATGCACAGGGATTTATTTTGAAAAGTACTTCTATTTTAGTGTTATATGTTGCCTCTAATCTTGTTTTTATTATTATTAAGTTTTTAAAATATTTATTTTTGAGAGAGAAAGAGAGGGAGAGAAAGACAGCACTAGTAGGGGAGGGGCAGAGAGAGAGGGAGACACAGAATCCAAAGCAGGCTCCAGGCTCCGAGCTGTCAGCACAGAGCCCGACGCGGGGCTCGAACTCACGAACCATGAGATCATGACCTGAGCCCAAGGTGGACGCTTAACCAACTGAGCCACCCAGGCATCCTGCATAAGGTTTGATTTTGAGAAGCACTTCTATTTTACTGTTATATGTTGTCTCTTATCTTTTCTTTTCTTTTTTTTTAAAGCACAGTCTTAACAATGACCAAAAACAGAGTCACTGAGAAATAGACATGTCAGGAACCTGGAAAATCTAGTCACTATCTGACGTAAATTTTACCTCTAAATGTCTGGTAGGCCAGGCAAAAAGGAAAATATATTACAGTTAAGAGTTCTGATTTGGGGGAGGTTGACTGATCTTCTAAATCCAGAACCAGTAACCCCCAGTAAATGCATGTACCAAAGGGTCACCTCTGACCCTCAGGCAAGAGCCTCTCCAGGCACACGTAACCCACATTTTCACCATCGGCCCACCTTGGATGCAATGGTGCCTCTTCCATCATTTCCTCTGTCATTCCCAAGTGGCCAGTAGCCTGAGTTCATTCATCTCTCATACATGAATCCTCAGTCCTGGAGGTCTTGTGCTTTTGGCTAGAGCAACCAGTGCCCTCAAGAGCTTCCAAAACTCTGGAACCTTCTAGAGAAATGAGTCTCTGGGGTCCTTCCACCAGCACTCTTCTCTTTAAAATTCTAGGCAAACAAAAGGATTTTTTATCATGTTGTCCAAGAGTGTTTTTCCAGAAGGAATGCTCACTCAAAAGCCCAGTGGAAATTTCCACTGGGGCTTTTTGTCTTGTCACCCATCACACAGAGCAGCATTCAACTTACAGGATGCAATCCCTGAGATGCCGGTGGTTAGGGCACATTCATAGGAGCAGGTACAAGGGGCCAACGCGATTATCTGGGAAGATGGAACTTCTTCTGCAAAAGGTGTGGGTCCCGCTGGGGGTTCTGAAAGAGCCATCTGTTCTTCCAAGGGGACTTTGTCACATAGATGCTCTTACAGAGGGTGTTAGATTACACAACAGTTGACCCTGAGAAGTTCACTGTCTCATTAACCCCATGAGAGTGACCAGGACAGCAGATTCTGAGCTATGAGACAGGGTGATGGGGACATCCATGCACAGCCATCCTGAACCCCCCCAGCCCCGCCCCTGCCCTGCCTTGCTCAAGGCAGATGGTTCACTGACCTGAGGAAAATGCTGAATCCCAAGCCAGATTCACCCTTTCGATCTCCTCCCTGGCACCTCCAACCGCACCACACACACACACACACACACACACACACACACACATGCACATGCACACACTCACACACTCCATTGCCCCAGTTTCTGTTCAGGAAAGTAATTCGCTTTACTAAAATTGTGAGTAAATTGTGAATCACTAAGCAAAGAACTATCAGACACAGACGAACCTGAAGATAAATCATTTTTGGAAAGTTGTCATTTTGAGGCACGCAGAGACAGACTTCCCTAATGTTAGTGAGAGCGTGGAAAAAGCCTCATGGGGTCACTGGGTATTCCCTGAACACTCCCCTTTCTATTCCTCCCTCTGGACCTTCTCACTTGCTGTTCCCTCCACCTGGAACACCTTCTCCTAACATCCATCTTTTCCTGGCAAAGTGCCATCTGTCCTTCCAGGTCCAGACATTCCTAATCCCAGCCCTGCACAAGCCCCCTTAGACCAGGGCCTCCACCTCCCCTCTCACTGTGTCTGTCACTTTGTGGTTAACAGAGGAGGCTCTGGAGCCATGGCCTGGGCTCAACTTAAGACTGCTACTTAACTTGCTGTGCAGCTTTGCAGAAGGTACTCAATCTCTCTGGGCTTCAGATTCCCCTTCCATGAGATGATGTGATTATCATCATCCCTTGGGGCTGCATGCATGGGGCTGGGCACACAAAGAAGCTCAAGCCAACTGTTAAACTGAATTGTGCAAATAAGGGATTGGCCATAGTCCTCTGGAAAAGTGGGGATATAGAGACAAAAATGCAATGAGGACTGCTCCTAGAGAAATACAGGGATCCACGGAGGAAGTCGGCGCTGGAGGTCCTGCCCAACACACCCGGACTGCCACTACCCGGCCCTGAGATTTTTTTCCTCAGCACCAACCCCCACCTCCTCTTCTGGACTCAGACACCATCTGACTTGAAAGGAAGCTCCTGCCTCAGATCTGCTCTGGAGGGGGCTGCGGGCAGCGGCAGGCTGGAAAGTGTGAAAAACCAGTTCTCTGGAGAAAGGGAGAAGACATCACCATTAGTAGTGTTTGCCAATTTCCCTGCTGTAAAGACTCCCAACAATGGCTGATTTCAAGTTACCCACACGTTGTCATTGAATGAGGAGTTCGGAAGAGATACATTGTAGCGCTCCATTATATGGTATTTCCATCAGATGCCTACAACAGTGTAAGTAACCTGAAGACTACGGATCATGGTAAAGTGTAGCTAAACCATTGGGAAATGATGGGTTTTGAATATTTATAAACTTTCTTTTTGATAGGACATTAAATGTAGGTTTATACAGTATTGTTTTAAATTATAGTTGTGTTTTAAAAGTGCCTGTCAGGGGCGCCTGGGTGGCTCAGTCAGTGGAGCATCCGACTTCGGCTTGGGTCATGACCTCACAGCTTGTGGGTTTGAACCTGGTGTGGAGCTCTGTGCTGACAGCTCAGAGCCTGAAGCCTCTGGGTCTCCCTCTTTCTCTGCCCCTCCCCTGATCACGCTTTGTCTCTCTCAAAATAAATAAACGTTCAAATTTTTTTTAAGTGCCCAAAGTTTCTGAAACGTTAACAATTGGCTCCTCCCTCATTAGCAACCTTGATGCTCTTTGCAAAACATACTTACCTCAGGGCCTTTGCACTTGCAGTGCAGCGTTCCCTGCCTAGTACGTTCTTTCCCCAGATAACCATGTGATTCCCTCCCCTTTTCCTTCAGCTCCTGTGCACGGATTACTTTGTCCCTTATTAAAAGACCTTCTCTGGCCATTCTATATAAAATAGCAGCACCCCCTTCCCTCAGTACTTCCTAACCTCCTAACTCTGCTGTACTTTTCCCCAGAGCCCTTAGCACCACGGTAGTCCAGATAAACCAGATAGTGTTATCTGTTATCTGTTAGCTGTTTATTTATTGTCCATCTTCCCCCACTGGCAACTCCCTGAGGACAAGGACTTCCCTCCATTGTATTCTCTGATCCCCAGTTAACCTGTGTCTGGCAGATAGTAGGTGCTAAATATGTCTTTGTAGACTGACTCAGCGCTTACAGCTCTCCGCAGCCTGCACGGTGCAGCCTCCATTGTTATCTCATCTGTTCCTAACAGCAGGGCGGTTATGAGGACTCCCATTTTGCGGAGAACTCCCTCCTGCACTGTAGAAATTAGGAGGCTTAGAGATAAAGTGGCTTGTCCAAGACCTCAGCTGGCAGAGGGTCTGGTCAGGCTGGCATTCTGTCCTCTTGACTGCTAAGGCAGGGCTCTCTGCCCCCAGAACTGAGATGCGTCTCACACAGTGTAGGAGAAACCCCCTTGTGTGATATACCCTGGAGGCTGGGAATTTGCAGGTCATATGATGTGCTGCCTCTCCTGAGCCCCTAATGAAGTTTCTGGAACACATCAACTGCTCAGGAAACATGTTTCTAGGGTGAATTGAAGTCAGACAAGTTTTTTTTCCCCCAATGCCCTTTCTCACCCCGCACCCAAGTTCCATCCTTTCTACCTGTAAGATCTCCTTATCAGGGCACCTGGGGGGCTTAGTCATTAACTCTTGATTTCAGCTCACGTCATGATCTCATGGTTTGTGAGATCAAGCCCCGAGTCGGGCACTGTGCTAACAGCAAGGAGCCTGCTTGGGATTCTCTCTCACTCTTTCTCTGCCTCTCTCTCTCTCTGTCTCTCTCTCAAAATAAATAAACAAACATTAAAGAAAAGATCTCCTTATCAGGTATTAGGAAGCTCTAATGAAGCCTCCAGGGTCAAGCTTTGCCTGCCAAGGCCTAAATATATTTTTAGGTCATATGCAATCACAGCCACCCTCAACTCCTGTTGAGTACAAGGACGTGCTCAACAAATAAATGTTGGATGGATGGATGGATGGATGGATAGATGGGTGGGTGGGTGGGTGGATGGGTGGATAGATGCATAAAGTGTTTGTGTGTGTGTGTGTATGTGTGTGCAGATGAGAGTTTGCTACATTGATGGTGGGATTTTAGGCATCCTGTGAGAAGGGAAAAGGAAGAAGGATCTTCTGGAGCCATAGCACTGATAGGCTGGGAACTGCCTTTCCCTGTCACAGCCCTGAGGTAGTGAGTCTGCCCCAGAATTAAAGAATGTATTGAAAGGGGCACAGGGGGAGTGGTTCATTTTTCTGATGACTGGTGGGCCCAGCACCTGCTCCGATCTCCTTGTTATTCTTTGAGGGATGTTCTTGCCCTGCGGGGCGGGAAGAGAGGGGGGGCTGGTGGGGAGGGGGCAGGGGAGCCAGGCTCCATAGGTCGCCTTCCAGAAAATGAGATGTCAGCTGGCAGGACTGAATTAATATAAGGAAGTGGACCCTGCTGACCCAGCCTCAATCTTGGTAAATCTTGGGTTTAGGAACTTTCTCCGTGGCCTCGAGTTCTCAAAGGAGCAGCTGGAGGCCAGGTATGGAGAAGCAGATGTGCGTATACAAGGTGAGTGTGTGTATGGAGGGGGTTAACTACCTGGTTCCCAGTCCTTCTGAATAATACTTGCTTATAAAGGGGAAATACTGGCTGTTTCCTGGACAACTATTCCCAGAGAGGACCAGAGGCAAGTTGGGGAGAATCTAGGCCTTCCAGAACCTTGGGCAGTAGGAGCCAGAAGTGCCCTTGGTGATTGCAAGGCTTCCCAACCCTTTCCAATGCTAAGAATGACCTGCCATAATTGTTCAGTATTACAAGCTCTAGGCCAGTGGATGTCTTACTTTAGCAGGCACCAGACTCACCCAGAGAGCTTGTTCAAACAACTGGGGGCCCTGCCCCCAGACTTCAATTCAGTATCTCTCGTGTTGGACCTGACAATTTACTTGGGTTGCATAACGAATCCCAAGAGGTGCCCGTCGCTGCTGCTCCTGGGACCACACTTTGAGAATCACTGCCTAGTTGGCTCCCTGGACCAGAATCTCCAGGAGAAAGATCTGGAAGCCATTTTCACAACTTCCCAGGTGACTCCTAGCATCATGGTACTTTAGGAAGCTACTAAAATGTGAGGGCCACCTATAGCAGAAGCACCTGGGGACCTTTGTTAAAATGCAGATTCCCAGGCCCTGCCTTGGCTCTGAGGACTCAGAACCCTTAGGGGTGGGGCCCAGGAATCAGCATTGAACCAGCTCTCCCAGAGATTCCAAGCTAATTGCAGTTTGAGAGTCATGTGACCTTGTATAGCCTCCTGTATTACACAGGAGTAAACTGAGGCCCAGAGAGGTGAACTTGTAGGCCAAAACACTCAGTTTAGTGGCCAAACTGAACCCCAAACTGGGCTGTTTTCCAAGAAAAGAAGAAAACTCCAAGGTTAGGGCAAACTCGGGTTGTCTTGGGAATCCCAAACCCCCAGGCACTTTGGCTGAAGCTCTCTGAATCCTGGAGTTTTCTCTTTAGGTGCAGGAGCCACAGGGCACCATTCCCCAAACATGCCACCCTCCTTTCCATCGTGGTGCCTTGGTGCCTTTACTCCACCTAAGGACTCAGCCAGGCACACCCTCTCTACCTGCCAGCATCTTTCTCGTCTCAGCTCGTCTCTCTATGAAGCTCTGGTGACCCCCAGCAGGTGCATGGTCTCCTCTGGACTTGCATTGATCTTAAACACTTGTCCACAGCTGCTCTCACTGCGGTGACAAGGACCAACTTATTTAGCTTTCCAAGCATGCTCGTCCTACTTGGTGACCCTCTGCTGTACTGGCCACGGGTAACAGGTGGGAGAACACTGGAATGATGCTACCCATGGATGCACTGTGGAGCCATGATGCAGGCGGGCTGGAGTTCTGGCAAAAGCAGATCCATCCAGAGAGCATTTTCCGGAAAGAAGAGGAGGGTAAGGAAGATTCTAAGGGGCTTGGATCTCTGCTGTGAGATGTAATTCATGCCTCATTCCTCCTCTTTCTAAAGAATCTTCAGCAAAACCACCCAACATTTTCAAAGGCTTTTGGATTCAGGTTTTTCTGTATTTTTACTGTAATAATTCCTAAATGGAATCAAGAAGGCCTATTTTCAATGGGGTCTGGACACTCTGTTTTGTCGTTCTGCTGGCCATTGCTGCTTATCCAATTACCTTAGCAAATAAAAAAAAAACAGTATTCTTTCTCTCTTATGGTTTCTAGGTCAGAAATTTGGGTGTGGCTTAGCTGGGTGGTGCTGGCCTGGGATGTCTCGTTAAACTGCAGACAAGATGCCAGTCACCCAAAGGCTTGGATGGGCTGGAGGAACCCGGAGGGGGGGGGGCAGCAATGGCTTCCATCATGGCTCCCTCACATGGCTGCCAAGTTGATGCTGGGTTGGTGGAAGACTGCAGTTTCTCCTCACGTCAGCCTCTTCCAAGGTTGTGTGAGTGTCTAACAGCTAGTAAGCTGGCTTCCCCCAGTGCAGGCAGTTCAAGAGAAAGAGAAGCAGACAGAAGTGGCACTGTCTTTTGTGACCTAGCTTTGGAAGTCGCACATCATCACTTCCACCACATTCTGTTGACCAGGAAAAAATCACTAAGTCAGCCCATACACAAGGGACTTTGGCTCCATCTGTTGAAGGGAGGAGTGCTGATGATTCTTGAGTAGATTTTTTTTAAGTTTATGTATTTATTTGGGGGGAGGGATGTGGGGAGAGAGAGAGAGAGACAGAGAGAGAGAGAGAGAGAGAGACAGAGAGAGAGAGAGAGAGAGAGAATCCCAAGCAGGCTCCATACTGTCAGCACAGAGTGCAGCTTGGGGCTCAAACTCACAAACTGTGAGATCATGACCTGAGGCAGAACCTAGAAATCAGGCGCTTAACCTACTGAGCCCCCCCGGTACCCCGATTCTTGAGTAGATTTGGAAGTGCTCCAAGTTATAGTGTATGAGAGACTTGGTACCTGTGTCCGGGACATAGTAGAAGCTCACTAAATGTCTGAGCTGACTGCCCATCTTTCCCTAATGCCACTCTGAGGCTGAGATGGGACTGGGAAACAACAGCCACTGGCCTGGGGTGGAACTGTCCTGGGGCATCGCTGGCTGTACAGTGGTAGGCTTGGGCTCTGCCCTATCTGGTTCATGTGGGACAGCCTTCCCTGGCCTGGGTCTCTGGTCAACAGTGTCCTTCCCGTCCTGTGCACGCCTTTGGCTCCCAGCCTCCTGCATGGCTCCTGTCTACAGGAAAAGGCCTGGGTGGGCAGCCACTTCCCCCCTTGGGTTTGCCTCCAGGCCCGAGTTCTTTCTAGAGAGACACTATTTTATTCCACTGTGACATGGTAGGGGCAGGTCAAGGGGGTGGGAACAAATGGCACACAAGGACACTGTAACATGGAAATTAATCAAACAAGCTCTTCTCCTTATGGTCTTTACTTGCCCGTTTTAAAGCACCAACGCTTTGCTTGGACTGTTGCCCCCACCCAGAGTGCCCTTCCTTTTCCCCTCTGCCTGCAGACCTACTCCCTGGGAGACAGTGTGGCTAGCAGAAAGAACCCATGCCTTCAGATCAAAAGCTGTAAACTCAAGGTATGGGTTTGCCACATGGCCCCGCAACGTCCTGGCCGAGGCAGCCCACGACCTTTCTCAGCCTCAATTTTTCTCATTGGTAAGATGGGGAAATTACACCACCTCAGCGTCTTATTCAAATGCCTATTTTTTATTATAATGTTCATTTTACTTTTATTTCTTTATTTTTTAAATTTAAATCCAAGTTAGTTAGCATATCGTGTAATAATGATTTCAGGAATAGAATTTAGTGACTCATCGCTCACATATAATACCCAGTGCTCATCCCAACCAGCGTCCTCCTCACTGCCCATCATCCATCTAGCCCATCCCCCCACCCTGTACCCGACCAGCAATCCTCAGTTTGTTCTCTGTATTTAA
The DNA here is from genome assembly GCF_027475565.1 of Acinonyx jubatus. Lineage (NCBI taxonomy): Eukaryota > Metazoa > Chordata > Mammalia > Carnivora > Felidae > Acinonyx > Acinonyx jubatus. Next base: position 111,620,717 of record NC_069385.1, on the reverse strand, counting down.
GAGTCTCTTGTGGTTTGTCTCCCTCTCTGTTTTTATATTATTTTTGCTTCTTTCCCTCATGTTGATTTGTTTTGTATCTTAAATTCCACATGAGTTAAATCATTTGATAGTTTTCTTTCTCTGACTGACTTATTTCACTTAGCATAATACACTTTAGTTCCATCCTCATTGTTGCAAGTGGCAAAATTCCATTCTTTTTGATTGCCAAGTAATATTCCAGTGTGTGTGTGTGTGTGTGTGTGTGTGTGTGTGTGTGTGTGTATCACATCTTCTTTATCCATTCATCAGTTGATGGACATTTGGGCTTTTTCCATACTTTGGCCATTGTCAATAGTGCTGATACAAACATTGGGGTGTATGTGCCCCTTTGAATCAGCATTTTTGTATCCTTAGGATAAATACCTACTAGTGCAATTGCTGGGTCGTAGGGTAGTTCTATTTTTAATTTTTTGAGGAACCTCCATACTGTTTTCTAGAGTGGGTGCACAAGTCTGCATTCCCACCAGCAGTGCAAAAATGTTCCCCTTTCTCCACGTTCTCGCTGACATCTTTTGTTTCCTGAGTTGTTAATTTTAGCCATTCTGGCAGGTGTGAGATAGTATCTTCTTGTGGTTTTGATTTGTTTTCCCTGAGGATGAGTGATGTTGAGCATTTTTTCATGTGTGTTAGCCACCTGGATGTCTTCTTCGTAAAAGTGTCTATTCCTGTCTTTTGCCCATTTCTTCACTGGGTTATTTGTTTTTTGGGTGTTGAGTTTGATAAGTTCTTTACAGATTTTGGATACTAACCCTTTGTCTGATATGTCATTTGCAAATATGTTCTCCCATTCTGTCAGTTGCCTTTTAGTTTTTCTGATTATTTCCTTTGCAGTGCAGAAGCTTTTTATCTTGATGAGGTCCCAATAGTTCATTTGGCTTTTGTTTCCCTTGCCTCCAGAGATATGTCAAGTAAGAAGTTACTGTGGCTGAGGTCAAAGAGGTGGTTGCCTGTGTTCTCCTCCAGGATTTTGATGGCTTCCTGTCTTATGTTCAGGTCTTTCATCCATTTTGAGTTTATTTTTATGTATGGTGTAAGAAAGTGGTCAGGTTCATTCTTCTGCACATCGCTCTCCAATTTTCCCAGCACCAATTGCTGAGGAGACTGTCTTTTTTCCATTGGATATTCTTTCCCGCTTTGTCAAAGATTAGTTGGCCATACGTTTGTGGGTCCATTTCTGGGTTCTCTCTTCTGTTCCATTGACCTGTGTGTCTTTTTTTGTGCCAGTACCATACTCTCTACCATTACAGCTTTGTAATAATGGCTTGAAGTCTGGGATTGCGATGCCTCCAACTTTGGTTTTCTTTTTCAGGATTGCTTTGGCTATTTGGTGTCTTTTCTGGTTCCATACAAATTTTAGGATTGTTTGTTCTAGCTCTGTGAAGAATGCTGGTGTTGTTTTGATAGGGAATTGCTCGAATGCTTAAATGAGAAAAAGACAGGAAAGTGCTTTTCACAAAGTGTTTTACAAACCCCTGTATGCAAGAAGTCATTATTTTTCCTCTCCATCCTCCAGAGCCCAGCTCACATTCACATTTATGAACCCTTCCAGCAATTAGGTCTCAACAATACGTCTCTGTATTTAATCTGGCCACCTTCAACTTTCTCCTTTCATTTGTGTTAGACCGGTGAGAGTAAGCTCCACAGGATCTGCCCGTGTCTCCACCACAGCAGACAGTGCAGTGCTGGGTCCACACGGGTGCTTAGAGCATCTGTGCTGACAGACCACGCCACAGGCATGCTGACCTTTGGGGGCCTGAAACAGAATCGCTCTCTATCTTCAATTCTTCTCTCTATGATCCTGTTGAGGCTCGTTTAGTGGAGACCGTGCCATTCTGTGCAGTCCGTTTCCAGCTTCTACTTTGTTTCTAATGGCCTATGCCTGATGTTCTTTTCAAAGAACCGCCTTTGAGAACTGCTTAGTCTCCACTTGTAGTCAGCAGGCAAGTGTCTGGGACTTTGAGTCCCTTCCAGCCCACAGCAGCCCTTAGTCAATGATTGCCTGGTGCCAGAGTCAGAGAGCTCAGCACCCTTGCCTTAGAGATTTGATGTGAAATTTACACGACAGAGCTCCCCCCAGGATCAGTCTGAGGCTGGGACCTTGCCTGAACTTACTCCTTGCTTCACCTTCTTTGTCCTTCTTCCTCAGTTCCTTTCCAGCTTCCTAAATACATCCTTTGCACACAAATCCTCAGCTCAGGACCTGCTTTCTGGGGAACGTGCTAAGATATCCTCAGCCAGGCTCCCATCGGAAAGAGCAAGGCAGTTCTGATGAGCCACATGGACCAAGGTTGTGCAGAAAGGAAAGGGAAGGAAGAAAACCAAATGCCTTTTCCTGTTTGGGCTGCTTCCTGATCGCCACCAGCACCACTACTGGGGAGAAAAAAAGTGATTAATTTTCAGTTTACCTTTTCTTTAACATAACAAACTTCCGCTTTTTGAGGCTTAATTGGATCTATTCTTGGATGTGACAAAAAGTTAGTGGGAGATGAAAGGGGCATATCAAGGAAAAAAAAAACATTCCAAGTGAATAATTTAAGATCACATCCATAATTAATGGCATTTGGCATGCTTCCCCTGGAAACCTAATCATAGCTCGGAATGTGCTAATTAGAGACGTTTGGTGCAAATCCGTCTTTGCAGGTGTGGAGAAGCCTGCTCGGCTCTGTTCCTTTCAGCACCGGGTGGTGGGTGGCGGGTGGTGGTGGCGGCAGTGGTTCCGGAGCCTCAGGTTGGGCGGGACTTGAATAAAGGATCAACGATGGCGCTCCATTTTGAAAAGCCTTATGGTGTGAAATGAGTTTCTCTTTTTGTTGAACAGGGGACCACTCTGTGCATTTGATGGTGAGGCACAGTGGGTTGTCTAGACAGACACTTTAAGTACATTCCCCCCCCTCTTTAGGGAAGACAAGAGAACCCAACAGGGCTAGAGCGGGGAGGAGGGAAGCCAGGAGTGGACTGGGTCCCCCCAGCTCCTACTTCCAACACACGGTGGGATGGACAAGATAACCTGTCCCAGAGCCAGGTGCACCTCAGATCAGGTAAGGCCCCAGGGCATCTTTGGTTTACTATTCCGTGTCTCCTCCAGGAGGCTGAAACCACATGTTCAACCCTTGGGCTCCCTGCTCTCTGACTTCTGGTTGGATTTGGCATGTTGGGAGCCATGTGGGAGGTTGGAGGGAGGGTGGGAAAACAGAGCCCAGGGTACTCACTTTCCATTTCCCCCCTCCTCCCTGCTGTGGTCTGCCTGGGCCCCAGAAGTAAGATTCCATTTCTTTGTGGGCAGTCTTCTCATCTTAGGGTCTTGGTCCAGGCCAAGGGGCATATATCCCATCCCTACCAGCCTGCTCCGGTGCTCAGCCTCATGATTTCCCTATCTGCCCACCACTTTGTAAACAGCTGCTTTATTAGACTCTCTTCAAATGATCCTAATTTGAGGATGACATTTCTTAACAGCTCTGTTAGGACCCTGAATACGAATAATTGCACAAGAGTGATATTCTTTTTAAATGGAGCTCTCTCCCTTAAAAGCCAATAGTTTGGCAAATATTCTCTTCCCTTTGAGGGGAAATCTTTATAAAATGCATCCCTTGTTCCCCTGCCATCTTAAAGCAAAGTAACTACACATGATTTCAGAGCTGCTGTAGATAATCCTTCCTGAACATCAGAGGCTCCGTGCTGGACACTGCAGACTTTGGGGACTGTTAGGGACTGAAGTGAGTCGAGGCTCTTCTCCACTAATGTGACTGCACTTGAAGACAGGGCCTCGAAGGAGGTCGTCAAGGTTAAATGGGATCTTAAGGGTGGGGCCCTGATCCAGTAGAACGGCTCTTCTTAGGAGAAGACGAAGAGACACCAGGACTTTCTCTCTCTCTCCAGCACACAGAGGGAAGGCCACGTGAGGACACAGTAACAAGATGGCCTTTTGCAAGCCAGATAGGGGTTCTTACCAGAAACCACCCCTGCCAGCAACCCTGGTCTCGGACTTCTAGCATTCAGAACTGTGAGAAAAGAAATGTCTGTTTAAGCCACCTAGTCTATGGTATTTTGTTTTGGTGGCCTGAGCCCCGACTAATACAGAGACTCAGGAGTGTATGACTGTTTGCCCGTGTCTACTCCACTTTGGTTTTACAGCTTCTTTGCCTGAGCTTTTTCAGCCAGATCTTACCCCTCGCTGCCAATAGTGTTACTACCTTTGGTGGAGCCATCCTTTATCGTTCCCTTAAATATTACTTGTCGCTTACTAGTGCGAAAATGGCACGTGAGACCAGAAAAAAATCAAGTTTATTAGAATTGTGTATAAAACAAGAGTTAACAGGTTCTGAGCGAGGGTCTAAATAGCTATTCCTTGACTAGAACACGTATTTTAACACGTAGGCTTTATCATGAGGACTTTTTAAATGCCTGGAAGCTTTTTTTTTTTTTTTTTCTGACTCTGGAATACTTGCTACGTTCTCGTGCAGCCGAGGATGCCAAATCGGCTGCATAAAGGATAAATGTGGCATCACAGACACTTGTGACTTTTGGGAACCAAGTGCCTAGAACACAAGGAAACTTTAAGTCTTGTAAGATCAGGTCTTACCTCACACACGAGGATTGCTGGGCTCGAAACGAGAAACATGACTCCTGTCCCCTTGTCACACGCCCCCTGGGAGGAGAGACGACTGTGGCTTCATCCGTCCCAGTGGGTTCCCAGGGACTTTGATTCACTCTCAGGCTCTGCATGAACCATCCTTTGTCCTGGCCTGGACGGCACTGGACTAGTCGATACGGGCCGATTTTATGAGGTGCCGCCCGTGAAACTGTGCGTACGACTCCCCTCCAACCTCCTTGGCTTGTAATGCTCATTGGCAGAGACAGCTAATCGATAGTTGCTCCTCACCAGCCCCATAGATATCGACTCAGGGCTCGGGAAGACTTTATAAGGAGTCATTGGGGGGATTCTTTCAGTTCAAATTGAATTGTGGGCCATTAAATCTCTTTAGTAAAAGACTGCTCCTCATATCATATGCCAATGCTCCCTCTGAATTTTTAACCAGCTTCAGAGAACAACCGCCTTTGCTAGAACCATCTCAGCAGGTCCCAGATTTTTTTTTTTTTCCCCTCCAGCAGATCTGGTTAATTGTTATGGATTTTCCAGCAGGTAAAAGCCTTCGGAGTTTGGAAAGAGCAGGCTTTGTTTTCTTTTCAAAAGAAAACCAATTCAGGTGGTTCTGTCTAGAGACACAGGAAAAGAGTGAAGGAAGAAAGGAAGGAGAGGGGGAAGCAAGAGGAGAGAGAGAACGGGATGTGGGGTCCCTGCCATTCAGGGTGTCTCAGAGGAAACTAGACGTCGATCAGATGCCACACGTGTGCACCCACACGCGTGCAGCTTGACGCACAAGCAGACCTACAGCCGGACACACAAGCGTGTGGACACACCCACAGTCACTCAGGCAAACCACCACACGGAAACACACACGTTCAAGTACCTGCGTTACACGAACACCGCTGTGCTCGTGCACAGAGACACATGCACGCGCGCAGCCCGGCTCCATCACTGCTAACTCGTGACAGTAGCTGAGTTATGTGTCTGCTCCCAACCTTGCTGTCCACGTCTATAAACCAGGAGGTGGGCCTTAGATAATAGGGTCATGTGCAGAATAGATTTGTCCACGGGTGAAAATCGTTGGGCACATACAGGCACTAAATGTCTGGTCCCCCACCTGCAATCCTTGGTGAGATCCGCCTTGGAATCAGAGATGGGAGGAGTCTTTAAAACCCTCATTTTATCAAAGAGCATGCTGAGCCCCCCCCCCCCCCCCCCCCCAAATGATGTGGTTGTTCAAGGTCACTGAGTGATTTAGTAACAGGCTGGGACTACACTCCTGGTCTCCTTCCTTTTTATTTTCTATTACACTGCCTCCATCAAGGAGAAGGGAGAGGCCCTCCTTGCCCCAGCAAGATTAATTGTTTTTATTAACAACTCACATTTGTGTAACATTTTAGTCTTTTCAAAGAGCAGAGTCTAATTAAAAATTGCAGTCCTAAGAGAAGCTGCCGTGGGCCTCTTATGGTCACCCCTGCCCAGGGTGAAGGGAAGGGAAGCCAGAGAATAGGCCTCATTTAATATGAAAATATCACCCCCAGGTCTGACCTCCGTAGCCTGGTCATGTGTCTTTAGAGGATGGCGACACCCGGGGATTTACTCGGGCTCCCCTGCCTGGCAACAGTTGTCAATTTTAGGAAAGGCACAGTGCACTGTGGGGAGAGGTACCAGGCCAGGCTGGGAACCAGAGCCCCAACTCACAACAGTTAATTGCACACGCAGTGTGAGGCTGGAAATGCTGATGACCTTGTGGAGCTCATGGTTTCATAACATTTAAGCATTTGCCACAAGCCAGGTACTATTGAAAAACTTTCTATTTTTTTTGTTTATTTATTTATTTTGAGAGAGAGAGAGAGAGAGCTCATGTGCACACGTGGGGGAGGGGCAGAGAGAAGGAGAGACAGAATCCCAAGCAGGCTCCCAGGCAGAGCCCGGGGCTCAAACTCACGAATTGTGAGATTGTGACCTGAGCCCAGATCAAGAGTCGGATGCTTAATTGACTGAGTCGCCCAGGCACCCCCTATTATAAAGCTTTCTATGTCATCCTTCATCCAATCTTCAGACAATTCTATGAGGTTGGGTCGGTCATTATCCATTTTACAAGTGAGGTTAAGTCACCGGCCCAAGTTCTAAGTCTAAGGCATCTGAATCCACACACCTAACGACGCCACTGTCTTCATTCGGGTTCACCCTGCACATGCCTGAGCAAAGGACTTGAGTGCAAATAGTTGAGCAGCAGATCCCAGGAAACACAGGAAGAGGAGAGGGGCTGTGGGGTAGGGAAGGTAAGGAAGCCAATGCCACGTGCACGGAGAGCCGATTACCAGCTGGAGGAGCAGGAGGAGTCAGTGCACCTTGAACTTATGTACCTGTTTCCATCAAACGTGGGTTAAGCTGCTCCTGGCACGTTCATTCCCCAGCTCCTCTAGTTTGCCACAAACAGAGAAGGCTCCAGAGGCCAAGGAAAGCCCTCAGCCAAGAAACTCAAAAGCACCCGCAGGCATTTGGAAGGTGGCTGGTGTGCACCAGAGGGGGTGTGGGTGGGGCATTGACTGTGTTCAGTATGCCCGCCCCAACCTTCCAGATGGCAGGAGAGGACAGGGATCCTCACCTCCAGCTCAGAAATCAAAACAGGGAGGGGCACCTGGGTGGCTCAATGGGTTGGGCAGCTGCCTCTTGATTTCGGCTCAGGGCATGATCTTGTGGTTCATGAGTTCGAGCCCCACATTGGGATCCATGCCTGACAGTGTGGAACCTGCTTGGAATTTTCTGTCTCCCTCTCTCTCTGCCCCTCCCCCACTCATGCACGCACACAGTCACTCTGTCTCTACCAAAATAAAGAAATAAACTAAAAAACAAACAAACCAGAAGGACCCAAGGGGGTATGTCGTTAAAGATCTGAAGTGCGTACCTGCCACACTGGGCTGTGTCCCCACTCCCCCTGGTTCTCAGCTTGCAGATGAGCTTCCACGGTACCAATCCAGGCACTTCCCCCATCCCAACACAGAACATGTTGTCAGGCCTGACCTTGGGCAATTTCAGCTCAAGGATGAGACAAAGACCTCACCTAACTCAACTGCCTCACCTGTCCCGCCCCTGCCCCACCCTTGGCCTTGAACAGCACCACAGACACCCTTGAGTTGAATCAGGTGTATGTCATTCTTCCCCCAACCCTGATTGGGGAGTTACTTACTGCAAGGCATGGGGCAGAGAGGGGGGCAGCAGGCAGAAGGAAGGGACCCATGTCCCACCCCCAAAGTGAGGCTGGTCCCCAAAGTTGAGCCCTCCTGGATTGGAGCAGTAACAATGAATATGCATGTCCTCGTTTGCTTGGAATTGCTGTAACCAGGCTGTTGTGTCAGCCAAGTATTGGAAAATGCCAATGGAACGTGGAGAAAAGTCAATAGACATATGTAAAAGGCAATCATTACATTTAAAATGGTTTCCCCCCCGAAGGCCTTGAGAAAACTGTCGCTATCAAGGAAAAAAGTGGGGCTCTACTAGCCTGGAAATGCCTGTCAGCATGGGCAGCTGCCCGGGCCTGCAGATCAGACTGGCCTTCTTCATCCATCTGACAACGACTTGTCAGGCGGCACCCGAGGGGACGGTGTCACCGGGAAGGCAGACCATGAACCAGCAGGTCCACAGTGACTCCCAGGGAAGGGTTAGACTTCTTTTTGACCTCCCAGAATTCACACTGCCTTTATTTCTAGCACTCTGGGCAGCACAGAGATTCAAAAGAGTCTGTGGCCTTAAGGAAACCCCAGTGGCCTCACCTGTAGATTAGGAGTAACAATGCCTCTCAGAATAAGGAGTAGTCTATGAAGTGTCTGAAAGACAGCACAATGCCTGGTGCTAGGTGTTACTGTAACCATCACTGTCTGAACTGTTCATTATCTGTCTCCCATCTGGAAAGTTAGCTCCATGAGCAGAGAGAAAGGGGTGCTGTGGGCTTCCTTCCCACCCCGGCAACCGGACTTGGCACATTGTGGGTGCTTTGTAAGTAGCGAATGAATGAATGAGTGGATGAGTGGATGAATTGGGACAACTCCTGACAAATAATAACGTCGAGCTTTGTTATGTAGGACTTTAACCCCGGATTAGGTAAGACACCCTGTATTCTTGCCTTGTAACACCATCACACTCATATTAGCTACTATTTTCTAGAATCATTTGTTTGCTAGTGTCTCTTCTATTAGAATAAAAGCTGCATGGTGAGGTCCCATCTCCCTTATTGACTGTGTATCCCCAGGGCTATGCCATGTCACCAAGTTTGTGTCTGATGACTGATGTAGGGGAGGAGGGGAATAGGGAACGAGGGAGGGGAGAAGGAGAAAATGACTAGAAAAAAATGGAGCTGTGTCTTGGAAAACTGCAGGCCCCTCGCTGACTATCAGAAGCTCTGGCTTCCCTTGTGACGGAAAGGAGGGAGTCCTTGGCTCGGACTGGGGTGGGGGTGCAGCAGCCTCTGTGTTTTCCCAGGGGAGAGGGTTGTGGTTCTGGGCCACTGATGCCTGTCAATGAACTTGGCCTGTGAAGGGATTTCATTCCCTCTGTGCTATGGTCAGTCTCTTTCCCCCTCATGGGGGAAGGGATAAACCAGAGGGGACCAGGCAGCTTCTCTGTGGAGCTCCACCACCCAGCTCCCTCGAAGCCCGTGCCAGCTCGGCGCACCTCCCGCTGTGCCTGGAAAAGGCACAGAATGTCCCCGTTTGTCTCTTGGTAAAAAGCAGTGGTTTCCAGTTTGTAATTAGGATTACTCTGCTTGCAGCATGAGGTTCCTTTTAATCACCAAAGGGTAAGCTCAGCTAGCATAATGCAACATGTTCATCCTCATACACACTGGCGGGAGGGAAGGCGACAGCGAGAGACTGGGATGAGCAGGGGACCGATTCAGTCAAAACAGGGGAGACAGAGACTGGGAGACAGCATGCTTGCTTGGAAGAGAACAGCCATTTCTGGAACAGAAGGGAGACTGGAGCAGTGCCAGGAAGGGGTGGAGGACCCGGAGGAGAGACAGCTGCCGAGCTGGAGCTAGGAAAAGAGAAACTCCCAATACCTGCGCTTAAGGAGCCCTAGTCTGAGGGGGAGACGCAGCCCTGCCCTCAGGGAACTCACTGTATTAATGCTCTCAGAAAGTTAGGTTACTGGAGGAGCTCCTAGACACTGGGGGCGGACACAGCCCTGCCCTCTGAGAGCTCTCTCTCCCATAAGGGAGGCACAGTCTTAGCAATTCTGTCCCACGAGAAAGACAGGTCCTTTGAGGTTTGGGGATCGCCAGATTAATGACAGGAGAAAGGGACGTATATTCCATTCACCCGCTACTGCATGTCAAGCAGTGTGTTAGAAGCATCCACTACTCACTTTACCCTGTGTGGATCAGGGCCTCATGTTGCCGAACTCCAGGGGTATCATGAAGGTGTGCCCTGAGGATGTGCAACACACAGCCAGTGTGTAAGCACACTTACTTGCTGCATCACAGACCAGACAGTGGGAGCACGGGGAGGTTAAGCCCAAGGACTCACAGCTGCAATGTGACGGGACCAGGATTTGAACCCGGGTTTCTGAACTCTGGTCAAGTGCTCCTTGGGCAGTTCCTGACCTGTGAGGGGAAGCAGAACAGGGAGAGAGAGAGAGCACAGCCTCCGTGTACATCCTGTGTCCAGGCCCAGTTGCTGGACAGCAGTGTGAAAGGGTGGCCTGCCAGCAGGCAGCTCTGTGGTCCCTGTGAGCAGGACGAAGGGAGAAGGGGACACGGAACTTGAACAGGGAAAGCCAGATCAAGTTTGCAGGTGGGACGGGCCAGCCCTGCAAGTAACCGGTGCGTGAACCCCGCGGGACGTCTCAGGCACTTTGTGGAACAACGTGTCTTAGCCCTGTACACCCAGGGATTATGAAAGGGAGAAAAAGTATCCATTGCTGCCCCAGCTCTTGGCCAAAGGTGCTCCACACTTCCTGGTTGTGGGCACCTGAACACCGAGCAAGTGCCCACAGCACACCCATGCTGTCACCGGCTAGACCCTAAGACCTGACCTTTGCTGTCCACCTGCTTGTGCTCACTGACCTTTGTCCCACATTGTTTCCTTAAACTCTGCTTTCAATCTTATCTCTTAGCTCGGGCAAAAGACCCAACAAGTATAACATCCCGTGATGGAAACCGCAACTATCCCTCCGGGAACAACCAGTGCCTTGGAGTAACAGCTCTGGGGGCAGGACCACCCAGACCAGTTTGAACTCAAACCCCAACTCACGCCTGCGCAGATGGGCTGTGGCGTGACCCGTGGAGTGCCCAATAGTTACCCTTACCTCATTATAATACTAAAGTCTCCGCCCAAGGAGGAGCCCAAGCCTCATTTACATAACATACAATGTGTTTAAAGGCATGTTTTCTTCTTTTTTTTAATATTTTATTTTATTTTATTTTCGAGAGAGACAGAGCGTGAGCAGGGGAGGGCAGAGAGAGAGAAAGACACAGAATCAGAAGCAGGCTCCAGACACCAAGCGTGTCTGCACAGAGCCGGATGTGGGGCTTGAACCCACGAACCGTGAGATCATGACCTGAGCCGAAGTCGGAAGCTTAACCAACTGAGCCACCCAGGTGCCCCTAAAGGCATGTTTTCTTAAGGTGCATGAGCAACCTCCTGCCCGCCTCTACACAGGCTTCCCCTATCTAAAAATCCATCCTAACCCTAAACAGAAAGAAGCCATCCACACTGGTGCCTGGAGTGGTTGGACTCTGGAAGTTATTCCCCGTGATCTCCTTATTTGCTGCACGTAAACTTTCCTTTGTGCGATGGCTCACCTGGTCCCGTTTCCATCTGTGACTCACCCAGGAGCCAACTCACGTCAGTTGGATCACAATGCTGGGCGTCAGAGAAGCCCTGGGAAGGAAGGAAGAGGCGCCCGGCACAGGACAAGGTGCCAGGAGCTGGTCCAGGACTGTCTGGGACTCCGGCCGGCAGCTGGAGGCAGGAGTGGCATCGAGCAGATAAAAGCCATCCTGGACAGCGTCTGCGGCAAGCCCTGGCTGGGGGCCTCTGGGAAGCAGAGGCTGAGGAGTTGGGAATGCAAAAGCCTTACTGGGAAAGTGACACTTGAGAAGGAAAAAGAGAGAAGGCCGATGGGGAAGGGGAGTCTGCTTTTGGATCTCGAGCCCGCAAGGATTCAGTTTCCTAGTGCCTAACAACCATCTGAGATTCTGTGCTGGAAGACATGTAGCAGAGTCTCCTTGACCTGAATCAGACGCAAGGGTGCAAATTCCTAGCCTAGAATTCTGCCATCTTTGGCCAGGAAGGACTCTGATTTGTACCGGACTCCAAGGTGTCCTCAATTTCACTATCCTCCATCATCCTTTGGGATGGGATCCTTAAGTTTTTGCTGGGTACATGGACTCCTGGAAGAACATCTATATTCCCATCCTCTCTGCAAGTAGGTGTGGCTATTCGACTAAATTCCGGCCAATAGGACACAAGCTACAGCAGCCTAGACAACTCTTTGGAAGCGTCCTTAAAGGGAGGAGTGCCCTTCTCTTTCTTGTTTCCTCTACTTTGCTGGCAGGAATGTGGATGAGATGGCTGGAGCTCTAGCAGCCATACTGAATCACACCAAAGATACTATGTGCTGAGGAGGGTGAAGCCACAAGATAAAGGGATGTGTCTCAGATTCATACAGTGCTGCCATACTAGCCCTGGGCTGCCTACTTCTGCCTATTGATCATGAGGCAGAAACGAACTTCTGTCTTGCTCAAGAGACCATTATTTGAGGTTTTCTGTAATTATTCGTGTATGGATCTATCTCTATACTGCTGGGGGCTCAGGGAGGGCAGGGAGCTGATGAGACTTACTTGCTTTTGTGGCTTTGCATCCAGTCGGGAGACTGTCAAAGAGTAGGCATTTAGTGGTTGTCGAATAAATACACGAATGACATCCCTTCATTCCTACCTGACCCCTTGGATGGTGACTGAACAGTTTCCCTTCTGGTTCCATCTTGAGATGGCAGAACGGAATTCTAAGCTGGAGGCCCAGGGTCCAGACAACCAGCTTTGGCCATACCCTGAGCCACTCAGTTCTACTACTCTGAAGGCCCAGGGGAAGAGGTGAGAGCCACAAAAGGAGAGAGCTCCTCCGCAGGGGAGCCCTCCAGAGGTACATGTCCCAGCGAGCAGTGGCTTGTTGCCACAGGCCGAGGGACGGTTATCCAGAAGGACTGTGGCTCTTGATCCTGCCCTGCTGCCTTCCCTTCTGGCCTTTGCATACACACTTTCCTCTGCCAGGCCGTCTTTCTCCCCACCCCCACAGTTACCCCGTTTGGCTTACTTCGATCACTTTCCACCCTCCCCTCCCCTAGATTTCAACAAAGAAGATGCTTCTTTTTGGAAACCTTTCCTGACACTTCAACTCCCGGGGAGTGCTCCCTAGGTTGTGTTCACCCCATCTGGAAGCTCCTTCCACACTGGACAGAGGCCTCTGTGAAGTCAGACACTGTGTCCCCTTCCCTCCGAGCCTGGTAGAGGCAGGTGCTCAGGGAAGGTTTGTTGAAGTGCCCCTGACCAGCCCACAGGAGCAGAGCTTGAGATCTGGGATCACTTTCAAAGGATCTGACAGCGCAGTGCAAGCCATGGACCCCAGCCTGTGCCTCCGGCCTGTTCACCAGCCCCCACCCATCTTCTGCTTCCCCTCCCCTCTCCCCCAGCTCCTGCAACAATGACCAGGCAGGACCCCGTGTTTTCTGCTCTCAGTGACCTGTGACCAAAGCCACTGCAGCTAATTAGCAGCAGGCTGCGTGCTTGACCTCTGCCCTCGGCTGGCGCACACCATTCCCGCTCATTCTTATTAATGGGCTCAGTGCCCGCCTAGCAACCTCCACCCTCTCTCCCTTCACATGATTTAGCTTTGAGCCTGGGGCTTTCTTTCTGGTTTGCTTCACTTTGTAATTAACGCTTTCTTCTGGCTGTTCTCCTCCGCCTCCACGGACTGGGTATGATGCCGGACTGGGTCCCCCACAGACGGGCTGAGGCGGTCGTGGGCCCTGCTTTGGGGGAGATTTCAGCTGGAGCTGACACACTGCTATGAAGGGGCCCCGGGGGTGCACAGAGGGCGGGCCCCCAGAGCACATGTGGCCCAGTATCTCTGCACTGTGCAGGGGGAAGACTAAGGCCCAGAGAGGGTGAGCAGACTGTCCACAGTCACCCAGCCATCTAAAATGTCTTACCTGGTCTCCCCCCAAATAGACAAAGTCTGAAACAGGGTCTTGGCTATGGGTAGTGTATTTGGGGAAGGAACAGAAATACAGGGGAGGGAAGAATGGAATAGGGACAGCAAGCTGATGCAAGTGTGACTTACCAGCACTAGGTGCTGGGAGACTGCTCTGGAAACATTTAGTCAACATGGGGGGGGGGGGTGGGTGGGAAGGAGGAACCATTATCCTGTTGTTCCTGCTCACTGTGGGGCGGCTTCATGCCATTGGGGGTGTTGACAACCTTGCACTTCTGGGGTTGTGCCCAGGTCTGTGTGGCCGAGCAGGTTCCTGCCAGCAACCACTACCGAGGTCAGGGGAGAGGCTGAACAGCCCAGGAGAGGTGTTGCCAGAGGAAGCCGTAGTAGCCAATGCCCACAGCAATGGCCTCAATGCAAAGTTGGGCTGAGAGGCCCAGCACACAACGGATCTGACACGACGGAGTTGTGAAATGTGGGGAAAAGAGAGGTTTTTTTCACTCGTGTTAAGACTCCAGAGGTATGCAGCTACCGTTACAGGTTCAAGGGTGTCAAGGATGTCAGCAGGGAAGTCTGAGATTTTCTTCGTCTTTGCCTTCTGAGCACAATATGGCTGCTGCAGTTCCAGCCATCATATTTGCATTGCCGGCAGGAAGAAGGAAGAATCATGGTGGAGGGGAAAGGGGCAGCATCTATATCAGGTCAGCAAAAGCTGTACCCAAAAGCCCTCCAGCGCATATCTACCGCAACCTGCCAGCTAGAATGGTCATCGCTTAGGTGACAGTGTTGGGTGGAAGCAAAGGGGCTGGGATGAGGGCTGGAGAAGCCAGCCTGTGCTATCTGACACACAGACATGATCTCATTTTCTTCTTCTTTGTGGAGCAGCCGGCTTCTTCCCCTGCCCCTACCACACACTTCCTTCCTAACTCACGGCCACCTGAGTGGCCCTGGTCTTTGGGACAAAGTAGGGTGAATATTGAGGAGGGATGGAAAATAACCATGAGCCACTCCATTTTCTCTCTCCACCCTTCTCTCCCTTTGAAAGAAGCAGCCCCTGGTGCAGATGAAGAGAGCATCATGTGGTTTTATCAATAACTGAGCACTGGCCTTAATGAGAAGGGTGTACCTTGATGTATTTGTCCTCCTTTTCTGGCCACTGGGTAACTGTACCCAGTGATGAGCCTAGAAAAGGGTGCCAGTGAGAGAAATGGAATCTGGGTCTCCCATAGCTGTCCGTGTGTCTGCACAGGACACCAGGACACTGGGCAGCATGGGGTTCCTGCTGTCTGTACACCCAGACCCAGCCCTCATCCATCCCGCGGCTTCGGTTAAGTCTAGAGTCCCTAGGAGTTAGTCGGGTATTGGTGAGGGCAGCTCCCAGGGCCTGTTAACTCTCCAGTGTTCTGGCTGCCATGAGAGCAGACAGAACAGAATCCAGCTGCCAGAGAACATCCTCAGGCATGGAAATGCCAGCTGAGAGTTAATCGGGAATGGGTGAAATGGTCAAGGTCAGGGACACATGGTAGAGCACTCATAGCGGCTACTCTAGGCAAGTAGGATGTCCTAGCTGCAGGGCTTAGAAGCTGTGATCTCAGCAGGATGCTACCAGCATCGTGACGGAATTGTTTTTCTCGTGTCAAACAATCGCTCTTTGTAGGATGTTGGCATCCCTGCCCCTCCCCCTGCTCATGCCCAGCATACCTCCTAGTCACTGGGACAACCCAAAGTGCCCACGCCCACATTTCTCGACACCAGCCCTCCATTCAGTGAAGAGTGATCCATCCAGTCCAACCTCTTCGTATTCCAGATGAAGGCAGGTACTTGTCCCACAACATGCAGCTGGTGGCTCTGGGAAGCTGACTCAGGCCTGGAGGTCAGGGTTCCTGAGTCATTACACTTGCTCTTTCCCAAAAAGATCGGGAGGGTTCAGTATATACTAAGAGTCAGAAATGATTTAAACGTCCCCACTGAGCTCTAAGCCAAGGCCCCCTCACTAGCTTCTAACCTGGTGCCTTCTGCGGGGACCCAAGTCTCTCCTGCTTAGTCCAGCCTTGCCGGAGCGGTGGCAGTGCCCTGGTGCCAATGGCCTCTGTGGGAGGGGAGGACTGGCGACTGCAAGATGGCGGGGCACCAGCTGGCACCCGATGGGAACTCCACTCTTCCACACCCTTCCCCGATGCCCTTTCCTGAAGCTGACAAGGGCCCACAGCTGCAGCGATGGTAACAAGCCCCTTGAGTGCAGAAGACAACACCCCAGGATCCTGCCCAGTAGCCAGCTCCTCGCCGCTCTCTCCACACCATCCATCTGCCACCCATCCGAGGCACCTGCCGCCAGCCTCCCAGCCACTCTGCTCTCCACCCTGCAGGCCCCCGGGGTCCTCCGTGATTGGCAGCACCCCTCAGGCCTGGCACGGACTCCTGGCACCAGGTGTCATGTGAATGCCACACCAGCCTCGGAGATGATGGAGTGTCCCTGGCTACGCGTGGGAGGCCTGGTTTCCCAACCCACCTCCAGCCGGAATCCGCCTGGCCTGGCTCCCTCCACTCTCTGCTAAGGGCCGGGACCAGATGGCGAATTATCGGGGCTGATTTACAGCGGCAGTTAAGTTGGCCGAGGACGAAGCGTGGATGCCAATGGGCACTGAGGAGGGGCCTGTGGGGCCTGGGCAGGGTATGGATGGGAAGGCCGGCGGGGAGAGGGAAGACATGTCCCAAGGAGAGAAAGTGGGACAAACAGTGAAGGAAAAGCACAGGCCCATGAGGGCAGAGGAAGGCTGGGGAAAGAGAAGAGGGGAGAACCAAGTAGAGTCCAAGTTTACAGAGCACTCCCCATACGCCAGGCAAGCACTTTCTCAAGGGGCTTTGCTTTCCAGCGGTGCTGTCCAATATGGGAGGCACCGGCTGCACGTGGCATTTTAAGTAAAGATAGAAATTGGTTAGGGACGCCTCGGTGGCTCAGTTGGTTGAGCGTTCCACTCTCGGTTTCGGCTCAAGCCATGATCTCGTAGTTCGTGAGTTCAAGTCCCACAAGCAGGCTCTGCGCTGACAGTGCAGAGCCTGCTTGAGATTCGCTGTCTCTCCTTTTCTCTCTGCCCCTCCCCCGCTGGTGCACGCGTGCTCCCTCTCTCTGTCTCAAAATAACTAGACTTAAGAAAATGTTTTTAATTCGTTTTAATTAACTAGGATTAAAAATGGAATTCCTGAGTCACACCAGCCACACTTCAAATGCTCAATGGTCATATGTGACTAGTGGCTACCTCGCTGGGCAGCAAGGACAGAGACATTTCCATCACTGGAGGAAATTCTACCGGACAGGATGACAGAGGGAAGGCAGATAGCTAATAGCTGATACTTGCATGTGGCTGATGTCCATCTACAGTTCCACCTGTGTGCCTGCGTCAGGCACTATTCTAAGACTTCTACGTATGTTAAGTTGCTTAGATCAACCCTAGATGGCAGACATTCATACCAGAGGTCAGCAAACATTTCCTATAGAGAACCACATAGGAAATATTTTAAGTTTTTTTCTTAAGTTTACTTATTTATTTATTTTGAGAGAGAGAGAGAGAGCAAACATGAGTGGAGGAGGGACACAGAGAGAGGAAGAGAGAGAATCCCAACAAGGCTCCGTGCTGTCAGTGCAGAGCCCAATGTGGGGTTTGATCTCATGAAGTGTGAGATCATGACCTGAGCAGAAATCAAGAGTTGGATGCTTAACCAACTGAGCCACCCAGGAACCCCTAAACTGTTTCTTTAAAAGGACATTTGCATTTTTTTCATAATTTTTGAAGTTTATTTATTTGAGAGAGATAGAGAGAGCATGAGCAAGGGAGGGGCAGAGAGAGAGGGAGACAGAGATTCCCAAGCAGGCTCTGCAGGGTCAGCACAGAGCCTGACGTGGGGCTTGAACTCATGAAACTGTGAGATCATGACCTGAGCTGAAATCAAGGGTTGGACGCTTAACCGACTGAGCCACCCAGGCGCCCCAATATTTCAAACTTTAATAGTTTAGGCTTTGCAGGCCATACACTCTGTCACAACTGCTCAACTCTTCCATAGCAGTAAGGAAGTCGTGGACAATACGTAAGTCACTGGGCAAAACTATGTTCCATAAAACTCTGCTTGTGAACACTGAAACTTTTTATTTCATGTAATTTTCACAGGTCGCAAAATATCCCTCTTTTGATTTTTTTTTTCCCAACCATTTAAAAACATAAAGCCAATCTTAACTTGCTGGTTGATCAAAACCAGGCAGCAGGTTGGATTTGGCTCATGCAACTGATTTCTATCACCTCCATTTCACAGATGTGGAAACTGAGGCACAGGGAGACCATAGGCTGTCAGAGGTCTCACAGCTAGAAATGGCAGAGCTGAGATTTGTGCCCAGGTAGTCAGGCTCCAGAACCTTGGCTTAATCTCTTGACAAGTCAGTAAACTATGTAATTTCAAGTAGTGATAAATAAATAAGCTCTGAAGCAATCATGAGTGTGATATGGTGCAGGGTGGAGGTCATCGGGAGCTGAGGAACAAGGAAGACTTTACTGAGAAGATGCGTTTTGACCTGGGGCAGGAATGATGAGAAGAATCCAGCCATGGGACCAGCTGGGAGACGAATATTCCAGGAACAGAGCGGACAGCAAGTGGGTATCAAAGCAGACGTCGAAGGATGTTGGGAGACTCAGTAAAATGAGGATACAGGTGACTAACCAGTGGGATGCAGACTCATGGAGGTCAATGATGACCTTGAAAAAAGCAGCTTCCGTGAGACTAGAAGTTTCTAAGGCATTACCTCATGGTTACCCCAAGAGCAGTGCAGGGCAGGGGTAGAAGAGGAGGTATGGTGGAGTCCCAGGGATGACTGAGAGTGGCAAGAATGAGGTACACAGTCCGACCGTGTGATGTTTTGACCCCTGAGGGGGAAGGCTCCCTGGAGGAGTGGCGTCCAAGAGCTCTTGATCTCAGTTTCCAGAGTTGCCTGAGATGCTACCAGCCTTCCTTCCATCTCTCCCTCCACACCCACCCTCTGCCTGAGGCCAAAGCCGGCATGGCCGGGCTGCCCATGGCTGCTGATACATGAGCCCTCTGCAGTCTGGCAGATACTGTTCCAGAAAGAACCCTGTCTGTCTGCCCTCCCCCACACACCTCCACCCTCACCAGTGCTGCCTCCAGGAGAACTCTCTCACCTTGCTGTGAATGGGGTAGGGTCATACCTTTGTCTGGCTGACTGGCTGTCCCTGTTGCAGGCTGTATTCCTGCTTGTGTGTAGCCATCCGGCAGTGGGGCACAGTCCCTGGCCAGAGGCCAGGTCACGGTGGAGCACGTGAGAGGCTTTGGGTCACCCTGACCACCAGGACAAGGGGTCAAGGACCACCTCCTTCATTCCCAGGGAGGAGCGATTGATCAGGTCATAAGATCAAGGGCAAGGATTGCTTGGTAAACCATCCTGAAGAGTCACACAGTAAATAACTTAGGTCTTGCGAGCCATGTGACCTCTGTCTCAATCAATTAACTCTGCTGTTGCGGCTTCAAAGCAGCCCTAGACATGACATAACACTTTATCTGCCATGGCAGGCAGTGGGCTGCAGGTTGCTGACAGCCAAGGAGCTGGGCCAGGAGGAATCTCAGGCTCTGGAAGAGAGAAATGGTATCTGGGGCACCTGTGTAGCTCAGTCGGTTAGGTGTCCAACTTCGGCTCAAGTCATGATCTCACGGTTCGTGAGTTCGGGCCCCGCGTCAGGCTCTGTGCTGACAGCTGGGAGCCTGGAGCCTGCTTCGGATTCTGTGTCTCCCTCTCTTTCTGCCCCTCCCCTGCTCATGCTCTGTCTCTGTCTCTCAAGAATAAATAAATGTTAAAAAAAAATTTTTTTTAAAGGCAATAGGTCCAAATACATGAATGTGGAAACACATTGCTATGTAAAGAAAGGTCATAGCAATATTTTTATAGTGTAATCTCTTTTATATTTTTATAATAGCAAGTGTGTGTGTGTGTGTGTGTGTGTGTGTGTGAAAAGGACACAACTGTGTGCGTGTATGTGAAGGACACAACTTGACACATAAGGGCAGTCAGCTATGGAGGGAGGTGACTTCTGGGGCCCGAAAAGAGTTTCATGTTTATTTCACATACAATCTGAACGTACTCCCATGTTACTTGTATACAAGTATGAGTGAGTCCCCCCCGTGGCAGCTGGCTCCAGTTCCAATGCTGCCACTTTCTAGTTGTATGTTCTTGGGTGTGTTCCGTCTCGAAGCTCAGTGTCTCCATCAACAGAAGGGAGACCCTGGTCAGCACACCCGGCTCCTACAGCTGGCCTGCGGAGTGGGTGAAAGAACATACAGAGTGTGGAGCCTGGGAAGAGCACTCGTGGACACTCTGCGGCTCAGCAGGTACTGTGCTTCCAGGCCCCAGGACAGCTTGGGGGACAGCAGGTGGGGACTGGGTGGCCCACTTCCAGCCATACAGGTTCCCGGAGTCCACGGGACACTGTTGTCCCTGCCCAAACAGAGCTCAGAACCCAGAATTAGGCTTGACCCAACCTCTATGCAGCTAGACACATCCTCTGTGCTTGGCTCCTCATTTCAAAAGAAAGTGGCCCAAAGAACCACGTCCCTGGGATACGTAGCCTTATCCCCCGATCCAAACTTGGAACAGAGGTTGTGGCCATTTGGTAGACAAGTGAGTCAGAGAATACACATACACACCTAGACCTTACCGGTAATTATTTACATAGTATTGCCAGACCACCTTCTGAAGGCCTGTTTTAAGAAGCTCATTTGCAATTGGCACATCGAGGTTGATATGAAACTAAATGCTGCCTGGAAGAAACAGCTGTGGGTGTGCACATTCTCCAGTTTACTCGAAGGGTAATCTTCATCTAATGCTACCCAACGTGGAACTGAATTTTACAGCTCCAAAGAGTGTATTGCTTTAAAAAAAAAGTATATAGGGGCACTTGGGTGGCTCAGTCAGTTGCGCATCTGACTCTTGGTTTTGGCTCAGGTCATGATCTCACGGTTCATGGGTTCGAGCCCTGTGTCAGGCTCTGTGCTGAGCGTGTGGAGCCTGCTTGGGATTCTCTCTCTCTCTCTCTCTCTCTTTCTCTCTCTCTGCTCCTCTCCTGCTCATGTGCACACTCTCTCTCAAAATAAAAAAATAAACACTAAAAAAGTATATATATTTGAAGTCTGGGAACATGAACACCAAACTTACGCCAGTAGTTACCTCTGGGGAATATGTTGTATGTGGAAGGATGGGGTAGGGTATACGCCGAGGGGATAGTAAGGAGCAACATTTGTATTTTACTCCGAATTATGATGCTCGATTCTGTTATGATGAGAACGTTCTCAGATGTTCCTTGTGGAAAAAAAAAAATTTACGAAATAAGAAAAAAGAAAAAGCGGAAGGTGCCAAACAGGGTTGTTCGGTGGAATAAACAAGATCATAGATAAGAAGGTGTACCTCGTCCTCTGCAGACATAAATGTAATTATTATTCGTTGAGTCCTGATGAGGTGCCAGGTGCCATTTAGACATATTGTCTTATTAAGTTGACCAAATGACCCTGCCAGCTAAGTATTATTTGCCCCTCTTCCAGAAGATGAGAGCCGGGGAACAGGTGGAGGTACACCTGAGTCCTCAGCCCGTGCATTTAAAGGTTAGTGAAATCACAGAGCAGTGCGAAATGGATTTCTCCTCCCAGAGGAAAGCAAAGAACCTCACTGGGGAGAATCTACCCTCCTTGCCTGGGGATCCTCAGAGAGAGCCCTGCAGCATCTGTTCACGTTACTGGGGAGCAAAATGCCAGGTAAAGTGGAAATCCTGCAACTCTGCCTCCCTGGAATGAGTCTGGGAAGGCAATCAATCCTCTCAGTGAGGGGGGATGGAAGTAGGTCCTGGCTGCCAAGGGGAGCAAGCCACCTTTCCAGTGGGAGCTTGGGGAAGACCCCAAACAGGGGGTCTTGGCGGTTCTGCCACCAAGGACCGTCCTGTAGCTACTGCCCAAGGGAAAACAGGGCTGGGGGCTCTGATTGGGTCCCCTTCACCCCAAATCGTGGCAGGCAACCAGCAAGCTCACAGCCGCCTCTCCCAATGCTCAGATGAATTTATAGGAGCAGCTAGCCAGCCATAAACCGCACACGCGTGGTTGTTACTCCCCGAAGCCTGACTGTACTGAACTCAGGACTCAGCTTTTATAGCCAATTCTCTCTCCACTTTCCGCTTCCTCACCTGCCTTGCCCCTCAGCCAGAGGCAGATGGATGTCTTAAACCTCCACAGCCATCCCCCATCATGAGAAGAAGTCCTGGCTGGAACTGCTCTCTGGGTGGTGCCAGTCTCAGCCCTGGGACCCCTGGATCTTGTGCTGGGGGGCTGTGCACCCCTCCCTCCCTCAGCCTCCCTGAAAGTTCTGTGGGGCTCTCACTCTCTCTCCCTCCCCCAGTCCCAAGCCTCCCAGACACCGGGTGGCAGATGGCCAAAGGCCCCCACCACACCGTGGGAGGTGTTTACCACCTCAGATTATATGGGGTGCCTGTGGCTGCAGACAGCCAGAGATTATTCTCAACCTTGATAGGATTCTAGGGGCGGGAGCCTTGAATTCAAGGGTCTTCTGGATTCCTCAACAGACTCTAGGCCCCTGGACCGGGTTAGAGTCACTACCTCCACCTTGTGGCAAGTTCTGGAACTGCACCCCAGGAAGGCCTGTTCCTGAACCGGTCTTGCTTAGCTCAGCAGGTGAGGAGGTCTGTGGGGCCTTAGAGATAGATCTCATTAAGGAGGAGGAGGAAGAGGAGGAGGAGGAGGAGGAGGAGGAGGAGGAAATGACTCAGAGAACCTGCAGTCACCTTCCTGTCTTCACTTTCTGCTCATATCACCTCTTCTGAGAGGCTCTCCCTGACCATCCTATTAGAAGTAACACCCACCCATCATCATTATCTACCCCTTTACTCGGCTTATTTATTTATTTATTTTTGCACTTATTCTCACCTAATGAATTACTAATTTTAAGAAAATGTGTTGACAGTGTAACCTCCACGAGGGCAGGGACTTTGGTTCACTGATGTTTCCTCTGTGGCTAAGAGTGCCGGGCAGGTGGTAGGTGCTCAATAAATATAGTTAATAAATGACTTCCTTACCTGCCCCTGTGCCCAGTGGTCTGCCAAGCCCTTGCCAAGGCCACGCATCCCTCTCCTGCAGGCCCCGCTCTGCCCCGGGTGCTGGGAACAATCCGTGGGTTGGTCTAGGAGACTTAAGGACCCCTGGGCTCAGCCCCAGTCAGCCTGTGCTGGTCTCACCCTCTTTGGCCAAGGCCCTGCCTCATTTCTCACCTTTGGTATCCGCATCCTTCTGTATCATTTCCTGTACCTGTGTGCCTGTGTAAGTCACAGCAGCTTCAGCTCACTGCCGGCTGGCCCATCGTGGGCCAGGCCGTGGGGCGGGTGTTTTATGTATACTGAGTCTAATCTTCAGAGCCACCTGCAAGGTGGGTGTTACTTACCCTCGTTTCTCAGATGAGAAGACAGTTGACAGAGATGAAGAGGTGTGCACGTGTGATTTGTGCCATCTCGGTGTTTCCTTTGCCCCCCCATGATGCTAATGGGTGAAACAAATAAAGAAAATTCATGTTAAATCAGTTTAAAAGTGTTTCCACGGTGAGACATTTTAGCACGCAAGGTTCAACAAAGCAGGATTCTTCAGACGGGAACTTCTTGGAGCATTTAAAATACCCATGTTTTTTGCCCCCTGCGAGTGGGGAGGAGTGCTTGAAGAGCACCGCGTTTCCAGACTTACCTGACTTTGGAAGCCCCTTTCCAAGGAGCACCGTACAGGATGTGGCTTGGAAAACGATACCTGCAGCCCTCAAAGCATCCACTGTCCTGAGCACGACAGTCTGGGGAGGGAAGAAAACGAGTGTCGGGCACCTCCAGGATGTATCTCTATCAAGGATGCCTCATTATCTCTACTTTCCACATGGGGAAACTAAAGCTCAGAGAGGCAAAGCAAGTTACCCTAGGCTGCCCCACAGATACTTGAAGCCAGTGGAGAGTGACTGTTCACCACGACGAAGAGCCGGTGGAAACCATTAGGAGGGTTCCTGGGAAACTGGAAAGCAGAAAGGAGCGGGGTGGGGGTGCGCCTGCGCCCCGCCCCTGAGAGGCACCCCCAGCCCTGACAAGCAAGCGCCTGTGACCCCGCCTTGCACGCTCCCTCGGTCCACGTTCCTGGGAAGCTCTTGCAGTTTTAATTAAATGCTGCGTATGGCGGCTCATTAAGGAGAAAACAGTTGTTCTATTTCTAAGTAGCCTCAGGACTCCTTGCTATTTTTATTGCTCGAACAACATTGCAGAGCATTTTATAGTGTTTGAACTTGGTATTGCCTCTGAGCCCGGCAGGACCTCCAGGCCCTGGGCTGAGAGACCACTGTCTCCGCTCCAAGGACACCTCCCTCATGCACCAGGAATCCGCCTTAGGCCCCAACTCCTCCCAGGCCTCTGGGACCCCTGCCCCCCCAGGGGCATCCTTCTTGTTACCAGAAGTTCTCATTCCTGGAAGTCTGCCTCTCTTCGGAGCTCTGATACACACCATTTGGCAGTTCTGTTCCCTGTTTGGTTTCTGGTGCTTTTCTGTGAAAAGAGTCTATTACCAACATTAGCTTATCCTTACACAGCATTTGCTGAGGGCCAGACACTGTTCTAAGCTCTTACCTCTATTAACTGGCTGAATCCTCACAACAAACCTGTGAGGTATGTTCTATTGTTATCCCATTTAACAGATGGGGAAACCGAGGCCAAGAGGGGTCAGTCTCCTTGCCCCAGATCTTAAACTACTAATTGGTGAAGCCAGGATTCAAATGCAGGGAATCTGGTTCGAGAATCTGCTCTTGACCACTCTGTTACACCATCTGCTGATAAAGTCCCAGGCTTGGCTGTGCTCTTATCAGCTGTCCCCCAACTCAGGGGCCGAGGTCCTGCCACCAAATCCCAGTTGGGTGCTGACGCCTTGGTTGGCTGCCTGCCTAGGTGTCTAGCCATCACCTGACCCTGGATTGCCATCACCTGCTTTGACATTGCCATTTTCTGAAGATGGTGGAGCAGCATCTCTCATGCCATATGCTCTTCTAGAACCTTCCCTCTCCCCCTCCTCCTTGAACCAGGGCAGATCTTTGTGACTATCTCGACCAATGGAGTATAGCTAAAGTGACACCATGTGGCTTTGGAGGCTAGGTAGTAAAAAAGTCATGCACTTCTGCCTTCTGTTTGGAGACTCGGCCACCATGCTGTGAGGAAGTACAAATGGTGGGTAGAGAGACACATATGGAGCTGAGGACCCAGCAGGCTCCTAGCTGACAGCCAGCACCAACTCCCCAGCCAGATGGGCCACTTGGAAAGTGATCCTCCCACCTCTAGTTGAGTAACCCAGCTAATGCGATGGGGAGCAGAGGCCAGCTGTCCCCACCAACCCCTGCCCAGATGGCAGCATCCTGAGCAAAATAAGTGATCACTGTTGTCTTAAGCCCCTAAGTTTTGAGGTGGCTTGTTATACAGCAAACGGATAACCAAGACACCTGCTGTGACTGTCTTACAAAGGACGGTGTGACTCTGGGTGGTCCTTTGGATGCAGCTTATTATAATACTGGCTTCTGTCTTATAGACCAGACCCCCCCCCCCCCGCCCCCCGCTTCTCTGTCCCCGCAATTCCACAAAGTCCTTCCTACCAGAGAAAGTACAGTGGCCAATGCTTTTCTATCTGCCCATCTCACTTCGGGGAATGCGACGCTGCTGGGCTGACCCCGCCCCTGTCTTCCCGTTCAGCTGCCCCCTGTCCTTCCAGCAACTGGGATCTAGTCTCCTCATGCCACACACCCAGGTTCCTAGGCAGTGAGGTCAACTCATCAATTTTCTAGTTCACAAATTCTCACTCCAGCAATGCTATTTGCCTCTTTTATTGAGTTTTTAATTTCACTTATTGGCTTTGTTTATGGAAGCCCTATTTAGTTCTTTTGCAAACTGGTCAATTTTGGTAGTTCTTTGCTTCACCATACTTCCAGTGGCCCTCCAATCCTTGAAACACATCAGCCTTTTGTCCTGGGTGTCTGAAGATTATGATGCTTCTTATTTTTGGTGATTTGATTTCCAGTTGGTTGTTTCTGAGAACGCTTGCTCATGGTGGCTTGTTTCCTTGTGCGTTTGGTTTTTTAAACTGTGAACTCATGTTCTTCGCAATTTTATCTGTGAGAATGCTTTGAAATCTGTATTTAACGTGTGTCCTTCATAAAAGACTTGTGTTTGTTTCTGCAAGGCTCCTAAGGGGACCATTAATCCAGAATCACTGGCAAATTTCACACAGGTTTATTAGATTAAATATGACTCTTCAAGGATATGCCACCATGGCCACATTTAGCCCTTTTCAGGTCCCCCAAGATCTCCTTTTCCTCTCTTTTTTTATATGTATATTTATTTTGAGAGAGGGCATGTGTGCACACATGAGTGGGGGAGGGACAGAGAGAGAGAGGGAGAGAGAGAATCCGAGGCAGGCTCCATGCTGTCAGCACAGAGCCTGATGTGGGGTTCCATTTCATGAACTGTGGGATCATGACATGAGCTGAAATCAAGAGTCAGATGCTCAACCAACTGAGCCACCCAGGCGTACCTCCTTTTCCTCTCTTCTAACAGTAGAAGTATTCTGGAAGAAAAATATGCCTCAAATCCCACTCCCATTCCAGTGCCTTAGGGCACTGGGTACCTGAGGAGGAGAAGAGGCTGCTAGAAATGTAGGAGTAAGAGTTAAAACAACCAAAGGAAACAAAAAGCACAGAATCCTATGATAAAGAACATTTTTGGTTTGCACCCATTGCAAGGAAAATATGTGACTAACAGCTAAAATTATTTTCCACATGATTTAACAGCTCTCACTGCCATAGCAATAAGTTGATCATAATTGAGTTTATTTTTCCTTAAAGGACATGCCTCAGCCTGAAAACAATTGGTTAACTTTACATATACAATTTATATACGTACATACATAAATACTTTAGTTACTGTAGACCCTCAAAAGCAATTCTCAAAAAACTCTTGGCTTCAGCAGCACCTGGGGCTCAGCTGGTTAAGTGATAGACTCTTGGTTTTGGCTCAGGTCATGATATCATGGTTGCTGAGTTCAAGCCCTGCATCGGGTTCTGTGCTATCAGTGTGGAGCCTGCTTGGGATTTTCTGTCTCCCTCCCGCTCTCTGCCCTTCTCCCCCCACCCCTCTCTCTCAAAATAAATAAACTTAAAAAAAACCTTTTGGCTTCAAATACCTTAACTCAGATCTTTCAGTGGTTCACCATTCTTACCCATCTGGCTTGTCTGCACATGTGTGATTTGACAGCCTCTGCATTATGGCTATGTATTAGTTATGCATTAGCCACAATTCATGCTACCTAACCAACTACCCCCAAACTCAGTGACTTTAAACTGTGAACATCGAAATAGCTGGGCTCAGCTGTCTGGGTCTTTTGGCCTCAGCTGGATTTACTCACCTCTCAGGAGGTGGGATGGCTATTGGCTGAGATGGGCTGGACTTGGCTAGGAGGACCGGGCTGACTTGGTTCGGCCCCACATGTCTCTCATCCTCCATCAGTCTGGCCTGAGCATGTGCCCCATGTGAGCGTAGAGGTTTAAGAGGCACTACTTCCAGCCTCCTTCATGTCTCCCCACAAATATCTCATTGGACAAGCTGAAAGTGAATCAAGGGATAGATCTTACTCCACCCAGGTCAGTACACACAACAAAGTTGTGTGGCAAAGGGTGTGAATAGAGGGAGATGTAACCAATTGCAGCTACATGATGTGATCTATCACAGCTCGTGTCAGGGCTTCCCTCTCACGGGGGGATGTCAGGTGGCTAGTCTAATGGGGCATTAGGGTCCTGCAGGCACTGGAACAGGGGTGGACAGGACTCTCTTCCCTCTTCCCTCAACTTTATTTGGTCTTTGGCTTCAGAGTTCAGGTGTCTCGCCCTCTCACTATGCACCTTCTCCTGGTGAGAACTGCTGGGAATATGATTTTAGAGTTTTCTGAGACCACATAGGAAGGCGGCAGTCAGGCAGGATCCATCTCCCTGGGGCCAACAGGTCCACTCCCCAACTCAGGCCAGGGCAGCTGCTCAGGACTTTGGGCATGTTGCTAAAAATAACATGCGGCTAGAGTTCAATCACTTAAAAACCGAACATCATTTCTTTCCTGCATTAACTGAGGATACCTTAAATAGATGACCTGGAGAGAATCTATCAAATCTTCCGTTTGTCAATACCATGCCAAGGAAAGGAGCATAAATCAGAGAGCAATTATGAGAAATTGTGCAGGGATGGTACAAAGCTCAAGGTCGGGGGGCCCAGGCCATCCACTTGCCTTCTGTGCAGCCAGAGCCCACACGGGGGCTGCACACTCCAGGTGTGTGCTTAACAAGTGACCACTGGCCATGGCTTCAAAAGCAAAGAGCAGGTTTGTGATGGTTTGGTGCAAAGAGAAGGGCCAGGTGGATGGAGCTTGAGAAAGATTAGAGGTAGGCCCTCAAGGGCCTTTGGTTTGAACACTTCATGCAGAGTATATTTGTCAGAACTATCTTGGGAGCCAGAGACAGAAACCTAACTAAAGGCGGCTTCAAAAGAATGAGAGATTTATTGCCTCGTGTAACCAAATTACTCAGAAGGCTAGCAAAGCCACTGGCCTCATGAATACCTGGAACCAAAGACATGGTTGTCAATAGCTCTGTTTCCTTCCCTCTCTTTCCTCTGCTTCCCACCTCAGTGTAAACTCTGATCTCATTGACCTTTTTTTTTTTTGTGTTGTAGGTAGAGGGTAGGGAGTTGTTGAGAAACTGATCAATGACCAGCTCTGACAAGGAGTCTGTCTGGAAACTTTGTGAGCAAAGAGGAGAGGGCTCTTTCTTCTGAGATCTTGTCTGAAACTCCTAGGGAAGGGTTGTGATTGGCCAGGTCTGTGTCATGTGATCAACCCTTGGACTTGGAGGTGTGGGGGCAGGAATGGGATCCATGATTAGCAGTCCTCACCAGAACCATGTGGTTCACGGGAAGCTTTCCAGAAGATGAGGATACTGTTTTGGGCAGAACAAACCATGCATATCCACCATAGAGGGCAAGCCATTCTAGAACAAGGGACTAGTACAAGCTTTGAAGGCAGGGTCCCACCTACACATCTTACCTGGCTTATTGGTGAAGAATGCAGGTACTCTTTTCCTGAGGGGAGGCTGGACTGAGGCTAGTGAAACATGAGTGGTGGAGTAAAGTAGCCAGAAATGATTATTTTCTTCAGTGTGCTAAGAAAAGTGTGCTGTACCAGGTGCTTAACAGATATTATCTCTTTGCAGTCTTACACTGACCACCTGAGGGATGTCTTCTTAGGCCTCATTTTACAGATGGAGAGTGCTGAGGCACAGAAAAGGCACGTAGACAACCCAAGGTCAAGCAGTAATGACATGGGCACTTGAAACAAGTCTGTCTGACCTACCCCTCGTCCCCCCACTCATCTAATCATGCTGTGAAAGCCTCTCTAAACCCCAGCAATTCATGATAGGTATCTATCCTAGAGAAATCAGGGCTTGTGTCTATAAAACAACACCCATAAGAACATTCCTATAAGAACGTTCATCATGGCCCCAACTAGAAGCTAGCCAATATTTATCAATAATAGAACAGATACATACTTTGTGGCACATTCACACATGGCTACCATTCACACATACTATCCAGCACAGACAAGGAACAAACTATGGTTACACAAAACAACACAGATGAATCTCATAGATATTTGTTGAGTGAAAGAAGCCAGACACAAAAGGAAACATACTGTATGAGTCAATTTATATGAAGTTCAAGAATAGACAAAGGTAGTCTTCGTGACAGGGATCAGAACAGCAGTTACCACTGGGGTGGGTTGGAGACTGGGAAGGGGCACCAGGACCCCTGGGCAGGAGCATGCTGGGGGGCTGTATGGTTACACAGGCATATCCACAGATAAGAACCCAATAAGCTGTACACTTAAGACCTGTGTACTTTATTGTATGTATGCCATATCTCAATTTAAAAAGAAATAATGGTTCACAGGTTTCAGTGACTGAAGTTCCAAGCCCTTCCAACCGGCATTGTTCTTCATTTTACTATTAATTAATTAATTATTTCAAACAAGAACCTGAGGATTCCCCATCTCATTGCAAAGTAGAAATCCATATTCATTTCTCAGTGTATCTCCCCGTAGATGTTTTAGTGAGACCTCACTTGAGGGACACTCTGGGGTTCCATCTCCTCCTCACTTCAGCCCCCATATTCCAGCAAAGCAAGCTCTGAAGGTCCAAAGAGCCCTCCTCCTTCCCTGGGCTCAACAATCAGGGTCAAGTTGGGGTTGGGGATGCCAGCTCTTGGTGCACCATTCTCCTGAGCCAGGTGGCTCTTTTGTGGGGCGAGAGCTCCCTGGCAGAGCTGATGAGGGGATGCCTGGGAGAGGCAGGATGTGGAGAGATCAGTCCTTCCACAGCTTCTCCTCAAGGGGGACCATCAATAGAAATGTTTTCATAGGAGCGCCTGAGTGGCTCAGTCAGTTGAGTGCCTGACTCTTGATTTCAGCTCAGGTCATGATCCCAGGGTTGTGGGTTTGAGCCCCATATCAGGCTCCACACTGAGCATGGAGCCAGACTAAGGTTCTCAATCTCTCTCTCTCTCTCTCTCTCTCTCTCTCTCTCTCCCCCGCCCCTCTCATGTATGCTCTCTCTCTAATTTAAATAAATAAATAAATAAATAAATAAATAAAACAAAAACCCCAAACATCTTCATAGAAGGTAGTGGAACCAGACACAGGACCATGTCTAAAGTGGCCAGACACAGTGGGAAAGAGGCTCTGTCTTGGGCTGCATCACAGGCAGGCTAGTTCTTTACTAACCCCCTGGGTGAATTTGATCCTCCTCATTTCAACTTCCTCACCAGTAAAATGGACCCCAAATAACTACTCATAGCATTATCTTGAGTTAGATATCAAAAGGAGATGGAGCATCTGGGTAGCTCAGTTAGTTAGGCATCTGACTCTGGATTTTGGCTCAGGTCATGATCTCATGGTTTGTGAGATTGAGCCCTACCTTGGGCTCTGCAATGTCAGTGCAGAGCCTGCTTGGGATTCTCTCTCCCTCGAAATAAATGAGTAAACTTTTAAAAAAAGAAATCAAAGGAGATTTTGCATAAGGTCTAATGTAGTTCATATACTATGTTTTGTGTGGACAAAAACAATGAACCCTTCTTCAAGACATTTTAGTGTTATAAACTAGAAATTTATCTTAATATACTCATTTTCTTAGAAAAAAATACATCTTATCTGTCATGAAATGGTCAGATTAAGCTTTCAAATCTACAAGGTCTCTAAAGCGACAGGTAACTGATAGGCTTGTGCAGTGTACAACCTGAACAACCATATTAATATCCTTGCTTGATATGAAGCACTATGAAAATATAGGAGGTTTGCCTTAGTTTTTCTGTCCAGGAGACTTAAATGAGCTCCCTTATTCTTGCATGGAATTGTTCTTGCTATAGGCTAAATTGTGTCTCCCCCCGCCCCCCCCCCCACAACAAATTACTATGTTGAAGCCCTATTTAGAGATGAGGTCTTTGGGAGACAATTAAGTTTGGATGAGGCCATCATAATGGGCTTAGTGCCCTTAGGAGAAGAGGAGGAGACATCAGGGCTCTCTCTGCCATGTGAGGATATAGCAAGAAGGTGGCAGTCTGCAAGCCAGGAAGAAGGCTCTGTCACTAGGAACCAACAGTTCCTGATCTTGGACTTCCAGGCCCTGTAAGAAATAAATTCCTGTTGTTTAAGCTACCCCAGTCTATGGCATTTTTGTTATGGCAGCCTATGCTGAGTAAGACAGGTTTTGGTATGAAGTGGGATGTTACTACAACAAATACAAATACCTAAAAATGTGGAGGGGACTTTGGAGCTGGGTGATGGGAGATCCTTGAAGAGTTTTGAGATGCATTTCAGAAATATAGGTGATTCTGGTGATGCCTCAAACAGAAGTGAGGAGCATGTCCATGGAAACCGGAGCATTCCTTGTTAGGGAATGGCAAAGGACTTGGCTGAACTGTCCTCTCAGATCTTGTGGAAGGTAAAACTTTTGAGGGATGAAGCTGGATACTTAGCTGAGGTGATGTCTAAGCAGAACATTGAAAGAGTGGTAATTGTTCAGCAAAAAGGAACCAGAACTGGAAGACTGGGAAATTTCTCAGCCTATCCATATTGCAACAACTGAGACATCTTGTTCTGAAAAGAACACTAATATGGCTGAATAGCCATCTGATGAAGAGATCACAAATGGACTCATGGGCTTACTAGCCATTTCAGCAGAAGGGAGGAGCAGAGATGGGATTACACCACAATGACACAGACAGCTTGACCTAAAGGGGACAGGGAAGATAACATGAAGTGGAAGGAAGCTGTTGGACTTCTTAGATGCTCCTCCAGGACCACATCATTGAGCTATTGATGTGAGCATGCACTATTCATCAAGAAGAGGGAAGTTGGACCTGGAGGCAATCCAGAGACTACCAGGGCCACTGTCTCATTTTCAATAGGCCAGACAGTCCCTGACCTGAGGCCTAGGGCCCAGGACTGCCCTGCAGACATGTGGGGCCGGGAACAACCTGTGGAAGATTGGGGGCAGGGCTGCCCAGAGGCTTGGGGACATGACTCCCTCTCAGCAGACCTGCAAAGGTGGGACCCCCCATCCCAGCGGGTCCAGAAGGTAGAGCAATGAACCAAAGAGCATCATTCTCAAGATTTAAGATCTTGTGAAGTTTTCCTTGCTTGACTTGTTTGGGACCCATCACCCTTCCTTCTTTCCTGTTTCCCCATTTTGCAATGGGAGTGTGTCCCCTGGATTCACAGGTGAACAGATGGAGAGGGAATCATACCTGAGTCTCACCCGTGTCTGGTATAGATACTCAGATGAAACTTTGGATTTTAAAGTTTAAAGTTGATGCTGAAATTAATTAAGGTTCTTAGGGCTGTTGGGATGGAATGGATATATTTTGCATGTGAGAGGGACAGAAGTTTAGGGAGACAAGAGGTAGAATGCCATGGATTGAATAGTTGTGTCCCTTCCAAATTCATATGTTGAAGCCCTAAGGTGGTGGTATTTATAGGCGAGGCCTCAGGGAGGTGATGAGGTCACGAGGGTGGAGCCCCATGATGAGATTAGTGGCCTTATAAGAAGAGGAAGAGACAGCAGAGCGCTCTCTCTGCAGGATGAGGACACAGCCCAAGAAGACTGTGTATAAGACAGGAAGGAGGCTCTCCTTAGAACCCGGCCATGCTGGCATCCTGATCTCAGACTTCCAGCTTCCAGAACTGTTAAGAAATAAATTTCCACTATTTAAGCCACCAAATCTATGGCATTGTGTTAGTTAGCCCTAGCTAAGACAGTTCTCATTATTTGTTAAAGTGACTCTTCCTGAAGAGTATACTGATAACTGCTTAAGTTATTATCCCTCTCAGGCACATGTGAATTCTAGTCTAAACCCAAGTCCCCAAGAATGAAGTGTCCACACTGGCCCTCTGAGTAATGTTACAGTCAGTGGGCAGATGTATTTGAGGAAGAGGGGGACCTGCCACTCCCTGAGACAGCTTCCCTTGCACACCATACCTCCCAGCAAACACTCTCTTTGCCCACATCTTAAAATGGTCTTGGCTCTGGGTCCTGAAAGCCTGCTCTCTGGGAAGGAGACTGATCCCACAGGAGGCAAGGATGCTAAAGTCCCTGAAGCAGGTTTCCATCTTTGCTGCCTCCCTCTGACTATAAAATTAGGCCTGCCTGTTACAAAGGAGCCATATGCCAGGTGGGAGGAGTGGAGAGTGGGCTCTGACCCCTCCAAGGACACCTGGCGTAGAGACAATAAGGAAAGTCATCTGATGGGTTTCCACATATTTCCTTCCCTTGTTGTTTCTGCTTTAGCATTGGGGAGGAAAAAGAGACATTCTGGGAATGCAAGCGGGTCCCACCAGAGGAAAAGCTAGCCCTTGTAGGGGCTGGGTCCCTGGGGAATCCATGCTCTCTGGAGCTCTGTGGGGCTTCCTGGCCAGGGATCGGCCAAGCCTCTTCAGTTCCCTGTTCATTTGGCATCTTCCATGTGTCCCACAGTGTGTGGGCTACAGGGAGACAAAGATGTACAGGAAAACACCCCCCACCACTGCTGGGGGCCCACAGCCTGCTGTGGAGGTTGGGCTCATAGATCATTCCCAAAGGATGTAAGGAGGCCTGTGGGAGACATGACAGAAACACAGGTGCTGAGGGAATGCAGAAGAGCTTGAGGAACTCCTTCTCGATGCTCAGGGAGGGCTCCCAACCGTATAGGTCAGAGTTCACAAGGCAAAGGATGGGGTGGGTACTGACAAGTGGCATGGAGCTGGGTTTGGCACCCAGGCAGGGCCAAGGACCTTGAGCTATTTGGAGTTTATCCACAGTGGGTGTTGGGAGTCATAAGAAGGTTTTTAGCAAAGGCAGGGGGTAACTTCCTCCATGAAGAATGGCATGCACTCACCTGAAACCTGGGCTACCCCAGGAAAGAGCAGCAAGGGTCTCAGCCCTTGGACCCTCCGCCTTAGGGCCTGGCTTCCTCGGATGTGGCTGGTGACTGGGGACTTGCAAGTCAACTCTAACCCTGGACAGTGTTTTGTGTGGGTGTAGGCCCACATTTGCTATAGATTCTTAGATACCTTCAAGTAATTCCGGAAGATACCTTCAAGTCATTCTGGAAACCTTTAGTGCAGCCCCTCCAGTCATGACTTATGTACTGAGAGGTTAACCTCAGCTGGAGAAGAAGACTGGGAGCCCCAGGATGGGGAACAAAGCCTGCCCACCATAAGAGGAGGGTGGAGGGGAGGGATGCAGGAGGGTAGGACCAAGTGCATCTTTGGGCATGAGGTCAATGTCAAGAGGGTACAGCAGCTTGGTAAAGGCCAATGTTGGTCATCTAGGGACCAAGCAGGGGTATGGGCATGTCTCCAGAGTAATGGCCCTCAGTTCTCTGCTTATTTACCTTTGGAATTGATTTAGGCTTATTGTGTTGGTACCTAACCCAGTTTTGGTGCCTGTTGGCACTACCCCTTTGTGGGGAAGGGACAGTATCTCCCCTAAAGAGAGTGTTCTTATACTCCTTTTCAGTCTTACCCAGAAGTGTGGAGTCCTCAGACACCCAGAACTCTGAAGGTAGTTCCTAGATTACAGAGGGGAACATCGTTCTCTCCCTGGGCCTCATTTTCCTAGATCCCAGGCACAAAGGGGCTGTTTTCCAGGCAGGAGCTTTCAGCATGGGAACCAAGATGGCATCATCGCAATGAGGCTGGTACAGGGTAGGGAGGAAAGGGGCCAGACCACCCCAAGGAGGAATGTCTCTGTGAGCCAGATTGGCCATTTGCCTATAATCCTTTGCATTTTTTTTTTTTTTTCTTATCATATCCTTGAGCTTCCAGTAAAGCCTTGTTTGACTGTCCCAGCCTAGGAAAGGATGAAAGAAAATGTGGCCTGATTGGAAAACTGCCTTAAAGGAGCCATGGTGCTCCCAAGGTCAGCCAAGTGGTGGTGGTGGTAATGATGGGGAGAACTCAAGGGAGGGTGACTCGGGGGGCAAGAGGGGAGCCTTGGGTCTCACTGCCTTTCCTCCCCTGGTAATTTGCTCTCTTGCAGACCTGGGCCCGGGGCGGATCCAAGTTGGTTTAATGGGATATCAATGGTTCTTTTGTAATCTTAACTCATGGGACTCCAGAAACAGGTGAACCTCAGAAGAAGAAATCATTAGTTCATACTGAGGAAGCAGCAGAGTTCCCCCACCTACCCACCAACCAGAACTGGGTCTTAGGTGGGGCAGGGGTGAAATGCAAGAGGCCGAAGGGCTTCATCCATGACTATACCAAGTCAGGGTCTTAGGCTGTGGAACAAGGCTTTCACGTTCCTCCCGCCACTCCTAAAAATGTCTACATGAAGAAGCCCAGGCAACAGACTCTCTCAAGGGGACGTGATGCTGTCTTCTCTGCTCCATTCCCAAAAAACAGAGCTGCACAAAGGGACTTGGACTTCCCAACAGTCTTGCAAACAGATGAGCTTGCCTTTAACTCCATTACCAGGGCTAATCTGTCCCAGCTCCTGCCTGATTCACACAGGAAATGGGCTCATTCATTATGGATGGTGTGTGCACTTTGCTGCCTCCTCCAGAGGAATCCGTTAAGCCTTGTGCAGTGACACTTCCCTTAAGCAAAGGGAAGGGGCTAAGACATGTCTCCCAGGAAAAGGTCTGGCCTGAAGGAGAAATAGCTAAGGTGATTCCTCTCCACCTGTACCCCCACCCCCACACAGTGGGCAGCTGCTCTGTGCCTTTCACTGCCCCGCTCACTGCCCCTGTGGGTGACCTTATGCCTGTGGCATCATCTTCCTGGACAGCTTGGAAGCCATTTTGTCCACAGCCCTCCTTGGTCACAGGCTGCAGAACAGGGAGTCTCAGGGAATGGCTCTGGAGGGATTAGTTCTAAGGCAGTGGCTCTCAGCCTTCAGGGCACAGCAGAATCTTCTCAAGGGCTTGTCAAAATTCAGACTGCTGTACCCTACTCCCGGAGCTTCTGACTCACAGGTCGAGGTGGGCCCCAGGATTTCATTTCTAACAAGCCTCCCTGTGATGTTGATGCTGATGCTGCTGGTCCAAAGCCACACTTTGAGAACCACTGGTCTGGCTCCTGGCACCAGAGCTACTCTGCAACCTTCCTCACAGGGAATGCTGGAAAAGGACGTGCGCTTTTTCCTCTTAGATGCCTTTTTTCCAGTCACCACCTTCTGCTGTGCTTTATTTGCCTGTCTGTCTGCCCTCCAATACTGTCTGTCCCTAGAGAACAGGACAAGTGTCTTCAGATACTTATGGATTCCCAAAAGAAGACTTAGCTGTCCTCAAACTGCTGGAGAGCAGTGGCTCTCTCTCCAGAAGGAAGGGCTGTTACTTTGTAATTCTAGAGACTGCTATATTGTTTGGGTTTTCAGAAGGAGAATGACTCACGGATTATTGTGTGATTAAAAAATTACATCAAGAGAATGAGAAGACAAGTCACAGACTGGGAGAAAATACTTGCAAGAGACACATCTGACAAAAGATTGTTATCTAAAATATACAAAGAACTCTTCAAGCTCAACAATAGGCAAATAACCCAATTTAAAAAATGAGCCAAAGACCTTAACAGACACCCTACCAAAGAAAATACAGATGGCAAGAGAGATGTGGAAAGATGCTCCACCTCATATGTCATCAGGGAAATGCAAGTTAAAGCAACGAGCTAGCACCACACAGCTATTAGAATAACCACGAGCCAGAGCACTGACAGCACCAAATGCTGATGTGGACGGGGAGCAACGGGAACTCTCATACATTGCTGGTGGGAATGCAAAACCGTAGTCTCTTTGGAAGACAGTTTAGCGGTTTCTGACAAAACTAAACACACTCTGACCATCCAGTCCAGCAATTGTTCTCATTGGTATTTACCCAACGGAGTTGAAAACTTATAAAAGTCTGCACATGGATGTTTACAGCAGCTTTATTCATATTCGGCAAAACACAGAAACAACCAAGACACCCTTCCGTAGGGGGATGGATAAACAAACTGTGGCACATCCAGACAATGGAATGTTATGTAGTGCTAGAAAGAAATGGTGTGTCAAGCCATGAAAAGATAAGGGGTAAAAGATAAAAAGATAAAGATAAAAAGATAAAAAGATAAAAAGATAAAAAGATGAGGGGTTGCCAGGGATGAATAGGCAGAGCACAGAGGATTGTTTTAGTTAGGGCAGTGAAAATGGTCTCTATGATACCATCATGATGGATACATGTCATTACACATTTGTACAAACCCAAAGAATGTACACAACACTGAGAGTGAACCCTAATGTAAACTATGGACTTTGGGAGATAATGATGTATCAATGTAAGTTCATCAGATGTAACAAATGTACCACTTGGTGAGTGATGTTCACAATGGGGAGGCTGTGCATGTGTGAGGGCAGTAGGTGTCTGGGAAATTTTTGTGCCTTCACTTTAATTTTGCCACAAACCTAAAACTGTTCTAAAAAATTAAGTTAAAAAAAAAACCAATGGAAAAAAAGACTATTCCTTTGACTAAAGCACCCTCTTTAAAGATACTAACTCTGCTATCCCACACCCCTACTGAATCCTCAAATGGGTTTAGCTAATAGCATTTCTGTGTGCCCAGTGCTGCTGGAAGAGCTTTACATATACAGATTTATTTAGGCCTCACAACAGCCACGTGATGTGGATCCTATTTATTATCCCTGTTCCCATACGGAGAAACTAAGGCAGAGGGAGGTTAATTATCATATTCAAGGTCATTGTCTAATTATCAGTGGGGCTGACATTCACCTCTGGCAGACTAATTCTGGGATTTGGGGTCTTGACCTCTAGGAAGGTACCACCTGTTATGGACGCTTTGAAGACGGTCAAAAGATGGAGTCTTATTTATTTACTCACTTTGTTCTAAAGAAGATTTGAGGGAACTGCTACCTGATTTTCTTATCCAGAGCTTAAATTGCCTGAAAACGTTACGTTTAATTAAATTTGTCTTAGAAACACAATACAAAACATAAGCTTGAGCACATGGGCTTACCAAAAAAAAAAAAAAAAAAAAAAAAAGTGTCGTCAAAGTAGACGTGATCAATGGCTTCTGAGATTTTCTGTTCAGATTGGTTTCTCACTGATTACTGGCAGGCACGCAGCAGCAGGTGCCAAAAGGAGAGGGAAAATTTATGGGGGAAAACTTTAAATACAGAACATTCTATTCATTACCCTGATTTCTTCTGTGCATTGGGAAGAGAGCTGCATGATTCGATTTTAGTGGAGGAACCCCTTGGCACTGCTCTCAGAACCCCTGGATTCCTTATCAGTGGCGCCTGAAGCTTCTGGACTAGAGTGCGTTTCAAGACCATCGGAGGAGCTGAGCCCCCTCCCCCCCCCCCCCCCATCCAGCCTTGCTGAGTCAGCATCTTTAGGGCCTTTCTAGTTTTTCAAAGAGGTACCACATTATTCCCAATGTGAAGCCAGGGTTGAGAGCCACCGGGAAGGTCCTTCCAAATTTCAAAGTTCTGATTCTTGGTCTGAAATCCCTCGGTTTTCTAACATTTTGTGATTGTATTCCTCTCCTGCAGCCCCACAGTCCCGGCCCTGCCTTTCCTGGGGATGGTGCTGGGTTGGCTTGGAATTTAATCACCTCCTTGGAAGCAGAGCCTAGCTCCCCAGGGGGCTGCTGGTTCACCACCACCCCCCCCCCCCCACACACAAGGCCAGTGGTTTTATTTATGATTTCTGATTTTATTTATTTCCCTGCCTCAAAGCTGTTCTTCTGCATACAGAGAACTCTGCTGCCTACTGCCTGCTGCCTGCACAGCCAGGACTGCTGTGAGCTGGGCCGCGATGGATGGCAGAGTTCGCCCATCACACTGGCTGAGAAGCTGGTCCCCTTCCTGGGGGTGATTGATGTGACAAGGCAAGGCCCTGCCTGCACCCGAACGTCTCCCCATGAGCTTTCCCAGCACAAGGCTTTGGGATGGATGGGGCAACACAGGCCTTGACTGCAGGGGCTCCTAGAAAGTTCTGCCCTAACTCAGAGGACTCGGCTCTGCCTATTTTCCCTTCTGCCTCAGGACCAGCTCAGCCAGGGTCTGTTTCTAATGCATGCTTACCCCCTCCCTTTTATTGCCGGGGACCAATTTGGAGGACACAGCCCTTGGGAGGATGTCTGTATTGGAGACCACAAAGAGGGGGTAGGGAGGGGACCATCATCTGTACCTCATCTCTATTTGTCATATTTTCTACCTCACTTGACAGCCACGCCATTCTGCCCGCTTCCCTCCCCCGCCCCCTACCAGGGTCCTGCCAAGTCCATGGTGTCCCAGTCTGTATCTAAATGGGAAAACAGAAATCAATTCAAGTACACAATGGAGGCAATGTATTGCAGGCCCTGGTTACACAGATGTTGGAGGAGCCAAGAGCCAAATGGAGCAGTGAAGTAATTCAGAAATTAGCAAACCTCCAGGAGCCACCGCCAGCCCCGGAGCTGGACAGAGAAAGGGAAGGGGGGCTACTGACAGAGCCTGGGGAGTTGGGGTCACCTGGGACAGCTGGGACCGTGATGGCCGCCAGAGGAGGAGCTGGGCCACAGCTGCTCCAGGCAGGGAGAGAGGGGCCATCCCCTGCTGCTTCTTTCCCGACCCTGCACTCCCCTCTGGGAGTCAGACATAGAGTCTGCGGAAGGCAGCCGGTAGCGATGAGATGCAGGGGAAAGGCAAGGCAGGGATTTGACAACAACAGGCCCAAGACCAACACAGTGGGATCCCCAAACCACCCTGTGCTGAGACCTCGAGGCCCCCTGACCAAGCCCACTGCCATTTCAGGGTGGAGCCAAGATCTCCGCCCACTGCCCCAAGGATGGGACCCTGTGGAGGGCCTCCCCCGGTAGGATATGTCGGGCTTCTGGCCCTGGCCCCCTTCTAAATTTTTTTTTTTTCAACGTTTATTTACTTTTTTTGGGACAGAGAGAGATAGAGCATGAACGGGGGAGGGGCAGAGAGAGAGGGAGACACAGAATCGGAAACAGGCTCCAGGCTCCGAGCCATCAGCCCAGAGCCTGATGCGGGGCTCGAACTCACGGACCGTGAGATCGTGACCTGGCTGAAGTCGGACGCTTAACCGACTGTGCCACCCAGGCGCCCCATGGCCCTGGCCCCCTTCTAGAAGAGCAAGAGCTCCTTTGACACTTGAAGGCAGGTGGCTAAAGAGAGACGGCTGATTGTGGTAATGGGGACTCACTGACCTTTTCTTCCCCAACTCCACCCTGCGGGTCGCTGTGGGAGAGACAACACTACGCGCTCACCAATCCATCTCCTCCACCTGAGCACGTGGCAAGGCGGAATCTCCCAGCATCCCCTGCGCGGCGGCACGGGCCACGTGACCAGTCCCGGCCAATGGCGTGTGGGCAGGGGTGCGGTGGGTGTCTTGAAGTCCAAGACCCTTCAAAGCACGTGTGAGTTCCGCCACATCTTCTTTCCCTGCCACCGCCAACCTGGATGTTGACCCGTTGACCCGTGTTGACATGATGCCGGAGGATAGAAGCAGCAGAATCTCTAGCGAGGATGGCTGCCCTGGGGAGTCAAAACCTACATTGGAATGCACGAATTAGAAAACAACGACAACAACAAAACTTTATTGTGTTAACATACTGAGAGTTGGAGGTTTGTTTTGTTTGTTTGGTTGGTGTTTTTTAATTTTGTTTACCGCAGCATACCTGGCGTTACAGAAATGGAGTTCTAAGCCATAATGCGTTCTCCCAGAGAGATGGTTAGTCCCCCTCATATTTTCTCCCAGGCCCCTGGACAGCCCTTGTCCCATTTCTATGTTTTTTGCTAAGACCACAACCTCCGTGGAAGCCAGGGGCTGCCTTAGGCATCCGCAAGCCAGCAGAGGGGCTGGTGCAGAGAAACCCAGTAAGTAACTGTTGACTAAATGGGTGGGTAGGTGAACAAATGAACAAACCAAAGCCAGCTAAGTGCATCTTAGAGCTAGATCCTGGCTTATCCTGGGGCACCAGAAGGAAAACACAGTTTCAAGGAAGCCGGGATATAATTCAGGGGAAGCTTGATGGGTTAGAAAAACAATCCATTCAGGATGCATGAAATATAAGGCAAGGCCTTTAGAAGTAAAACACCAGCCTTGCCCATCCTGGAGGAGGCAAGGAGAAAACCCAAGGGGACCCAGGATCGCAGGGGACACAAGCCTGATAACATCCTCAGTGACAGGCCAGCCTACACCTCTGGGACAGGACCCAGGAAGGAGGAAGCAGCACATGCAAGACAGGGTGCGATCATCCCACTGCACTTGGCCTTCTCCCGGATCTTATTTTAGCTGTCACATTTAAGAAGGATTTGGAGGTTCTGGGGTGGAGCCAGAGCCAATAGGAGAAAGGATGAAGAGTGGGGGCAAAAAAAAAAAAAAAACCCTGTAGGGAAAGCCTAGGGGAAGTGGGAGTTAAATGGGACTGAGAGAGGCAGGTGGATGCTAATCAGCACCCCTCTAGTTTGGGGGAGGGAACAGAACCAGCGGACGTGGGTTCATATAGCAGCAGAGAGACTTACGTGCCACCCAGGCAGCGAAGCTTGGTTGAAAGGGAGCTGTACATTGGGGAGATAGGCTGGCTGCTCAGGAGGTCTTGGTGGGCCCTTTCCTGGCCCTACAAAGGGCCAAGCACAAAGGGTGACTGGGGGCGTGATGTCCCAAAGGTGTGGGAAGCAGATAAATATCTAATAATGTTCCTAGTGCCTTATGACAAGAAGGGAGAGGACCCTGACCAGCACCTGCCAACTCTGGTTTGCGGGTCTGAGACTGAGGGGCATCATGGGAGCCTCATGGATCCCAGGATGTCAACACAGGAAGGATGCTGGGAGGAGCAAGAGGCTTTCAAATATGGTTTCCCTGCAAGAGAAAACTGGTCAGGTCCCCCTACCTGAAGGGCCTCTCTGTTGTCCGCTTTCGTCAGCCTCTCAGCAGGAGACATGACCCTCTCCCAGATCACACCTCTAGGTTCTCTGCGTCCCTCCTCCCACCCTCAGCATGCCCCCCACGCTCCTCCACGCGTCTGCCTCCTCCTCTCCACCGGGGGGCAGTCTCTGGGCTTCCTCCTGCTTTTCAATTACTTGTAAGCCAAGCCACAGCCCTACGTGGGTCCATGAGGGGGACTGCTCCAAGCCGCGCTGGGGAAACAGTTAACACAGCGGCCCCCCACTCGTTTGTTTGCCCGTGGGGGAAGTTCATTGGTCTTACTGAGCGCCCCAGGCGCACCTGGCCCCTCCCCTCTTTCTCCTGTAGGGACCCTGCAGCCGCCCCTGCACCTGGCCACTAGAGGGCACCATGCCCTCACCACCACCCCAGCGATCCTTCCCTTTCCTAGTTCCCTCTTCCTGGTAGAAAAGCCCCATCAGCCTTGGCACAAAGGAACCAGTGAGGAAATTCCAGGACAATTGAAGGGGCTTAAGTTAAAAGGTGTATGAAAGCTGAAAGGTGGATAAAAACGTGCGCCCGGCACTGTGCCAGATGTCAGGGATTAAAAGATAAATAAGACCCCTAGCTGCCCACTTCTCAGCCTTAAATGGGAAACAGACAAGAAATGGGCAATAACTATGCAGTGGGGATGAGCCCAGGGAGTTAGAAAAATGTAGCCTGCTGAGGGAACATCCAAAATGTGCCCCTGCCTCCTGACTGGCAAGGGGCTCAGAGAAGATTCCCACAGGAGCCAAGTCTTAAAGGGTGAGCAAGGAGTAGCCAGGTGAAGGAGGGAAGGGCATCCCATGGAGTGGGAACAGCATGAGCAGAGGCTCAGAGGCGTGAAAGTGTTCAGACTGGAATGTAGGGTAATTAGAGCTCTGTCATAGTCTAGACAACAGGATCCGTTCCTCTCCTTGCTGGTTGGAGGAAACCCCAACTATGCTACTCTAAGAAACCTAGCAGGGTTCCCCAGCTTTCCCATTGTCCTGCTCCCCTCCTCCCCCTTTTCCTCCTCCTCCTCCTCCTTCCATGAAGGGGGTGGATGTCCAAATTTGGGGGAAAGGAGCTACCACTTGGTCCTCACTGGTGCTCCCTGAATGCTGATCTCTGGTTCAGATATGACGACCATTCCCATTTTGCTCATGTGATAGCCAGGGCTCAAAGAGATCAAGGGGGCTGCCCAGGTTACACAGTGAGTGAGCGACAAAGTGAGACTCCGGCCCCAGATCCTATGGTCTGTGCTGGATAGGAGAAGGGACCTTGCCCAAATGCCTTGTCTCCGATAAGGCTGGCATTAGCCATTTTTAAAGCAGATTTTTAAAAAGAAGTTTTCAGATTACGAAAGTAATGCATGCTCATTATTTTAAAAATCAAACAATATAGAAATGCACAATATTGGTAGTAAAATCCCTCCTAATCCCAACTGTCCCTTTCCAGATAACTACTATTCACAGCTTGGTATCTATACTTCTGGATGTTCCTGTGGGTTTGCAAATATATATTATTGTACATTTTCTAAAATGGCATTAGGCTTGTCTGCAATTTTATTTCTTCACTTAGTCAGTGTTGGACAACTCTCCATACCCCATGTGTACTGCTCTAGAAAGTGGAGTCTCTTGTGATCCCCATTTATCTCTGAGGAAGCTGGGCTCAGGGAAGGTAAGTTGCCCCAGGCACGCGGCCCACAAGGGACGGGCTTGTCAGCCCAGCAGGATCTGGGACGTCCAGCGGGGAGCTGCCCACAGCTACACCCGCCCACTCAACACTTTTCTCCCAGCAGTCTTGGCACCGTCGTCAGATGCTGGGAATTTTTAGGAATGGATTTTTGTGTCATTTGTAATAGATCAGAAATATCCCAGCAAGACAGATTGCCTGAACCTTTTGGGTGGTTTTCTGTGAGCTGATAAAGTCCTGTCAGTTGAAAATCAAGGCTCATCCTGCTGGTATGCCAATGATTTCCCTCCCCCCCACCCAGGAAGGCAGCCTTGGGTAGCATCTCTTTTTGGGTGGGAGGTGGCTTGGGGGGGGGGTGGTAAGGGCAAAGTGCAGCAGGAAAGACCAGCTCACCCAAAACCCTCCTGGAATAGCCAGACTTCCAGACTGGAGGAGGCAAGCATCAT
Source organism: Acinonyx jubatus (assembly GCF_027475565.1). Classification (NCBI taxonomy): domain Eukaryota; kingdom Metazoa; phylum Chordata; class Mammalia; order Carnivora; family Felidae; genus Acinonyx; species Acinonyx jubatus. The sequence goes on along the minus strand of NC_069385.1, from coordinate 111,576,148 downwards.
CAGGATTCAACCAGAAGCATCCCTTCAAGTCCCACCTCTCAATGCGTGGTCTTGGCATCACCTGGGAGCTGATTAGAAATGCAGAATCCCAGACTCCAATCCAGACTTGCCGAATCAGAATCTGCATTTTAACACAACCTGCAGGGGTTCCCTTCGCAGAGCCAAGTACGAGCAGCAAGTCTTTGGCAGTATTCCAGAGCCTGTAAAGCCAACCCGTGGTTTCTTTCCTAGATGTGTGTAGCTGATGTACTCGGTATTAGAAACTTAATGAGAGCTAGCAATTACAGGGAAGCTTCCAGGTACCAGGCAGCGCTGGATGTGTTTTGCTTGGATTACCCATTTAATCCTCCCAAGGACTCTCAGAGCTGGGGTCCCGTTACTATACTGAGAGGAAACTGAGATGCAGAGAAGTTACCTAACTTGCCTGAGGTCACATGCCAACATGCAGGTGAGCTGGGACTCCAAGCCTGCCCCCCAGAATGGTAACCACTTTACCCCGCTGTCTGCAGGACGGCGGGAAGACTGACACGGAGCTGTTCTGACAGGCATCTCCGGAGCGGCATTTCTAAGCTCTTGCCAATACATCTTGTTTTATTCTTCCCCCTCCCCGCCTTCTGTCTCCCCAAAGACAGATCACCTTAGAGAAGCCGAGAGAGCTCAGCATTGCGGAGACTGGGAAGTAACGGCAGCATGTTACATTTGCAAAACCCTTTATCATCCATCATCTCCCTTTATCCTCCAGGAACCAAGCGAGATGAGGCAGGTGTTATTATCCCCATCAGACAGATGGGAAAAAGAGGACAGACATGCCGAGTGACTTAGCCAAGGTCACACGAAGCTAAAACTAGCAGCTAGGTCTCCTGGAAGCATTTCCTCTCTCCAGGCTGCCCCCTTTTCTAGAAGACTCCATCCCAGTCTCCCTATCCTGAAGGCAGCCTGTATCTCCTCTCAGTACTTCCACAGCTCTGTGGGGGAACCCAGTCCCTGATGGGGCCTCAGCCTCTCTCCCAGGCTGCCTCCTGCCTGAAGCAATTATAAATCACGGCATATTCCCTTCATTCAGACCTGATGTTTAATTCATCGCTAGTCTGGCTGCTTTAATGCAGAACATTTATTCAGCGGAATAGCTTTGTTTTGCCTCCCAAGCTTTATTCTGTTTAGAATACCGTTTTCATTGCAGAAGGGGCTTGCTGTTAGCCAGCTTCTAGGACCCCCCCCCCGCCTTTCCATTCCCCAGGAGCAGCCCCCCCCCCCCCGCCTTTCCATTCCCCAGGAGCAGCCCACCTCGGTCTTCTGCGGGGACCCACCCTGGGGCTGTGAGTCAGCTTCAGCTCCTGACCAGGAGTCCAGACTTTGCTGTCGTTGGTCCAAACACCTGACGTTTTCCATTTGCTCCCTGTCCCTTTCGCCCAGGCCACATGCCTGGTATAATGAGCTGCCTGGCTTCCTTTCCCCTTGCTTCCAAACTCCACAGCTGGGAAGGCTTGCCCCCCCCCCCCCCACTGTGTGCTTCAGGCCCACACCCCAGGTGGACATCAGAAATTAGAGGGACCTGAGCAGGTGGTATAGCTGTCATGTTGCACCCTTGGAACTTCTGCCTCATGCCATTAACCACCTCTTCCACTGCCTCCAGTCTAGACAAACCTAGACCCTTGGACTCCTGTCCTTGAATGTCATGCCAAGGCCTTACCTTTGGTGATAGATCTCCTAGCTGATAATGTCCATTGTCCTGGCTATCAGCATATTTAAAGTCAAGAGAAAATGGCGAAGCCTACTAAGTGTCTGTGTCCAATACCCATTCTCCCCCGCTTTTGCAGCAACAAGACCCTTAGCTCAACACCAGGCTTGAAATCCAGCTAACACATTAACGCTATATTACCTAGAATCCCTTGCAGCTAGGTGGGTCCATTTGACCAGGTTCTGGCCAATGAGATCTAAGTGCAAGTGTTATATAGGACTTATGTGAAGCCTTCGTAAAAAGGAGAAAGCACAATTTCCTTAATCTCTTTTCTCTTACTTGCTAGTTGAAACGTGGCTGCAAAGGCTGGATCTCTGGCAGGCATTTTAAGACCATGAGGTGGAAGCCACATGCAGGCTATAGGGGAGACGTAGACAGAAGGAGCTCAGGTCCCTGACTCTGAAGATTCACCCTGTTTGTGTGGTTGGCTAGTCTCTGGATTTCTTTTTGCAAAAGCGATAAGCTTCCATCTTGTTTTAGCTACTTTATGTTGTATCTTTTAGTACGTATAGGTAGTCAAATTGATTCCTAAGTAAGGAAAACACGGCATTTCTTCACCTGTTTCTTCATCTGACTGACAGGAACTGCTTACCTGCCAAGGCCAGTGCCTGAGCCAGTTTCAGATACAACATTTATGGATGTGACACGTGATAGGAATGAGGGACAGGAGAGATCCCGTTCAGGGAAAGGGGGCCTGGGACACAGAATTAAGGGTGCATGGATATCATTCAACCACTCACTGTACGGATGACAAGACTGAATTTCAGACAGAATTAATCATTAGTCTGCTGTCAGAAATCCAACCCACCCCTCCACTACCACTTAAGAGGGCTTAGAAAGCCTCAGAGAAAACCTGACATGCTTTCCAACTTTGCAATGCACTGGTCCTGACTGTAGAGTCAGAGCTTGCCTGGGTAGGGCTCTGCTCCTTTCTTCTGCTGGGAGATGTGTTACTTTAAGAAGCACCAGACTGTTCCTTATCATCATACAAAACAGATGCAGGGGGAAGAATCAATCCTCTTTGGGGTGACGCTGCTCACGAGGAGGTGAACTGCTTCTACCCTGCCTGAGGCTGGAGGAGGGCAGTTTTTCCATTTTTCTATCCCCAGCTCCCCCAGTCTGTCCATACAGGGTGATGATTAAGCACAGGCACTGAGACCAGGCTGCCTGGTTCGAATCCAGGCTCCACCACTTACTGACTGTGACCTCAGCAAAACTGCTCAACCTCCCCATGCCTCAGATCCTCCCACCTCTACAAGAGATGATAATTTTTTTTTAATTTTTTTTAACGTTTTACTTATTTTTGAGACAGAGAGAGACAGAGCATGAACAGGGGAGGGGCAGAGAGAGAGAGGGAGACACAGAATCGGAAGCAGGCTCCAGGCTCTGAGCCATCAGCCCAGAGCCCCATGTGGGGCTCGAACTCACGGACCGAGAGATCGTGACCTGAGCTGAAGGTGGACGCTTAACCGACTGAGCCACCCAGGCGCCCCAAGAGATGATAATTTGTGCCTACCTCATAAGGTTACTGCAAAGATGAAGTTAGTAAGAAACTAGAGTGTTAGCTATTGCTATTGTTTTCCCATGGATTCTGGATTAAGATCCCCATAGGAAATGTCCACATTGAGGTGCCTGGGTGGCTTAGTCAGTTAGGCGACTGACTTCGGCTCAGGTTATGATCTCTGATCCCGTGGTTCGTGAGTTCGAGCCCCGCGTCGGGCTCTGTGCTGACAGCTCGGAGCCTGGGGCCTGCTTCAGATTCTGTGTCTCCCTCTCTCCCTCAAAAAAAAAAAAAAAAATAAGCATTAAAAAAATCTAAATGCTAATGCTGACATTGCGTTATTTTGCTCCTTTTCCACATTATCATGTAGTTCCTTAAGGGGAGTGAGCTGGGCTTATCAGCCTTTGTTCTTGAGTCCTTATAATGATGCGTGGCACATGGTAGGTACTCCAACAAGAACTTGTTGAATGCAGCTGGGTAGGAGGGGATTTTGTCCTCATTCTTCAGATGACCACCCTCTCCCCATCTGTCCCCATCTCTCCTCTCCCTCCTTCCACCCTCTCTCCCTCTGTCAGCCTCTCTTTTGTTTCTCCACCATCTTCCTCTCTATTTCACACTCTTGCTCTGTCTTCCTTTCAAACACTTGCCCTGACCACTCCAGCCTTCGGACTAGCATGCACCTTCCCCTGCCACCCGTGCCCAGCGCACACTGTGCTCTGCTTCCAGCTCAGCCTCCAGCTCAGCCAGCCTCAGCCCTGCGAGGAGGCCTCCGGTGCTCAGCCCTGAGGATGGACACTCCGGCATCAGGGCTGGATGGGACCTTGCTGCCCGCCCCCCCACCCCCACCCCGTCTTCCAGCTTGCTCACCCTTCAGATGAGGAGACCCAAGGCCCAGAGAACCTGAGGAGGCTGTCTTAGTGTTGCACTGCCAGTCTGTCCCGGAGCTAGGGTTAGAACCTGGGCTTCTCAACTCTCAGCAAGATGGTCATTTCACTACAGCATCCTCAGCCTGACTGGTGGAAACATAGCAGGAGACCATGGAATGTTTGGTGGATGAATGAATGAGGAGGGAGAAAACACCCTTCTTCTTTCCTGGAGCCCCTGGTGATCTGCTGGCCCCTGTCCCACTAACATAAGCATAGATGGCAGTGGGGACGGGGCAGTCCCTTTGTACTGAGGGGTCCCCAGAGGGGGTCCTGTCTCCACTGCCAATATACCTGTGACCTCTTGGCATGCATTCTCTCCCTCCACTGACACCTGTGTGTGTAGAGACCATGTTCCTTGTTGTCTATGGAGAGATCTTTAGAGGTCTGAGGCCATTTTCTGAGATTAAGCCTCTTGCTTGGGAGTCATGGCCCTGGTCCTTGTCTCTGTGGTTCGTTGTCTACTCAGAGCCCTGTGTTCTGGCCAACACGTGGCCAACAGTGCAGTCACAAAAGTGACTCCTGTTGTGTTCCTATAGCTTGTTGCCTGCTCTGCACATTTTTTTTTTTTTATTATTCTACCATCCAGCTTCCTGTTATCTCAAGTTAAGAAGAGATGCCGTGAGGAGCGCCTGGGTGGCTCAGTCGGTTAAGCAACTGACTTCAGCTCAGGTCTTGATCTCACGGTTTGTGGATTCGAGCCCCGCATCGGGCTGTGTGCTGACAGCTTGGAGCCTGGAGCCTGCTTCGAATTCTGTGTCTCCCTCTCTCTGCCCCTCCCCCACTTATGCTCTGTCTCTCTCTCTCTCTCTCTCTCTCCCTCTCAAAAATAAATAAAATGTAAAAAAAATTTTAAAAAAAAGAAGAGATGTCTTGACCTGACACCCCCTCCCCCCAGAGCCCAGCCCTTCCCTCTCAGTCTCCCTCCCCTGCACCTCATCCAGGATGCCCTGAATGCTACCTGGTGCAACAGTTTCTCTCTTAACTGTTCTTGTTTTAATTCCATCCCCTGCAATTGGAGTCTGAATAATGAGTTATTTCACAGGAAGATTGATCTGGGTATTAGGGCATCGCTTAGTTTGCCATTACAACAGCCAATTTTGGTGACATGCTCTGCTATGAAGGGGAGAGGGCCAGGCTGCTGGAGCTTTCCGAACCGGGGGGCAGTGGTGGGAGGAGGGGTGCTGGGCGGAGGAGCAGAGGTGGTGGGAGTGGGGGAGGGACGGGGTGTAGCTGGCCTTAGCCTGCATCCCTATTCTTGGAATATGGTGCTGGGAAAGAAATTGGAAGGACTGAAAAAGATGTGATCCTCTCTGAGAGAGGAAGATCCAGGTTTTGAGGCTGGAGATGCCAGGAGTGGGGAGGCCTCTGTCAAATAAACAGAATGAAAAAACCCCAAGTGAAAGAATATTCCAGACTCCCCAGTATTTCAAGATGGCTGAACATCCCTCCCCACCACATCCCATACTAGACCCCCGTGGTTGGGGGATTTGCAAGCAACTTCAAGGCGTTCATGGCAACTCCCACAGGAGCTGAAGTTCTCTTTGAACTTTGTCCTGTGGTTGAGAGCCCACCCCGGTACAGGGGGGGCAACTTGAATGTGGAGTCAGCTGAGTTGAAGTCTACCCTTTGGAAAAGGCTCCCATGCCTCTGAGGTTCATTTTCTTCGTCTATTTCACAACCATCTAGTGCAGTCATGTTTGTGAAACGCTTGCTGTGGTACCTGTCCGGTGTTATATGAATGCTAAGTGTTATTAGTGGTATCATGCACCACTAAACAGCCAATCTCAAAACCCGTCTATGATAAAATGAGTCTGTGGACACAGAGGGGAAAGTGAGGCAAGGCCACCTTATCGGGAGGCCCAGCACTGGACAAAAGCAATCGCTTTCCACTCTGGTCACTGAGGGACCATCCCCTTCTCCTCTGAGGACCCCAAATTTCCCAACGACCCATGCACTTCCAGCCTGGCCTGTGAAAGAGATAACCCAGAAGGCTGGTGATGATTTGCTTGAAGCATTTGGGTACCAGTAACAACGGAAGCTGAACAGGCTTTAGCTACATTACCAAAGCCATTAAAGTTAAAAACCACTAAACAACCACAGCTTGCTTCCCATCATCCACCCCACAGGCATCCAAAACAAAACCAACAAGAATGTGTTAGAATAAAGCGGACACTGAGATTTATTAATAGCCTGTGTTTGCGCAGAGTTTTAAAAGCAAGCCCCCAGGCATTGAGAACCTCACCTACCAGGCACTGTTGAGAAGCCCGGGGGGCCCTTCCAGAACACTCTCAACCCCCACCCCAGAAACCTCAAGGTCAGAAACTAATTTTTAGGTCCTATTATAAGAGACTATTTCTGAGCACAGCGACAGCATGGGGCATAGTGGGTGAGGATATCTTTGACATGGGTGGTCCACAGGGCAGAGTTGAAGACCCTGGGTCAGCAGAGCAGGCAGAAGGAGGGGGGATGCGTGTGGAAACTGGGATTTGGGGGTAAGAGAGTCCTCTATGTGTGAGTAAAGGCGCTATGAATTCCGGGGCAGAAGTAGCCAACAGCATCCGTGTCTGCAACCAGCCCTCATTTTGCAATCATTGGGTGGCTCTACAAACAAGGAGGTTCTACAAACAGCATGGGTGTGCTAAAAAGCTTCAGATTCTCTGAATAGCAACCTGCTCTATACACAGAGAACAGCGCAGTCATCAGGGACCTGGTGAGCAGACGGCCACAGGATTCATACCCCAGGATTAAAGCCACAGACCAAGAGACCATCTGCTAGTGCACATAGGAGGGTATGGGTCAGTTTCAGTGTCTTAGTGACATCGTGGGCAGGATGGTTTGCCCAGAAGACCTGCACCATGGACACCTCTCTGTGTGGTACCTGCTGCCCTCGCACTAAAAGGATCAGAGGGCGGGCAGGTTCCCAATCCCTTCCCTACAACTTCGCTTTGGTCCACAGCGTAACAGGGCTCCTCATTGGAGCCTCTGGATGTCTGGCCGTGGAAGGCTTGGACCATACATTATTAAGAGGGAGCCTGGGCTCCTTGCAGAAGCTGAAGCTGGTGCCAATTGCAACGTGCAGCATTGTTCAGTCCTTCTGGTTTACAGTCTGTTTGGACATCCATTATTTATGGCAGCTGAGTGGCTGTAGACAAGCTGAGACTCAATTAAGATAACGTTCCCCTGCACAGAAGCGGTGGTTAATGCTGAGAAGTTATTCCAACTCACCCTTTACACTGCACAGAGCTGGAGATACAAAGAGACCAAGGGGCCGAGTTAGAGACACCCAGAGACAGAGAGACAGAGCAGAGAACAGAGAGATGGAAGGGGAAAGAAGGAGGCAGACACATCCTGAGCCCGGAGCAAAAGGTGCATCCTCAAAGGCCACCCCTGCCCTCGTCTCCCGCCTCTGTGCTGGAATCCCTGCTCCCCGTCTTGCAAGGTAGCGGCTGTGTCTCCTGGATCTCAGAGGTCCTTGAGCCGAGTCTCCCCATCTCCATGGCTGCCCTCCCTTCTTTGCCTCATCCTGTCCTCTGCCGGTCCCGCATCAGCCTATCCCCTGAACAGGGGAGGTCTGCCATGTCTGAGCACTGTGGACGGAGCCTGCCGGGGGGCAGTGGATGCCGCTGCACCTGCTGTGCTCCACACTCCCCATGGCAGGAGTAGATGAGAGGTGGGCAGGTGGGGCTCCTGAGAGAGAGAGGGGCTGAGACAGTTGGAGGGAAAGTAGGTGGCAGAGAAGCGGCTCAGAGAGTTGGGCAGGGTGGACAGTGAAGAGGGCTAGAAGGGAGACTGCGGAAGTGGGGCAGGGCAGAGGGAAGAGGAGAGAGTGTCCAGGCAGGTAGGGAAACGCCGAGCCTTGCACGGGTTTGGAGCAGGGAGAACCCACGACAGCAATTATGGCACCTAAGCGAGAGGCCACCGAGGGGACTCTGCAACAGCAGCCGGTGGGGCCCTTACTGAGGTGACTTGCACCTGCTGGTCGGCCCTTTCTTGCACCCCAGCGTCACACGGCGGGAGGGCCTTCTGCCCACTCCCTCACGGCCCTACTCTACGCCCTTCATTGCCCGTCACCAGGCAACTTCCCGGCGTGAATTGCTCCCGATTTCCATTTATCTTTGAGGCTTTCAACTAAAGGGATTCGCGAGGAGCCAGCAGGTTCACAGGCCTAATCAGGCCTGATGCATCTCTAACCAGACAGGGAGTGTGCGTCTGGATTTGTCGCCCGACAGGTACAGATGTCGGAGGCTCTCATCCATGAGACGGAATCACTCTCGGGGATTGAGAGGCTGAGCGGGCGTCAGTCAGAGGCAGGCTGCACATTTCAAACGGGATGGAGGCTGCCAGCAAAGCCCCCTCCGACAGGCCCAGGTCAGCAGGCCCGGCACTTCGTAAACTGGATTATGGAAGCCCTTCCACCTCAGGGCAGTGGACATCTAAGGATGTTCCCTTTCTGTAGCATTCGCGTCACCTCCTCTCTGTCGGCTCACGGGTCCTTCCCAGCCACGGCAGGCAAAGGCACGGATGAAGTCTCAGAGACTTAATGTCTGGGCTGGAACCCCAACTCCACTATTCACTAGCTGAAGATCTTGGGCAGGTAGGTCACTTCCCTGCCCCAGGTCTGTCACCTGGTCTCAAGGTGTTGCAAGCAGCTGGTGCGGGTCTCTGCATGGTGGCTACGTCTTTTGTGCTCCTGTAGCATTTGGGGCCTCTGTTGGGTAATGCCATGGTCAAGAAGCCTTGGCCCTGTACTTGTTAGCTGTGTGGCTTCAGACAAATGACTTACCGTCTCCGTGATCCAGTTACCTCCTATCTAAAAAGGCCATAGTGACAGTGCTCACTTACTCAGGCTGCCAAGAGAGTCGATACCTGTGAAGCTCCAGGACAAGTGGGTGCACTGTGGGCCCTCAGGAAATGTTGCTGGTTGTTTTCTTAGTGGTGGGGGTGGGGAATATTGTGGCACCACCTCTATGACTTAGAAGGTTCTTGCTCGCTCATCTTACCTCTCCACATCAGCCCAGGAGCCCGTCAGGGGCTTGGACTATATCCATCTGGCCTGGATCCTGGCAAGAAGGAGACGTTCCATGAAGCCAGTGTGATGAATTGATAAAAGAGAAGCTGCCATGCAAAGATAATGTGCCACCGTAATGCCACACAGATACATGAGCTCTGTCTGGACTTGGCCTTTTGTCCATGGTCAGGTCTTCGGCAAGTGACTCCTCCCCTCTGAGCCTCAGTGTTCCCATCTGTGATGTGCTTAATACCCTCGCCTCAGAGAACCAACTTAGATGATATCTTTGAAGGACCTAGTACAATCCCGGGCCTGTGGTGGGTACTTAAAACAATGGTGGCTGTAAGTGATCCCATGGAGACTCACCCCAGAAAAACGGTGAAGATGCCCAAGAATGTCCCACCCTTCCCTACCCAAGCCACCTGTCCCTTCGGCTGCCCTACACTACTCCAAGGCAGTGCCCCAGGCTCCAAAATGATGCAGCCCGCCCCTATACCCCCAGAGCCCTAGCCAACCAGCATTATTGGAGGGTGGCTGAGAACAGGTAGCTCCCACAGGTATAATTCTCAGGGATGAAGAGGTTGTATGTTTCCCAGGGCCACAGGCATTCACAGAAGGTATGGAGATGCATTCACCAAGTAGCTAGCAAGCAAATGTTAATAGTAGTAAGACAACAGGAAGCCATGGGGGCCAGAAAGAATAAGGGGGCACAAGCATTCAAGTTCAAAATTGTGAAACATTGTGTGGGCCAAAGGAAGCATTTGGTGGTGGGCCCCCGGTTTGCCGCCCCTGAGACAAAGGTGTCTGGAATAGTAGGACTGGAGGCCGAAGGATGAGCACAAATGGGGTAACAGCATGCCCCCGCCTTCAGATCATTTCAGAGCAGCTCTGAGTCTCCTACACCAGCGAAGGGAGCAGCTCCTCTCAAAGGCAACCCAGGAGCGGGCCCTACAGAGACGGTGCCCCTCATGCTGCCAGGAAGGCCTGCAGCTCAGTGGCCATCTCTCCTCGGCACAAATCGAGGTCAGTCCTTTCCTTTCCATGTATAAAAAGACTTGGGATTTAAATGCCAGTGAGTGATATCCGAGCAGCATGACAGCTACCAGCTTAAACTGAAAGAAAGTAAGGAAAAACCCATCCAGCAGCCATCAAGTCAAACCAGAAGGGTGGAAAGAAGCCCTGTGCTTCCACATTCAATCCTCAGCCACGTTGCCTAGGTCAGAAGGTGCTGGAAGGAGGCTGCAGGGGTGGGGTGTGGTGGGGAGAGGGCAGAGCGGGTGTTGACAGGGCTCACAAGGAGGGGCCCAGGAGGCACGCTGCTCCATCTGGCAGTGCACCGTGGCTCTCAACTAGACAGACTAGGTTCAAATCCCAGCTCCTCCACCAACTAGCTCTATGACCGTAGGCACCTTCCTTAAAGTCCCTGAGCCTTGGTTCTTCATCTGTAACATTGGGGTGAGAACTCCTTTTAGCGCTGAAGGGGGTTGTGCCTGTCACTCAACAGGCAGCAATACTCAGCAAGTAGTATCTTTGATTTCTACCCACTGCAAGGTTGCCCACCACCAACTTCTGGCAGGCCATTTGTATCTGGCGGAACATGCCCAGTGATGGCCGCTCAGTGCAGGGTAAGAACGCTGAGCCTTTGCCTGTCATCTCCAGTGTGAGTTTTGGTGTCCTGAGAAAGAAATCCAGAAAATGTTTCTACAGCATAGCTTCACTGGTGGTGGATACCAGAGAGTTGGGGCAATCATCTGATTAATAGGGTCCAATTAACAACAGTAGCAGGGACTGCGGCTCACATTTACCAGGTGCTCGCCTGCTGGCACTGCTCTAAACACTTAACCTTTAACCCTGAGGTTTAACCCTCATGACAACCTCATGCATGGGTACTACTGTTACTCCTACTTTATAGATGGGGAAGGTACACCGAGGGAGGGTGAGCAAAATCCCCGAGAACTGGACGACTTGAGATGGGGACCAGAGTGGGTGGGGAGTCCGTGTGTCCAGGTGTAGAGGGAGGGATATGTGGCAAAGCCTTCTGACCAATCTGGTATGTCAGCAGCCAAGCGCCAGGATAGCACGGCTCATGCCCAGCTCACTGCTCAGAGTCATTTTGGCCTCCAACAGTCTCTTGTTTTTAATTCTGTAGGGGGAGTGTGTGGGTCTGGTGAGAACGTGGCCTTGCTGGCAACCTCTGCCTCCCCTCCCTCAGTGGGGTAGGCATGTCAGGTCCCGGGGCCTGGGCCCTCCCTCTGAGCCCCCCACTGCAGCGCCTCCTCCTTCCAGATTGACTTGCATCTGGGCTTCCTGGAGGCAGAGAGGGGGCAGAGATGAGACTTGCAGGGCTGAAGTAGTCTGGACAAGTTCTCCAGGAGATGCTCTTGACAGTCCATGCATTTTTCCAGCCAACCTTCTTGAAAGGGCCTGCTCATCCATCATTCAATCCTCTCCTGGATGAGCTAGAATTGTCTTGGCAGCCTGACCCAGCTCGGCCCCCCCGGGCTCACAGTGACTGTGCCTGGATTTGCCTTCCCATTTTCCTCAACTCTGGAGGAGGGAAGAGCCCTTGGTCTCAGAGCAAGGGCAGCGGCAAGGTTGTCTTTGAGGGGGTCTACTGGGATTTCTACCATCTCTTTAGCATCTGGACCAATTGGCAGTTCCTCCCTGGCCACCCAGAGAGCCTCTGACCCTGACCACACCTACAGTGTATGGCTCTCTCCCACTGTCATGTCCTGTCACAGATGCCGGGCTCAGCGTCCACATTGGCCTGTGAATAAGGCTTGAGTCCAGCCCTCCTCAATTCAGCTCAGCATCCACCTGCTCCAACTGTGTCCTATGTGTCCTATGTGTCAATCCATGTAGAGGACAGAAACACCTTGGGGGAAAGAAAGAAGGAAAGAGGGAAGAAAGAAAGAAAGAAAGAGAAAGAAACAAGGAAAGGGAGGGAGGGAGGAAGGAAAGAAAGAAAGAAAGAAAGAAACCCACCCCACATTTGACATCCATTCTGCCCACCTAACAATGCATCCCCCACCTAACAACGCATCCCCCACCTGGTAACCCATCCCCCACCTGGCAACCCATCCCCCACCTGGCAACCCATCCCCCACCTGGCAACCCATCCCCCACCTGGCAACCCATCCTCTACCTGGCAACCCATCCCCCACCTGGCAACCCATCCCCCACCTGGCAACCCATCCTCCACCTGGCAACCCATCCCCCACCTGGCAATCCATCCCTTACCTGACAACCCATCCCCCACCTGGCAACCCATCCCCCACCTGGCAACCCATCCTCCACCTGGCAACCCTTCCTCCCACCTGGCAATCCATCCCCCACCTGGCAACCCATCCCCCAACTGGCAACCCATCCCCCATCTGGCAACCCATCCCCCCACCTGGCAACCCATCCCCCACCTGACAATCCATCCCCCATCTGACAACCCATCCCCCACCTGGCAACCCATCCCCCCACATGGCAACCCATTCCCCACCTGGCAACCCATCCCCCACCTGGCAACCCATCCCCCCACCTGGCAACCCATCCCCCCACATGGCAATCCATTCCCCACCTGGCAACTCATCCCCCACCTGACAATTCATCTCCCACCTGACAACTCATCCCCACACCTGGAAACCCATCCCCCCATCCAGAAACCCATCCCCTCCCTGAAAACCCACCCCTTCCTTCACTTGACATCCCATCCCCCCACATGACAACCCATTCCCCCCTCACAACCCATTTCCTCACCTGACATCGCATTCCCCCACCAAGGCCTTGTGTCCTAAGGGCATTGGGGCCCAGACTGGCTAAGAAAACCAGCTGGGGGCAGGCTGCTGAGGAGGGCAGAAGAGGCTGGGGGTAGGGGGAGCATAGAAAGGATCTGAGCAGGTAAGAGCAGGAGTGAAGCACTTGGACCACACGGCAGGAAAGTCTGAGCTGGGCCTGCCCCTGGGGCTCAGGCCCCTGCCCCTCTGCTCTTGCCTCCTTAGCACCCCCCCACCTAGACCCTCCAAGAGCAGTTGAAGCCACAGCCATGCCAGTGACCTTGAGGCTGCACATCCGGCTTAATCCACATCAGCGTCAGTGAGGAGGCCTTGCTGTCACTAGAGGATATTTATAACTTGTCTGTCAGGCTCCAGTACCTGGCAGCTGCCTGGAAACTAGGCCACAGGAGCCACAGAGGAGGCGGGCTCTGCCCCCTGCCCCCCTGTCCCCCTGCCCCCCCTGCCCCCCTGCCCCCCTGCCTCCACAGGCTCCCAGGAAGTGGGATTGGAGAGAAAAAGCCTTTTGCCCCAGCCAGAAAACTTGCCCCACTCCTGGGTGAGTGGGGTTTCTAGAAAGGGCTCCATGTGTCCATAAGCTCACCTCTGGGCTGCATCTCCTGCCCATTCATGAGTAGACTTTGGCACATGCTCCAGCTGGAAACATCTTCCCGATATCTCTCCTCCCTCTCGGTGATCAAGCCATACAAAAACTCTCAGTGCCTGCGGGCAAGTCCCTACACCCCTGTTCCATGTCCAGAGCCTTCACCCACACGTGGAGGTGTGGTGTAGTCACTAAGGACTCTGACTGCCTAGGGGCCAGCATGGACTCCACTGTTCTCTGAGTGACCTCGAGTAATCTTATGTGAAATCTTCTGGGTCTCAGTTTTCTCATCTGTAAAATGGGACCAGCAATGAAGTCTCCATGAAGAAAAGGCTCAGAATGGCGTCTGGCGCATAATAAGCAATCAGTGCGTGCTGGCCTGTACCGAAAGGTTTATTGATTAGGGATAGACGTCCCAGAACCAGGACATCTGGGTTCAAATCCTGGTTTTGACACTCACTGGTTGAGTGACCCCGTGCAAATTCCTTAACCTCTCTGAGACTCAGTTTTTTCCTCCCTAAAGTGGAGGAAGTACCTATCTCATGGGGTCATTGTGAGGATTGAAGTTCACATGGAAAGTTCTACAAATAGTGCCCAGCACATAGTGGGTGTTCAGTTAGTAGGAATATCATCAGTATCCAATGATTATTATTTGGGGCAGATCTTCTTCCCACCAGGCCTCCCTCCCTGCCTCCAGCCTCCACACTTAGCTGGCACAGTTGCTCTCCCCATGCACTCTCTCTCTCCTCATCCCTCCCAATTCAAATGGGGCACTTCTGTCAGGCCCCACCTCTTCCAAGCAGGCCCCATGACCATTTTGGTGGACTTTGTACTACTTTCCTTCTCTAGTCCCCTAGGCCTGACCCCCGGCGTGGTTCCCCTGAGTAAATCCAGTCTCTGGACCCTGAAGCACATCCTCTGCCTGGCTCGCCTCTCCTGCCCACCTCAGGGACACAGAGCCCAACCTCAAGCTGGGCGAACGGCAGTGGAGCCAAAGCTGTCCTTAGTCAGCCCTGTCCTCACTGAGTCTTGACCTCTCTGCTTCAAGCAGGTGTCTGTATTCCTGGGATGGGGGACAGTGTGACCTGGCCTCCCAACAGACACACGCACACACACACACACACACACGCTCTGTTTCCTCCCAGAAATAATTTCACATTCCCACTAATGACATTCCATTTTCTGGATTTTTCAGTCCAACAGAGGAACAGGCCAGCCTGCCTCACTGCTCCCCAGGAGGCGGGGCACAGCCAGGAGTTCAGGAGGAAAGGAGTAGGGCAGGGTGTCCTAGGAGTGGAACCCCTCCTTCCCTAGGAAGGGGCAAACTGGTGACATCCTGAGGGGGCACCAAGGTGTCTCGTGGGGAAAGGGGAGACAACGGTCTTGCTGAAGGCTGAAGGACATCTCCGGAGGTGGAAAGAAACACCAGAGTATCATTTTCTTCTCTCCTTTGAAGGCCTGATGGACAGTGGTCAACCTTTCTGACCTTGGACTATTTAAAAAAAATTTTTTTTAATGTTTATTTATTTTTGAGACAGAGAGAGACAGAGCATGAACGGGGGAAGGTTAGAGAAAGGGAGACACAGAATCCGAAGCAGGCTCCAGGCTCTGAGCTGTCAGCACAGAGCCCGATGTGGGGCTCAAACTCACAGACTGTGAGATCATGGCCTGAGCCGAAGTCAGATGCTTAAGCGACTGGGCCACCCAGGCGCCCCCTGACCTTGGACTATTAATACTTGCTGCCCTCCAGACCATACTGAGCCCCAGGCTCATCACAGGGCTCTTTTGACACTGCCACCCTCCCCCCACCTACAGGACTGCCCAGACCCCAGAGTTGCCTGTCTCCCCAGTAGCCTTCACAACAGAAAGCGCCACATTTCCCAATAATCACCTTTCCTGGTTTGTCCCACGGAAGCCACCTTTGGCCAGGCAGCCCTTTTTCTTAGGAGCTAGGGCAAGGCTTAGTGAAGGAGGGGGTTTAGCGGGATGCGGAGGGAGAGCTTCTTTTGCACTCACTGTCTTCCCTGAGGGACAGACAGCAGCTGTCACCAGCCCGAGTGCTCAGCCCTTTCTAGCTTACCAGTCAGCCTGCCCTAAATGGATGAGGGTGGGAAGAGGCCCCTCCTGCGGTCCCATCAGTGGCCATCTGCTTGGCCCCTGTCTCTCTCCCTGACTCTAGTCTAGGATGGCCTGGGAAGGATCCTCACACTGGCATTCATGACTGAGAACCGAAAATTAGCCCCTCTCCCCTTTCTCTGTAAATTATCCCCAAGGATAATGCCTTCCCAAAAGAACGTTTGTCTAATGGAGGGTGCCCAGGCCAGGGCAGAGGGTAAAGAGAGACACCTTATAAATCCAGCCAAACATTAGTCTGTGCACTCCAGCCACATGCAAAGTTGCATCCCGGTAGTTCCTCATGGAATAGCAGGGGTTTGTGCAGGAGTAGGGGCAGGGTATTTATATAGCACATGACAGCTAAGAGATGCCCTCCACACCAGCCTTCTGTGTTCTCTTGTAAGAGAGCCCTGGAAGGCTGTGAATCCTCTTGTGGGAAGGAACTGGGCCTCAGAGAGACTAGATGTCCGCTGTCTCTCAGCCTGGAAGGTTCTGTCAGAGGCCGCTGGTGCCCCACCATATCTCCTTCACCAAGCTGCTGGAGTGTTGGTTGCCAATAGGTCATAGCTGTGCCTTCTCCAATGGGTTGTCCTTACTTGACAGGACAGAAGCCATTTCCTGGGGAGACACTCAGGAGGTGAAAGCCCTCTGTCACACCCCCCACCCTCCGTAATAACCCTTGGCTAGTGACACTGCTGTCAGAATATGAAGGCTGGCCCCCTGTCTTAAGGTTGGACAGACTCCAAGGGGCCATGCACGTTCCAGAATTCCCTGAGGGATCAGGCTCAGGCAAGACCTTGCCTGAAGTGGCAGCTTGGCCTAGATTCTTCTTCAGTCCTCTCCTGCTCCCGCAACAAATCATACACACACTGGAATCCCCAGCTCAGACTCTCCTCCAGCGAACCGAGGGCTAGAGCACAGGGCTTCTGATCCCCAATCTTCATGCTCTTGAGGCAGCTCCTGGGACATCCTGTGGGTGTCTGTTGTGGTGAGAACCCAGCTTTCTGCCAGGATCTCGTTTGGGCTCCTGCTCCCAGAGGAGAAGCCTGGTTCTTAACACTTTCCCTGTGAACTGTGAGTCCAGCACCTCCCACATCCCAGCGCCGGCTCCCTCTGCACGTCCCCCTCCCATCAAGCTGTGGCAGCCAACACCATGACTCATGTCCTATCCTCGGTGGGCCTCCAGATTACTACCCCGTGCCCTCACTTGTTAAACAGTACAGATGGCAATTAACTGCATGATTCGAAAATATCCCAACCCTAATTATTTCAGGGAAGAGGCCAGGGACCATTAATAAATGATGAAGGAGAGTCTTTCCAGAGACTTCTTGGCCTGTCCCCACACCACCCTGCAGAAGGCTGGGGAGTAATGGGGACTCTTCCCCCACGCAGAGGTCAGAGGCACGGGCTGGGGAGACAAGCCGTAAAGCCCAGGGTGGTGCTACAAATTTACCAGGGAAAGTTGAACCACTCATGGGAGCACGGGAATACAAAACTGTCAGGGCCACCACCCTGGTCCTGCAGACAAGCAGGAAGCAAATAACAGTGGTTCCCTGGATGTTTCCTGATGAATAATTGATTGTAGAATGCAATCCTGTGAATGAATTCTAGCATTCCTGGTTAGCCCCTCTACACTCACCCACCTGCCTCCCTTCCCCACCCTATTCCAGGTAGTAGACACATTTTTTGTCTTCCCCAAGTTGTTAAGTGCCTCTGCGCTTCGCCCTGAGGTGGGACCCATGGGGTCTACCCCTGGGGAGCAGCAGTCAGCTGCTGACTTCCAGCAGCAGTCAGGAAGGACGGGAAGCACACAGAGACCTGAGCTGCTCAGGGTCTGCCCTTTGCTTAAACAGTGTGTCTTTTTTCCAGCAACATATCACAACAAAGCCTAGGAGAGAAAAAACATTTTTATTCATGGATCCTTTTATGTGCCAGAATGAATGCAAATGCACACACACACATACGTGCACATACACACACACACACACGCACGCACGCACACACACACACCCTTGAACAGACAGGGGCTTCCATACTTTGAAAGCCTAAATATGAACATTGATATTTATGGGAGGAGAGATATTTGCTTCACAAGAGGACTTGCAACAGGGTTTCTTTAAACAGCAAGCAGCCAAAGTGCATTGAACACAAAATTTGATTTACAAAAATCTGATTTACCTGGAAATATTCAGAAGCCCATGCATGGTAGGGGCGTGGATGTGTGTTTGTAAATGTGCAGAACTTGTCAGTGCCTCTTTTCATCCAGTTGGGGAGAAGGGTGGGCATTTCTGATGGAAGCCCTCCCCAGAGCTGGCTGGCTACACACCCAAGAGGTCTGATCACAGAGCAGGACCCTTAGCTAGGACTATAAACACTAGTTCCTTCTCCACCTCCAGCTAGCAGAAAGGAAACCAAACCTTGTATCCCAAGACAACCACAGACCCAGGCAGGACTCATTATTCTCAAAGAATCCTCTCCTTTTACCCTCCTAGCCCCCCAACGGTGCAGCCTCCCATGGGTATCTTGAGAGGAGTGGCTTAAAAGAGCTTATCAATCAACTCAATCAACTCCTTCATTCAAAAGATGAAAAACCCGGTGTGCATCTGACCTTGGGGCTTCATCCCAGCCATCCCCATGGTGCATGGTGAGGCTGGGACCAATAAAGATGGCTTCTAGGAGGCTGGCCTTGCTTCCCAATCCCCTCCAGCCCTGTGCCTGCCCTTCTCATTTCTTTGCTTTGCCTCCCTTCCCTGCTTCAGGTGGCAGGTGTGTTCTTTGAGCTTTAGGTCACCTCTGATGCTCTCTTGATGAGATTTGAGCTCCCTTTCTGGTCTCATTAAGACCTCACCCCTCAGAGGTTACTGCCATGCCAACTGCTTAAGCTGGGGTCCCACAGGACTGCTTTGGAACCCACTTAGAGGATCTGGACACCCAGGGACTTGAAGATGGAACAAGGACTAAGGCTCAGGTCTCCCCTAATTTCTAGAGCAGAACTTGTCCCAGCAGACAAACGTATATCTCTTAAAACCTTAGTTCCTTTTTTGTAATAACGGTAAGGCTTCTCATAATAGCAAACACTTAATAAAAAGAACAGCTATGCACCATGAAGCAGGTGGTGTTCTAAGCCCTTTACTTCTGGTAACTCATTGGTTCACAACTCTCTGAAGGAGGTACTAGCATTACCCCCACCAGCACCATCCAGGGACCCAGAGAGGTTAAATAACTTGCCTCAAGGTCACACAACTAGTAGGTGGCATAGTAGAAAACTGGACCTGGGAAATTTGACTGAAGAGTCTGAGGTCTGACTCCTTGAACCCTTTAGGACCTGGCCCCTGCTAACATCTCCGATCTCAGCTCCCACCATCCACTGCCCCACCTCCCCCATCCCTGCTACTGCTCTCCAGCTACAAACACCACACTGGTTCCTTCCTAGGGCTTCTGCCTCTGCTGTTCCCTCTGCATGGAATGCTTGGCCTCCACACCTTCATATCTCCCCATAAGAAGTTAGCTTGATGACCTCATCAGAAGCAGCCACCCATAGCTAGCTCACTGCGACTTTCATTCACTAGCATCGATTTGCTTATTTCCTTCAGCATTGCTCGCCACCTGAAATGCCCTGACTTCAGAGTTTACTATTGCTGCCACTAAGATGTAAACCATGGGGGCCGCCATCTTTCCCCTCCAGTTCATGACAGTGTGCCCTCGAAGCTAGACCACCTTGGCCTGGCACATAGTGGGCACTTGATAATACCTATTGGTCGATGAGCACTCTGGTCATATACCAATACACACACACACACGGTCCACATG
Organism: Acinonyx jubatus; assembly: GCF_027475565.1. Lineage (NCBI taxonomy): Eukaryota > Metazoa > Chordata > Mammalia > Carnivora > Felidae > Acinonyx > Acinonyx jubatus. The sequence goes on along the minus strand of NC_069385.1, from coordinate 111,556,685 downwards.
TTAGAATGTGCCCTTGAGTGTATTCACACTGGGCACAGACAGCCGCGTGTCTGTGATATAGTACTCCGCAGTGTAACACTAGATAGAAGTGGTGAGACCAGCCTCACGTACACAGGCTTTCGAGCAGCCAATGCTAAGAAACAGAATGCCTCTGAGGACAGATCCATAATTACCCAGCCTGGAAGAAGGCAGAACAGAAAATAGAACCTCTGTGTAGGAGCCAGAGTATCTCCACCACCTGGCCCAGGCCTTTTGAGTGGGTTGCCTGGAGAAATGGAAGACTTGATTAAAAGAGGTGAGAAACTGGCCCCTGTGAGGGGAAGGGACTGGGGTGGCCCAGTCACTCTAGTTTCAGAGTTGAGCTTGCCAAATATAGCTGGGCCGGACATGGGGCACCAATGAGGCAGGTCTGAGATCACCCAGGATGGAGTCGGGGGGGGGGGGGAGTCCCCTCTCACCCAGGTTCCCTGGCCCCCACCTTATCACTCGCCTGCCAGGACTGTTCTGGGGAGGAGTGGGTGCCATCTGCCCTGAAAAGGAGATGGAGGGAGACAGGCAGCAGGGACCTAAGCTTATGTATGTTCTGACCCAGTGCCTCACCCAAGTTTGGGCATTCCATTCTTTTTTTTTTTTTAAGTTTTTTTTTTTTTAATATTTATTTATTTTTGGTAGAGTGTAAACAGGGGAAGTGCAGAGGATCCGATGCCAGCTCTGTGCTGACAGGCTGACAGCAGTGACCCGGATGTGGGGCTTGAACTTACTAACCGCAAGATCATGACTGAGCCAAAGTCAGACACTCAATGGACTGAGCCACTCAGGTGCCCTTGGGCATTCCATTCTGACAAGAGGTATTTGGGAAATGTGGGATCATGCACCGTTCACCAGGCAGGAATGGATCCTGTCTCCCAGGCTGCCCGGAGGGGGATGGGCACCAGTCCCCAGATGAATTCTGCCCATTGTTTCGTGCTCGTTACTACTCAAGATAATATCAGTGCTCCCTGGCATGAACAGTAGCCATGAGAATTCTAATATCAGATATGGGAGACCAAGCTGGATGGCCTCTGAGGTTCTGACTGTGCCAGTCTAGAGGTTCTAGAACCCTACACACTGACTATTATCACGAATATGAAGCAGTTGATGCTGATGTGCTCAGTGACACATACAATTAACATAAGGGAGGCTGTTAGCACGTCTACTCCCCGGTTCTATGTGTTATGTATTTAATTACTCAGTAATTCGCAGCTTATAAATACACAGCCCCTGAGCTAGATCTTTCTCCATTGCCGTTTACCAATTGGGGTCCTGAGACCACGCCCCTCACCCATGAAGAGCCGAGCAAGCCCCTGGATTTGAGCCTCTGAGAGAAGTTTCTGTGGCCCCCTGCCCATGCCCATAGGGGCGTTCCGCATGTCCTCCCCTACGGGCCCACAGAACCGCATCCCCCCTCAACCCGAAAGCTGGGGTTTGTTCCTCTGGCTTCCCCTTCCTCAGAAAGAGTGGTCTGTCTTAATCCATTCTTAGTTGGGACTCCAAGCAAATCTCTTCCCCTTAGTCACTTTCTCTGCTAAGAGAGGCGTGCAGGTCTGGGAACCACCGAGAGCGCCATGAATTCACCCAGCTGTGACAGCCACCCTGGCCTGGGCTGAACTGTGGCCAATCCATCCTTGATGGCAGCGCCCTCCTCAGAGACAAGGAGACCAGATGAGACGTGTGGAAAACCCGCCCCCTATCTTTGTCAGCCAGAGACGAGCTCCTCAGGGAGACCTGTGAAGGTACCAAGGGCCCCAGCCCCTGTTCTTTCATGTCTCATGACATGGGGTGGAGTGTCTTGTGTTCAGCAAACCACTGAACAGTGAAATATTTTGATTTCTACGCCTCCCTCACACTGCTGGTGGCTTCTGTCTTCTCAAGTTCATGGCCTGTTTGGGATTCAAAAGTGTAGGAATGAAGGAAGTCTGGGGGGTTTCATTCATATCAATTCTGATGGAGGCATATAAGTTTATTGAAGGCTTCCTCAGCCCTGTCACTCACCATGACTGTGGCCTTTGACACAGAGGTTTAACGGCTCTGGGACTCAGCTTGCTCTTCTGGAAAATAGGTGGCCCACCCCACGTCCCAGGCTTAGTGAGGCTTACCTGGCATAGCACATATGAAGCGTTTAGCAGAAGCTGTGTAAAGAAACATGAGCTCCTCCCTGCGCCACTCACCCCTTCTAACTGCTAAGGACCTTCCTCTTCATGCAGCCTCTGAACAGTCAAGTGAGGTTACCTCCTCAGTGCCCATCTTTCATCACAGATGCCATAGCGTGGCCCATTCAGTGCCCTTGAAACATTCTGTAAGGTCAGGTCTCAGCTCCTCCTCTGTCCCATCTTCCTGGGCTCCAGCTTTATCCCTCTCCCTGTATTTAAGCTGTCATGGCTGACCAGAGACCATGACAGTTTTTATAAGGCTGGTGGTTCATTAGCTCCCCTCTCTGTCTTCTGGTTCAGGGGGCTGGCCCAGCTCCTCATTTGAGGAGGCCACAGCCTAGGTGGGGTGATGGGCAGGTCCCAGCCACAGGATATTTATTGGGGTGGGGGTGTCTGGGGCCAGGCTTTCTGACTGGTCCCAAATGTGACAGCTGCTGTGTCTTCAAGAGCATGTTGCACTCCCAACCCTTCTGACCTGGGTTAAAAACTGACAGGGAAGAGTGACAGATAGCAAGAGTCCTGAGGTACTGGTGGGATACGACCCCAAAGCAGGAAGAAAGAGCGCCCTGAGTCCAGAATATAAGCTTCCCTTCCTCGGAGTCCTAGCCCCTGCCTTTTTATGTTGACAGCCATGTTTGTCACCACTGTCACTCCAGCCACGGACTCCTGATGGCTGGGACACCAGAGTGGAGAAAAACAAGAGGGAAAAAGCAGGGATCCTCACCCCCACGCATGCTCTGATTTATAGGAGTTCCCTTTGGGGCACCTGGATAGCTCGGTTGGTTAAGGGTCCGACTTCAGCTCAGGTGATGATCTTGTGGTTCACGAGTTTGAGCCCCGCGTCAGGCTCTATGCTGACAGCTCAGAGCCTGGAGCCTGCTTCAGATTCTCTGTCTCCCTCTCTCTCTCTGCCCCTCCCCAGCTCGTGCTCTCTCTCTTACTCTCTTTCTCTCTCTCTCTCTCTCTCAAAAATAAATAAACATTAAATAAATAAATAGATAGATAGATAAAGGAGTTCCCTATTCTGCTGCTGTAACCAGAAGCACAGGGTTTCTTCTGCAACTCTGCACCAAGCACCTGACTTCAGGCTTCAGGCTACACTAAGTTCTGCTCAGCAGAGACCCAAGTACAAAATATGCCCCACCCACCACCAGTCTGGTGGTGGTTAGACTCCTGGTTTCCCCTACCCCCCTAATCCACTTGCCGGTACTTACTGTTCGGAGACTTCAGGTAGCTGCACTGTGTACTGTCTAGGTTGTATACTCGGTAAGGGAGAGAGGCGGCCATGTGTTTATTTCCTCTTACCTGGAACTGGAACACAATAAGATTTGAAAGCATTATCAAGTTTTAAAAGCCTTGGTCCTTCTCCTGCCTCCAAGAGGAAGGAGACAAGTCCTGGCTGATTGTCACATTATCCCATCTCCTCATGAAAACACAATCACATCTATTCACTTATTCATTCTCTTAACAAATATTTCTTGAGCACCGGTTCTGTCTGTGCTGGGCCCCTTCTAGACGCTGAGAATTCAGCAGTGAGAAACAGACAAAGCCACTGCCAGACGAGGCAGTCAGAATATAAACAAATAATTAAATATATAATATGTAGGCGATAAATACTATTGTGCAAAATAAAGGAACACCAAAAGATGAAAAGTGCCTTTTTATAAAGTGTGGACAGGCAGAGCCTCTTTGAATAGGTAATGAAATCTAAGGAGAAAGCAGAAAAAAAGTGAGCTCTCTCAGTATCAGAGGCAGAAGTATTCCAGGAAGAAGAAATTGCCAAGGCCCTTTGAGGGCAAAGACAGCATGTCTGGCGTGTCTGAGGAACAGCCGGAGGCCCGTGTAAGTGAGCCGGGAATACAGGGCAAGGAAGAGTGCAGTTGAAGTTGAGATCAGAGGTTGGCTGGGGTGGGGGGTAGAGCGTGGAAAGATCACATGTGACCGTGAACACGATTGTTAGGACTTTGGGCGATGTGGAATTTCACACAGAGGAGTGACATTACCTGACTTACAATTTAACAGGATAGGTCTGACTGCTGTTTTGAGAATAGAGTGGGGGCCAAGAAGGAAGCAGAGAAAGCATCTAGAAGGCCGTTGAAATAATTCAGGAGAGAGAAAACCATGTATTGGTCCAGGGGAATCAGATGGAGGAAGTTACAAATGGTTGCATTCTGAATATTTGTTGAAGGTAGAGTGGACCAAGAGGGTTTTGATAGAGAGAGACAGTGAATAGTCAAGTTGGAGTTGCTGTGGAGACCATTTGGCAATCACCCTGCTGACTAGGAATCTCCAAGCCAACATCCTTGACATCATGATGTTCAGCCACTTAAGGAATACTCTCTGGGAGAGAGGATTCACTGCCTCACACAACAGCCTTACCCAGTCCCTTAAATTTCTTTCTTATACTCACTCAAAGTCAATGTCCCTATGTCTTTCTCTCACTGCTCCAGAAGCAGTATGGAGGAGGTCTTCACACCTCCCACAGACAATCCTCCAGATTCCCATCAGAGATGTGTCTGGCCTCTCCCTCCATTCATATTCTCCATCAGTGCCGTTTTCTGTCCCTCTGGACATGAGCAAATCCCAGGAGGAAGAAGCTCTGGGTGTTCTACCAGGTAGAACTCCTTCTGGAACATAGTTCACAAATTTTGGCAAAGGATTCGCATTCAGACCACAGATGTAAATTTGGCAAACACACTCATCTCCATTCTTCTTTCCAGGTGGGGAAAATTAGAGAGTTAGCTTCAATCTTGCTTCCTTACCACTGAGAAAAACAAAGCAATTAGAAGCGTGCTTCCTTAGACGCCACCTGTCAGCATCCATGTCCACACCCTCTGCTTTCCTGCCCGTTGGAGTAAACAAATTATCTGCACTCCCGTCTCAAACCAGCCCCTCCGCTTTTCTACTATATCCCACCCCTTCTCACATGTTCAGGAACAGGGGTATCCCTAAAAATTCGAGGGAACAATGGAATAGAACTAGTATTTTAAAAACAGAATTCAAGAACACTTTATGGAAATAGAAGAAAACTTAAATTTATGTAAAGGTCAACCACATGCCTGGGCAAGTTGAGAATGATCAACTCAGAAATATAGCCTATACAGTAATTAGACTATAAAGAAAAAGAAGCAATACTCAAGGCCTCCAGACACAATAGTCATAATACCTCTAAAAGTATGAAAATTCTATTGGCATCAGGATATTTGAGAGCAACCTGTAAAGCAAGGCAAGAATGGAGCTTTATATTCAGATAACCAACAGAAAGGAGATGAGTTGTAAGCCAAGGACTTTATATGCAATATAGCTATCATTCAATTATCAAGGCTATTGAAAAATTATATATGCAAAGAGTGAGAGAATCCTGTACACATGAGCCCTTTTAAGATAACCTGCTAGATGAGGAATTCTGTCTGCTCAAGACATGACTGGGGAGTGGGGGGAAAAGAGAATGATGGTGAGTGTGTAGTGTATTTAAAGTATATTTAGAGCATGTAGATCTAATAGTTAAACAAGGATCGGGGACAAAGGTGGAAAATAATTTGTAAATATCATAGGTTCTGACCAAGTAGAAAGCATGTAACTTAAAATTCGAGCCAAGAAAGAAGACAGAAAGAGGAACAGGTAGGAATCAAATGACACCATTTAGAATTCACAATCTAGGCAGATAATTTATAGTTGAGATAAAAGTTAAATAAGGGTATGTTAAAAGATATCAATCAAAGGTAACTAGTAGAGCAAAAATGTACACTTTTGTAAATATCAAAACAATTTTTATTTTAAAAAAAGCAAAGGGGACATATAGAGAAAAAAGCAAAGTAAGCATAACATAAAATTGACACCAATATATTAGTCATGTCAATAAATATGAAGGAGAGGGGCACCAGGGTGGCTCAGTTGGTTAAGAGTCTGACTCTTGGTTTCGGCTCAGGTCATCTCCCAGTTCATGAAATTGATAGCATGGAAAGCTGATAGCATGGAGCCTGCTTGGGATTCTCTCTCCCTTTCTCTCTCTTCCCTTTCCTCCCTCTCGCTCAAAATAGATAAACATTTAAAAATAAATAAATAAATAAATAAATAAATGTGAAGGATATTTAACTTGCCTAGTAAAAGAAATAGATTTTCAAAATATTTTACAAAGCAAAATTCCAGTCTCTTCTATATAGGGTAGAGACATTTAAAACAAAGTGATTCAAAGGCTAAAGAATAAAAGAGGATAGGAAAAGTTATGCTATTTAAATAGAACAACTTTAAAGAATAGTAGTAAGCTTACTATTAGACAATGCAGAATTTAGACCAAAAAGCATCAAACAAGACAAATAAAAACATATAATAAGGCAAAAACCCACAATCTACAATAAAATATATCAGCTATTAATATCTATGTACCAGATTACACAGAAACCACTTATCAATGAAATAGAAATGACAGCAATGCAAGGAGAAATAGATAAAAATAATAACAATAAGACAGTTTTACACACCACTCTCAGGACAAGAAGGGCATGTGAACAAAAAATAAGTCTAAATAGAGAAGACTTAACCAACATTAATGTTAAATTAGACTCCATAAATATGTATTAAATGCTGTACCCTTTAATAAAGAATATACTTTCTTCTCAAGCAGACATGAAATATTCATTGAAATTGATCATATGTTATATCACAAAGGAAACATAAGTAGGTTCCACATTAGAAATATTACAAACAGAACTCTCTGATTACAATGCAGTAAAAGCAGAAATAAAAAGCAAAAATTTAAAAAGCCCTTCCAGGGGTGCCTGCATGGCTCAGATAGTTAAGCATCTGACTCTTGATTTTGGCTCAGGTCATGATCTCAGAGTTTGTGAGATTGAGCCCCACGTTGGGCTCTGTGTTGACAGCACAGAGCTTGCATGGGATTCTCTCTCTCTCTCTCCCCCTCTCTCTGCCCCTCCCCTCTCAAAATTAATAAATAAACTTAAAAAATTAAAAAAATTAAAAGCCCTTCCAAAGATGGAGAAAAAGGGACTGACTTCTTTCTCCCTCCTAAAACAATAACATAAAGTCTGAACAAAATATTTGAAACATACAAGACATCAAACCATGAAGGTCAAAGATCCTGAAGACTTGGAAACAAAGGAGATTAATTCTACAATTTTATCAGTTGAGTGCCTGGAGAGAGTTCCAGGCCCAGCTCAGGGAACCCAGTGGACTGCCTGCCTGACTGAAGAAGCTGAGAGTCTGAGGAGATCAAGGGAGCTGCAGCTCACAGGACAGAGTCCAAGAGAGAGGAGAGCTGCAGAGGGTCCCTCTCACGTATTCAACAGAATGCTCATCAGCACACTTGTGTGAGGAAACTACCTGTCTCAGTCCATTCAGGCTGCTATAACAAAATGCCATTACTGGGCAGCTTATAAACAACAGAAATTTATTTCTCACAGTTCTGGGGGCTGGAAGTCTAGGACCCAGATGCTGGCATGGCTGCGTGAGGCCCTTTTCTGGTGGTCCACTTCTCACTGTGTAGTCCTCACATGCTGGAAGGGGCCAGGCAGCTCTCTTCTTTTATAAGGCACCAATCCCATGATGAGAGTTCCATGCTCATGACTTAAGTACTCCCCAAAGGCCCCACCTACTAATCCATCATCTTTGGGGGCTAGGATTTTAACATGTGCATTTTGAGAGGAAACAAACATTCAGATCATAGCACCACCCAAACCACAGAAAGAACCTTTTAAAAGGATAAGCAGAAACATCTCCAGGTACTGTCACAGGACCAAGAGTAGTGTCTGCTCCAAGCCGCTGAACTAGAAAGCTTCATAATTCATGTAGAATTGTATAGGGTACTCAGAAGGATCTTGCCTCAAAGGTGGGGGATAATTAGCCCTAGACTGAACAATGCATTGGCTTTATCTGACAAATCTTTAATGCAAAACCTGAAAGGACTGAACTCTTTCCACATAACTTAACTCCATCTGAGAACAAAGTTCAGAAATAGTTATAGGAATACAAAAACAAATTAAAATTCATAATGTCCAATAAAAAATTACCTGGCCTGTAGAAAAGCAGGAAAATACAACCTATAATGAGGAGGAAAGTCAATTAATTAAAACAAGCCATAACTGGGCACATTGTTAGAGGTAGCAGACAAAGACATTAAGATAGTTATTATAACTGTAATCCATATGTTCAAAAAGTTAGTAGAGAGACACAAGATGCCAAAAAAAAAAAAAAAAAAAAAAAAGACCCAAATTGAACAGCTAGAGAGGAAAACTACAATGCTTGATGTGAAAGTCACACTGGATAGGATTAACAACAGATCAGACACTAAAGAAGAAAAGATTAGTGAATTTAAGACAGCAATGGAAACAATCTAAAATGAAATACACAGAAAAAAATCATAATAAAAAAGAAAATGAAAAGAGTATCAGTGAACAGTAGTACAACTTCACGCTGCCTACTATATCTATAATTGGAATCCCCAAAGGAAAGGATAGAAAAGGGACATACAAAAAAAAAATCTGAAGAAATATTAGCTTAAAATACTCAAAACATGATAAAAACTAACTCACATACTCAAGATGGTTAACAAACTCTAAGCACAAGAAACACGAAGAAAACCACTCTAAGCCAAATCATAATAAAATTACTCAAACCAGTGATAGAGAAACCCTTAAAAGCAACCGGAGAAAAATACACCTTACATGAAGAAGAAAAAAAGACAAGTGTGCTAGAAGATTTCTAGTGAGAAACAATGCAAGTAAGAAGACTGTGAAACATCTTGAAAGTACTAAAAGAAGTAAACTGTCAACCTAGTATTCAATTCCCAGTGAAAGCATCTTTCAAAAACTAATGCAAATAAATATGATTTTTAGGCATGCAGAGGTTGAAAGAATTCATACCTGTAGAACCCCATTACAAGATTTGTTAAAAGAAATCCTTTAGGCAGAGGAAAATTATACCAGATGGAAATATAAAATTTCACAAAGAAATAAACAGCACTGAAAATGGTAGCTTTATGGATAAATATGTAGGATTTTATTTTATTATTTAAATCCCTTTAAAGTTAGTTACATTTAAGAGAAAACATTGTAGTGTGGAGTTTATAATATATGTAAAAGTGAACTGTATGGCATAGATAGCATAAAGGCTACTAGGAGATAAATGAAAATACACTATGGAGAAGTTGATTCCTATAATATATATGATGTAGTATAGAATCACTTGAAAGTAAATTGTAACAAGTTAATGATGTGTACTATAAATCCTAAAACAACCACTAAAATGGCAAAAACAAAGAATTGTAGATAGTAAGCCAACAAAAGAGAAAATGGAGTAAAATGTTCAAATACTTTAAAATAAAGCAAGATAAAGAGGAAAATAAAAATCACAGACATGGAACAGATAGAAATCAAACCGCAAGATGATATACTTACACCTAACCATATCAATAACTCATTACATGTAAATGGTTTAAACACTCCAATAAAAAGGCAGAGATTGCTCAAATGCATAAAAAAGAAATCCCCACAACTGCTGCCTACACAAAACTTGCTTTAAATATAAAGATACAGATAAGTTGAGGCAAAGAAATGGGAAGGGGCATCTGGGTGGCTCAGTCGGTTAAAATGTCTGACTCTTGGTTTCCACTTGGGTCATGGTCTCGTGGCTTGCAGTTTCAAGCCCTGTGTCAGGCTCTGCACTGACAGTGTGGAGCCAGCTTGGGATTCTCTGTCTCTGGATCTCTCTGACCCTCCCTCACTTGCTCTCTATCTATCTCTCTGAATAAATAAACATTTAAAAAATTTTAAAAAGGTAAAGAAATGGGGAAAGATAAACAGTGCGAATACTAATCAAAAGGAAGCCCGAGTACCTATACCACTATGAAACTAAGTGGATTTCAGAACAAAGACTATTACCACAGATAAAGAACGTATGTGATAATCAGTCAAATGAGAGGACATAACATAATATAAGTTGTTGATTATATAATACTATTGTATAGATGCTAACTTTCCTAATTGATAACTACCCCATGCTTGTATAAGAGAATTTCCTAATTCTTAGGAAATAATTAATTATGAAGGAGTAAACAGGCACAATGTAATACAACTTACTATCAAATGAGAGAGAGGTAAAGCAAATGTAGCAAAATGTTAACCATGAATAGATCTGCTTTAGCATATATAGGAATTCATGTACTACTATTGCAACTTTTTTATAAAATTTGCAACCAAGACAAAATAAATGTTAAAAAATTATATACACCCCACTCCCATAACAGTCCTTATATAAAATAAATATCTCAATTTCTTTATTCCATAGCACTTCTGAAGTTCTAATATCAAATATCTATTAAATGTCTGTCATGACCTTCCCTCCATAAAAGTACAAGTTCTCAGGGACCTGAATAGTTGCTATTTTGTACTATGAGGTAATCTTGAATTTCTAGAACTATACCTAGCACTTAGTAGATGTAGAATTATTAATATTCTTGAATGAGTGGACAAATGCTACAATTGGATATAACAGACTCTAGAGTCAGATGATCTGTGTCCAAAGCCTTTTTCTTCGTGTTACTGGATACAACATGGGCAAGTTACTAAACTTCTCAGGAACTTAGCTCCTAATGAGTAGTTACCTAAAATGGATATAGGGAGTGTGATGTCGGCAAAAATGGTGGAGTATGGAACTCCAGAAATCTGTTCCTCCACAGAAGCAATGAATAATCTGGCAAAAACTGTGAGAATCAACATTGTGGGGAATCTAATCAATGTCATACAGCATGCACAGGAATGATTATTCAAGAAAAACACATATGAGCCTCGATAAAGAAGATATTTTAACCTACCTGGTACCATCTCCCACTCCCCAACTTGGTAGTGACCTGAAGGCAACAGTTGGTATTCCCAGTATATACCTGGAACCAGAGGGAACAGAAGAGACCTTATCCTCAAACAGTTGTGGTTTTTGTTTTGACCTGTCTGGTGACTCCTGGAAGAGCTGTCTCAAACAGCTGACTTTATTTCATCTACCTCAGAATGATCCCAGGGTTGAAGCAGCTACCCAGGGAGAATTTGTCAAAAATACTTAAAGTCAAATGTGTTAGCTGCTGCTTCCTCAGGCAGGGAAAAACGGTTGGGGAAAACAATAGTCTAACTTAAAAGCCTGGAAGAGAAACGCTAGGGAATGAGAATAAGGATTTTGGAATGCTGCCACACATTTCTGGGAAATCAGAAAGCCATGCAAATACCCAGGGCTCAGAAAAGACCTGAGAAGGCCCTAAGCCCTTATCTCTGACTAATCTTCAGGCTCTGCACAAGCAGGAAGCAAAGGCTGAGATACAGTTGTAAATTGTCTAGCTGAGTGTTGAATACATGTCCCAACACACGTACACACACACATGCACACACGCACCGTCCACTAAGACTGGGAGGTTTTGTGTTTTTTTTTTGTTTGTTTGTTTGTTTTAGTTCCAAGTATTTAAGGAAATTTCTGTGAAATCACTAGCTGACCATAAATCTAACAGAACAGACTTTAGTGGCCACACATGACAAACTGCCATAGGATACAAACTACAAAACTAGCTCAGAAAAGCCATGCAACAAACAAACAACAACAAAGGAAATGCAAATCAAAACCACCGTGCAATACCACTTCACACCTATTAGGATGGCTATGAACTTTTTTTTTTTTAAATGAAAATAACCAGCATTGATGAGGAGAAACCTGAACTTTCATGCATCGCTGGTAGGAATGCAAAATGGTGTAGCCGCTGTGGAAAGCATTTTGGCAATCCCTCAAAAAAAGTTAAATGCGGAATTGCCATATGACCCAGCAATTCCACTCCCAAGCATATATCCCAAAAAACTGAAAACATACATTCAAACAAAAAAAAAAAAACGCGTACACAAATGTTTATAGCAGAGTTAGTCATGAAAATCAAAGAGTGGAAACAACCCAAAAGTCCATCGACGGGAATGGATAAACAAAATAAGGTGTAATCATGCAGGGGAGTATTCTTTAGCCTTAAAAAGAATGAAGTACTAGTACATGCTACACCATGGAGAAACCTTGAAAACACTATACTAGGTAAAAGATAGCCAGACACAAAAGATCATATGTTGTGTGATCCTGTTCACACGAAGTGTCCGGAAGAGGTAAATCCGTCAAAACAGAAAACGGCTTACGTGTTGCTCTAGGCTAAAGCAAAGAATACGGAGTGACCGCTTGGCTTCTATGGGGCTTCTTTTGCGGGGAGTGACAAAATGTTCTGGAATTCAATAGTGGTAATGGTTGCACAACAGTGTGAATGTAATAAAAGCCATTGAATTGTACACTTTAAAATGGTGAACCTTATGTGAATTCTGTCAATTTTTAACAAAGGAATCTGGGATGCTCAGGTATGATGATGCATGTTGAACTTTCCAGGAGGGAGTCTTTCAAAATAAGTGCCCAGGAAATATTAACAGACGAGCTCCCCTCCAACCAGCCTCTGCGGGTCTGAGTGAGAACCTGGTTCCCCAGGCCTTGCAGAAGGGGACAGGGGAAGCAGGAGACAATGGCAAAGCTTTCTTCAGGGTTCTGAGGCCCCATGAGCTGGATGAGCCTGGTCAAGCGTTTCTCTCTAGTAGAGGGTCTTTGGTTGGGTGGAAAATGTCAGAAATTGGCCTTAGTAGGGTCTGAATTGCAGTTGTGCCTCTAACTCTTGTGAGACCTCAGGCCAAGTGCCTTCTGGATGGTGCTTTCCTCTGAGGTAAGATAAAAGGGAAGTAAGAATTCAGGAAGCACAGAAATCCTGGGATTCCACGGCCTGGTAAATATAAAGCAGGAGGCCCAGGGGCTCCGTCCCCTTCCACCCTGCCACCACCTGTTCCAAGGGCCAAGGCTCCTAGGCAGCCCCCGCGCTCCGCGGATTCCAGGCCCTCCCCCACCTACACTGGTCCGCAAACGGCCAAACCCAGGACCTTTGGCAGGTTGCGGAGTTTCGGGGGAGCGGGAGCGGGTAGGGGGAGGAGCTTGGCCTCTGATTGGAGGAGGGCTGCGGGGGAGGGGCGGTGGGCGTGGCCAACGGCTTGAGCCCGGCAGTTGGCTGTTAATTTCGGGCCGCCCCTGGTTCAGTTTCTCCGCGACCGCTCTGAGTTGACTTCTTAGATGACAACCAGGCTTATACGCACTCTCCCTATCCAGGGAAGATCAGAACTGCCTTAAGGATGCAGGAAAAACCCCGAGACCCAGGATGTGGGGAACTGGGCGCCCCCTCCCTTACCTCAGGTTGGTTGCAGAAGTTGCGGCCTTGGCGTCCCCAGGGCCACAGCTCTGTCCCCTCAGGGCGTGGCTCCCGCGCCGCAGGGCTGAGCCCCTCCCCTCGCCTCGGGCTCACCCTCGCAACTCCGCCCCCTTTTCTCCCTCTACCTCTGTGTTTGGTCTCCCGTGGCAGGATTCCATTCTCCCTTCCGGAGGACTCGCCGCCTGCAGGCCATGAAAGAGCGCAGGACTCCGAGGACCCGGACCAGCCTAGCGGAGCCGCCCTGCCCCGCCCGGCCCCGTGCCCCGTGTTCCCCGGCGGCGCCGGGGTGAGTGTCCCGGCCGCCCCTCTCCTCTCCTAGGCTGGCTCCCCCCGGGTTTTGAGGGATGTTCCGCTTCTCACCTCCCTTCCCAGCGTGAGGGGTGGAAGCTTGGGGTCAGGAGACCTCCTCTGCAAGGGCCAGGGGCTCCCATCTAAGCTCGGGATGCGGGGGCGGGGTGGGGGGACCAGGGAACCCTTTGCGAAATTTGCTCTCACCTGAAACGCGACGTTATAGTAACGCCTAAGTCAGAACCTCCACGCGAATGGGAGTGTCTTTTGAAAACAGGTGTGGCACACACTGCTTGTGGTTTTAACTTGGCCGCCTCTCTGTGTATCAAGTTTCCTCTCATTTCCTTTTGCTTTCACAGGACTGGTCACTGCCCACGATCATCAGTCAAGCATAACCAAGAGTGTGGAGGCTATTTGTGCACGCGGTCATCTAGCCACTAGAAAGTCACCTTCCAGGAGTCCCATCCCAGCAGGACCTTCCCAGGCTCCTGACTTCCCAGCCTTCACCCCAGTGTTAGCTATCTGGAAAAGGGTCTGCGAGCAGGACCTGGGGCTCTTTTCTTGGTCCATGCATTGCCCACACCCGTTTCCCCCTCAAGGTACTGAGTACTCTCCCTTCACTGAGGAGATCTGAGCTTGGTCCAGGCAGCAGCAGAAGACACAGCCCTCGGGGGTTAAGGTTCCTTCAAAGTCAAGGCTCACAGGATTCCTCAGGAGAGAGGGCTGGGCGTGAGCAGGAACCCCGCTGTAGGTGTTTGTAGCAGTGAAAAGGATGGGTCCCTTGCCCTCCTCAGAGCTCAGCTCAGACCTAAAGGCTCTTCCACTTACCATCAACATGGAAACTTGGCTCTTCACATGAGTATATCCTCCCTCTTTTGTGCAGTATCTTGTTCCTCAAACCGCCCTTCCGTGAAGGCCTGTGGGGTCAAGGGGCCTGGCCAGTCACGCAGAGGTGACTGAGCCCCGCAGACCTCAGGTCAGGTAGACATTTAATAAAGGCTTCACGACCTTGACTGTCAGGACTCGTGATTGGTGTGCGGGTTCAGGAGATTTGGATGGTCCTTTTTTTTTCTTTCCATCCAAACAGGTGCATGGTACTTGTGCCACAGACACGTGGGCAATGAGGGGAGGCTGGGGGTGGGTGGGATTTTGAGGGATATCCCTGGCTCTTCCCCTTTCCCTCTGAAGAATGCTCCTCAGTATGTCAGGGAGGGACCTGACACCAGTCGATTTGCTAGACACCCGGCAGGGTTTTCTTTGAGCTTCTACATGGTAATAGGGCAAGAACCAAAGGGACAAATTTATCTGCCAGAATGTCAGGCCATTAGGAAGGATGTGGAAGGGGCTAAATAGTGATTCATATTGAGGTCCTGGGATTTCATTACTGTTTTGAAACTTCATTCTCCTAGTCCTTGATTAAGGGTAATGGGAGAATTAATAAGAAATTACTGGTGGGAGGGGGTTGTCTTCAGAGTGGGGACCCAAGAGTACAGGCATCCTGTCAGTGGCCTGGGTTGTGTACCTGGAAGGTGGTGGGCAGCTTTGCTGGATCTCACAGTTGGCAGTGAAAGTCGTTGCAAAAAAAACATTCACTTGCTGGGGCTTCGGATGTCACCCAGTGCCCTGCCCCCTCTTCCTGTCTTGTTTTCCCACATGCCACAGAGACAAGAGCTGATCTGGCAAGGGAACAATCCCTAAGACTCCCCACATTGGGGCCCTTTCTCTGTGCTTTTCTACTCCAGTGATGACCACAGAATATTCTGGGAGTTGTCTTCAGTAAAGACTCGGGGGTCTCCTAAGGAGCGGGAATGGTGGAGTCTGTACAAAGCTAGAGCCATAATCATTAAGCACTGAGTTCATCGGAGCACAGGGAATGAGTTCATGTGTTCTTGTCCTTGGAGGACTTATAAATTAAAAGTATGGAATCATTTGTAATCAGAATAACCACCTGGCAGGGATATTGATGAACAGAGGAGGGCTTACTTGGAGACCTCTGATCTTTCCAGCCCCAAGACTCTGGGCCTAATACCCACATAATCACTAGTGTTCTGTAATTTATAACAGTGTTATCATTGATCCATGTCATTAATCATCATGAATTGGTGATTTCTCAAATGCTCTGGGTTATTTGTGTATCAACATAGAGCTCTGTGATTTACAAACACAGAAATCCTTGGAGGTAGAGAGATGCCATGGCCATTTTACAGATGAGAATACTGAAAAAGACTCCACTCCCTTGAAGGAGAGGGTATGCAGTGCACTTGCCCCATTGGGCCTGCTGGCTTACTCCTCTCTCCAGCCCCCACATTTGAGAAAGCAAGAACAAAAAAGCCAATAGGCCTCAGTTTCTCAGGATGTTTAAGGACTTTGAGGACAGCCTTCTACTTTTCATCACACAGGCACTGGGACAGACACAGAGAAGGCATTAAATATCTGTCCAATAGATTTCTCCACGTCTTCCATTTTTTAATGTTACATGTCCTCTTTTAACCCTTGTGGCTCGCATCATCCTTCCAGATGATTCACTGAGATTCTAATGTCCTTTGCTGTTATTAGGTAACTTTGGGGCACCTCCAGTGATTGACTGATTACCCAGCTCTTCCCCTAACTAGTTCTATGACCTGCAGCATGTTGTTTATCCTCTCTGCGTCTCAGTTTTCTAGGTGGTAAAATGGGTGATCCAACCTGTGTGTCATGGGTGAGGATTATAAGAAATAGCACATGGATGCTTATTCCTCTGTTTGGCAAGTAAGATGAGTTTCCTCTTCCCTGCTTGCACAGTCCTTTGTGTTCTGCGAAGAACTTTGCTATCTATGGTGCCTCACAACCAAGAAAGGAGAGTCCTGAGTCTGCCCTTCCCTAGCTACTTCAAGGCAAACTCAGATTCTGTAAAACTTTCTGAAACACTTCTGTTCTTCTGTGCAACAGCTCTCCCCTCAATAAATTTACCCTGGAATAATCTGGAGGACCAGGGGCTCATCACCCTCAGCCATTCTCCAGTCATTTGGTGTCTATCCCTTCATGAAGACCCGGAAGAGACAAGTGGGTTTGATGGTGGGGCTATGCCTTAGAGCCTCTAGTATTCATGGAGAAGCCAGCCCTTTCCTCCTTCACTAAGCTTTGATGTCCCAATGGGCCTCTGTTCCTATATTGGGTCAGGAGTCTTTGCCTTCCCACAGGGAACAAAAAGAGCATCAAAACATATACAGCACAAATGCTCAAATCCCGAAAAGGACCTCAGATTCAGGGGCCCCCCTGCTTGCCTCCTGGCTTCACTAGGGAGTGGGCCTACAGGGACACTCCAGGTGGAGGCCCATCCCAGGCCTCTGCTCTGTGCCCTCTTCTAGATGTGGATGGGAGATGAGCTGGACCTATACAGCTTTGTCCTCTCAAGTTTTCCTTTCTGCCCCTCACCTCTTCCTTACTCGTGCTTGCCTGATCCCTCTCACCTCCCCCCTTCCTTTGCTTAGCCAATAGCGGACCGTCGTCTCTGACCCTATCCCACCCAGGGTGGGACTGGAGGGCTGAGAGATCTTCATGCTCATGGAACATTCCTGGAAGAGCCACCCTTCCCAGACTCATACTGCAACTCTCAAGAGCCCTATATCCTTCTGTATCTCTCCCAGACTTGGTTGTTCTCTTGCTGTGTGGATATTTTCTTTTCTTCCTCTGGCTGCCTTCTCAGCCTTCACTTCTATTTTCTGCAGCAGGTGGGCATCACTGTAATGGCCGAGTGAGTGTGTGTGTGGTGGGGGGAGGGTATGGTGTGATGGGAATACCAGTTCTGGGGTCTGAAGGTTTCATTTGAGAACCTTTCTGCTCGATAAGCTCTATAAGAACTTGGAAAAAAAATCCCAAATAAATAACTTACATCTTCAGGTTGGAAAAGCTGTAAACTGTGGAAAGCAGTGATGTGTAAATCTGAGTTTTGGGGTAAGGAATGGAAGGCATGGGGCGTCTGGGTGGCTCAGTTGGTTAAGCATCCAGCTCTTAATTTTGGCTCAGGTCATGATCTCATGGTTCGTGAGTTAGAGCCCTGAGTAGGGCTCCACGCTGGTAGTTCAGAGTCTGCTTGGGATTCTGTCTCTGCCTGTCTCTCTCTCTCAAAATAAATAAACTTTAAAAAAAGGAATGGAAGTCATGGTAATCCATCTGAAAGAATTTACTTGAAACAGCGGGATGCTGTACAACCTCTCTAGCCCTGCTGTGGACTGTATGTATTCAAATGTCTCCACTTGGCTTTCTCCCCCACCACTCTGCAGACAAGTCTGGATGTAGGGAAGAAAGCCCAGTTGACCACCCCAGGAATCAGATACTCTTGTCTCAGCCCCCTCCATCTTGTTTTCTACCCCAAACCAAAGGCGGAGGGGCTCAGGCAAGAGTATCTTGTTTTCTCATACCTGGCACAAATCTCCATTTTCCATACCTCAGGGGAGATGGAGGGCTGTAGAGCTCAAGAGGAAAAGTCCCAGAAAAGTCCCAAGCTCTGCTTCCCTAATGATACTGGCCAAGGCTGAACTAACCTAACCCTGTTTGCAGGATTCCTCAGAAGGCAGAGTCTCATCAGAACCCTGCAAAAAAATGTGAGGATCAAGGAAGAATTAGACTCCTTTGCTTGATGGCTGTTGGGGCCCTCCCCACATCCTCCCTCTGCAGTGACCCACAGTCCTCTCCATTTACCTTCATCATGGAAGCCAGGCTCTTTGCATGGGGGTCACCCTATCCCCAGCCACGTGTTCTGCTGTACCTCACTTCTCCCTCAAGTAACTGTGAAGTGTCAGCTCTACCCAAGGGGCCTGCCCAGCCATCCACTGCTGGATGAGGTGGAGTATTTCTCTAAAATTCCTTCCAGTGGGGAGGAAGAATGTGCTGGAGGGGACCATGTTTGTGCTGGAGGGGACCTGGATGTTAAGGAGAGGTGGAAAGGGCTGGTCAGGTCCTCCTACCATCCCATTGGGAAGAACTCACCCCTAACTCAAGTACTGTCCCTAGGTGATTTACCTGGCATCTGGCAGAGTCTTCCCATGAGCATTTACATCCTATAAGGGAAAATGTCTGTTAACCCAGAGAAATGGAGAAAGCGGCTGGGAGGACTTGGTGTAGCCTTTATGTCATTCCAGAGTCCCATTGTTAGATTTTGGCTTTTATGCCAGACTTGGAACAAGGATAAAGGGTGAGCAGGGATTGGGGAAGTGATAAGTGAGGGAGCCCAGCGGTGAGGTCAGAGATTTTTCAGGTCCTCCTTGCTGCTGTTGGGACTGAGGATCTTGGAACATGAAGGAGCATTAGGGGCTGCAGAGGCTCCCATGTGTTTCCTGCCCCTTTCTTGCCTCCTGCCTTTTCTCAGTGTCATGGAGACCAGGGCTGATTGGTCAAGGGGACAGCATCTCCCCCTCTGAGATTTTCCCAGCTAAGGTCCCGGCTCTGTACCCAGTTTCCTACCACTATTCTGGCCATAGCTGCTTTCTGTCTGGCCTCTGGATTTCTTATGAAGGCAGGAATGATGGCTCCGCAAGGCCCACCAGGAACACAGAGCCATAACCATCGGGCCTTGATCTGATTGGAGTACAGGGAGCCACTTCCTGCCGGGGTGAATTCTGAAATTCATCATGCACAGTCTTGCTTGTAATAAGATTAATAACAGTTTCCATGGATATCGAACAGAAGATTCTAATACCCATCGAGGGAGGCTCAAGTGGATGGCATCTGATGGCTCTGGCAGCCCTGAGATTCTCTGAGTCTGAGATACCTAATATCATCACTAATTCTCTGTAATTTATACTAATGTTTTCAATGATGCATACCATTAATAATAATGGCTATGATAATAGCCAATCTCAAGTGTGATCTATAGAACTACACAGTACTTCTGAGGCGTACTTACCAAAGTCCATACTTACCATTGGTACTTTACCAGAAAGGAAACTAGAACCAAGAAATGGCTCTGAATCCAGCTACTCCCACAGAATGGCCCCTCACCCACAGGAGCAATTGTACTTGCCTTGGGTTACTCAGGACCCCCACACCCAGTTCTCTGCAACTGCCTCTCTTTGTTCTCTCCATCCTGCCTCCCATCCCTGTTTAAAAGCTCCTGTGAGAGCCACTTGCCTCCTTCCACCCCTGCTTGATAAGACACAGGATTTCAGTCCTGACTGGGCACCTGTTTGGCACAGAGCCAGTCACCCCCCGCCCCCCCTCCCCACCATGTCAAGTTCCTTTGGAACTTAAAATCTAGCTAACGCTTCCAGCCAGAAGTGCCGCGTTGGGCATGTGGTTCTGGCCAATCCGTCCATCCATTCATCCATCCATCACCTCCTGGATAGTGGGTTCCCCGAAGCTATACATTATCTTAAAATAAATGAAAACAGACCCATCTTGTAAAATCAGAGATCCAGAAACTAGCTCATGTCCCTGTCCCTCAGGGAAACATAGAAGGCCCTCAAGGGCATGCACAGTGTCCTTTACTTTTATTTTGCTTTCTTTTAAACCAGGCACAGTGTGGGGCACACAGCAGGTCAGCAAATGCATGTTGAACGCATGCAGCACTGATTTCTCCACCTCTCTCACTTTTTCTGCTGGGTTCAGTCTTCTTGAATTCAAGGTTCACATGCCAGGGTTCAGGCCTTTGAGATGAAACCCAGCAAACTGTGTTTCTATTCACCTCTGCAGCTCTGCAGGTAACTTCGGTACAAATCCATTTATTGAATGTTTATCCAGCTCTGCCACTCACTTAACTATGTGATGTTGGGCAAGATATTTAACCCCTCTCTACCTTAGCTTCTCCAACAGAAATGTTAATAATAATACCTACTTCACTGTGTTGTTTTGATGATAAATTGAGATTATATTAAAAAAAAACTCTTAGAACAGTGCATGGCACATAGGAAAATCTCAATAATGTCAGCTATTATTAGCAATTTAATTTTGCAGTTCAATATCCACTTGGAAAATGCTAACCTTGTGTCAACTTAATGAAGGGATAAAACTTTCCCGTAATTAGTCTGGGTAGGTAAGGCAACGGGCCCATCCTCGGTAGACAGGCAGAATTGTAATCCTCCACAGATCCCCAAAGGAATGGGTGGAAAGTATGTAACAGGGATTACTGGGTGTAACTGAGATCTCAACTCCTTCTTCATAATATTCCTTCTCAGAAGTGAATGAGACACCTGCTTTGTATCAGGACGTACCCAGTCGGTGATGGAGGTGTGAGGCTCTGAGGTTTTTCTTCCCAACGTGGGAACAGCATCAGGAAGTTCAGCTAGCAGAGGTAACAACGGTTCAAGG
This sequence comes from Acinonyx jubatus, assembly GCF_027475565.1. Classification (NCBI taxonomy): domain Eukaryota; kingdom Metazoa; phylum Chordata; class Mammalia; order Carnivora; family Felidae; genus Acinonyx; species Acinonyx jubatus. The sequence goes on along the minus strand of NC_069385.1, from coordinate 111,535,658 downwards.
AACAGGGGCTATCTTGAATACAGCATAGGGGATGTCCAGGGGAAAAATCTCACTCCCGCAACGTGTATAAATGCTAGACTCGCTGCTGGGTGTGCCAGGGAGCACCCATGAACACATGGTACAGAGGAGGTGGTAAAAGAAGAGGGGGTGTGCTCATCGTCACTTAACCAAATGGGCAGCTGGACGGAGCGGCCTGAGGCCGTGGGAGGCTGGTCAGTGGGCTGACTGGCTGTGGACCAGATGGGTTTGGGGATCCCATGGAGATGGGTGAAATTCCAGCCTCACCCCCTCATCACTAAGAAACCAAGCGGGTGCCTGCAGGAGGCACCGGCAGCTCAGAAAGGGATTAGAGAATCAGATCTCTCTTGCCCCAGCCCCACAGAGACTCCAGATGCGGGCCCAGAATCCTGGCTCTTGCTCACATTCGACTGCTGGCTGAAGGAACCAGAGGCTCAATGATCCCAACAAGAACAAGAAAATAGCCAGGCAGGAGCCTGAAATCTGCACCCATTTGCCTAGAGTTGGTGAGCTGAAGAAAGATGCCAAGTGTCCAAAATGAGGCCACAGGGCAAGATGGCTGTGCCTGTCAGAAGATGCTAAATGGCCATGATGGGCATCACAGGGTAGCTTGAGATGTAAAGGCGGGCTCCCCTCTACGGTCCGTTGGGAAACATAGCAATTCCCTCTGCCAGAGGCTGCAAGGAAGGGAAACCCTGAGTCTTGTAGTAAAACACTGACCAGCTGTGAGGTGGGAAAACTTAAATAGATCACAGAAGATCAGATCACTAAGATCTTGGGTTTAAGGCAAAAACAGGTATTTTTAAACTGTGAAGGGAGCCGTGTTCCTTTTAGGTGTTGGGAGAGCAACATGGATGGGTCTGATTCTATTACGCAAAGGTAGCAACCTCGGGTATTTACCCGTGAGAAGCCTTGTCACAACAAACTTCCTGCTGCCAACCGCATCGCAGGGAACGACTGGGTTTGAGGATCGAGGTGTGCTATTTAAAACCATGCGTTGGGTTTTCGCCCGCTGTCTGCCAAGTCTTGTCTTTTGAAGAAGGGTGTCGATTTTACCAGCAGCAATTTGTAGCTATCACAATGGCGGCGAGAACAGAGGAAGCCCCGCCTGGCTCAGACACTCACTGCAGACAGACAGACAGACAGACAACAGAGAATAGAAGACACAGAAGGACTCAGGCCCTGCTTAGGAAAATTCAGTACCTACAGACTGTGGGAGAGAAGTTATTACTGGTGTTGGAAGGGGAAAATCTGAGACAATGACCTTCCTTTTACCTGGCTGGAAATTATATCCCTTTTAAAAAAAAAAAAAAGTGTGTGTCATTTCTCTTGGAATTTCAACAGTGTTATGATGGCAAAATGAAAGCATCTCCTTTGAGGGGAAACTGAAGAATGCATCATTATCAAGAATTTGGGGAGGGGTGCCTGGGTGGCTCAGTCAGTTAAGTGTCGGACTCTTGATTTCTGCTCAGGTCATGATCTCCCGGTTGGTGAGATCTAGCTCCGCATCGGGTTCTGTGCTGACATCTCAGAGCCTGCTTGGGATTCTCTCTCTCCCTCTTTCTCTGCCCCTCCCCTACTGGTGCATGGGCACATTCTCTCACTCTCAAAATAAATAAACATTTTATTTTATTTTATTTTATTTTTTTAATGTTTTATTTAGTTTTGAGAGAGAGAGAGAGAGCATGAACAAGGGAGGGACAGAAAGAGGGAGACATGGGATTGGAAGTGAGCTCTTTGCTGACAGCAGTGAGACTGATACAGGACTCGAACCCACAAACTGTGGGATCAGGACCTGAGCTGAAGTTGGATACTCAACCGGCTGAGCCACACTGGAGCCCCAATAAACAAACATTAAAAAAAAAGAATTTGGGGAAAGGGGGGTTGGACTATTGGTCAGAAAGCTTAAGAACTAGGTTGGGCTACCTCTTCTTTCCAAAAGATCAGAGAACTGAAGCTTTTCTCAATCAGGAAGAAGGATCTGGGTGGGTAAGCCATTCTCCTGGTAGGGACTAAGAGTTGAGGAAGAGGAAGAGGTGGGAAGATGGGTGTGGTCATTGGAGTGAGCTGTTGTGAGGCTTTCTATCTTATGAGGATGAAGTTAACAGGCTTTCAGGGCAGAGGGGACTAGGTGAGACTGGAGGTAGAAGGTTATTAAGCAAGGGACCTCCTAGACATCACCAGGGCAGGAGAAGGGGTGATCACAAGGATGATCTGAGCAAGACCTTCTGAAGCCTGGGGGGATCTTCCTGGCCAGGGGAGGGAATGCATTACAGGCCAAGAATGGCCAGAAAGGCCAGTGTGAATTCAGAGGAAACCACTTAACAAAGGGACCTTTGCCTGGAGTCAACATTCTGAGAATTTTACCAGACATGGAGGCCAAACCAATTGCTTCCAGATTAGGCGGTAAATCTGAGTACTTCCATCATTCTAAAATATAATCTATAATGGATTGAAGGGAGGAAGAGAGAACAGGTGAGGCAGTGCGATGATATGGGAAGAGCGAAGGCTTTTCAGCCAGACTTACTGTGTGACCTTGGGCAAGTTATTTAACCCCTCTGGGGCTCAAGCCCTTCATCTGTAAAATCAGCATAATAATATCTACTTTGGGAGGCTTCAGTAAGAAATGCCTGTCAAGTACCAACACAGTACCTGGAAACTGTAGGTGCTTAATAACTGTTAATTTCCTTCCCCTTCCCAAAGCTGTGCTTGAAAGTCGATCATTATATGTCCAGTCGGACTATCCAATATGGTGACCAGTACTAGTCACAGGTGGCCCTCAAGCACTTTACACATGGCTAGTCTGAACTGAGATGTGTTCTGAGTGTAAAAAACATACTAGATTTCCAAAACTTTGGTGGTGGTGGTGGGGAACTAAACTTAAATGTCATATTTATAATTTTATAGTGATTACACATTGAGATAATAATATTTGGGAAATATTGGATTAGCTAAAATATATTATGACAATTAATTTCACCAGTTTCTTTATACTTGCTTTAATGCAACTACTGGAAAATTTAAAATGACTGTGGATCACACCGTATTCCTATCTGACAGTGCTAATCTAGCCATTAGATGTAGCTAGGGTTGGGAAGCTGTGTTCCAGAAGTTTATTCGTTTTTATACTTTGAGTTTATGCTTTGGTTCCTTGTTCCAGTTTCCCAGGAAAAGACCCTTTTGAAAAAGTGTCATTCAGGGCTCAACCAAATGGGTGGAGGGACCTGTGCACCCCTGGTGGCTAAGTGTGGTGATGGCCACAGTACAGGAAAAAGGAGGCAGGGCTGGTATTTGAGATACAGAGAGGTACCAGGTGGGACAGTCAGAATAGCTGCGGACGGACCATTCCTTCTTCGCCTGGAGCTTCACTCCAGATCCCTCTACCATTCTTTATTTCAGAAGGACGACCCCATTCTCTCTTATTTCAGAAGGCTCCCATCGTATACACGAACTTGGCAGGGAGCAGGCTCCCACCAGGCAGTAATAAACACAGGTGCAAGAGAAAATGTCACTTCAAAGCCACCTTCGGAAAACCGCAGTTTCCAGAGAAATGAACAGCAGACATTCACAGATATGAGAATGTTCTTTTTTTTCTCTCTCCCAAGAAGTGTGGTTGGTTTTGTTTTTTTAGACTGTACATTTTACTGTACATTTTTTTTAAGCAAAGAAAGTTGGCATTTATATTCTGACCACAGGGATGTTGCTTTCCAAAAGCCCCAGTCAGAAACATGACAAACAGAAGTGCAAGTACATATCATGTCACGACAGAGCTTGGGGTCACTGACAGGAGTAGACAGTTGGTTCCTCCTCTTCCGGTGTCCACCATTTTCCCTCTGGGTGTCTGAACCCAAAGGCAAAAAGAAAGGTGGTATTTGGGCTCAAGTCTTCAATGGCTACATTTAGAAAGACTGAAGAAGAAAGGTTCAGAGAGAAAAAGGAGAGAAGAAAAACTCGGGCAGGGGAAGAGGGAGGGAAGGAGAGATTTCCTTTCTAGTCACCCAATTTTGTGGTTGCCACCGTGATGGGGGAAGACATGTGCCCTGGCCCCGGGACTGGCCTGGAAAATTAACTTGTCTCGGGAAGAGACTGGCCTGGTCTGTTAATGACTTTGTCAGGACCAGAAAGGGACTGGGGAAGGCAGAGAGTCACAGGAAGGACAAGTATGAAGACAGGAGAGTAGAAGGGAGGAGAGAGGAGGCAGGAGGGATCTGAGTCAGTGGAGAAGGACAAAGACAAGGGATTTGGAGGCTCCTGGGTTGGAGCCAGAAGGCAATCCTGCATAGACAGTTCCCCACCAGCTCCTTGTGTGTTCCGGGTGGGTTTGGGGGCCGCCAGCTCAGCTCCGGGTCTGAGCCTATTAGAACCCTTCAGCAGAAGGGGACTCACCTGGATGTTGTATGTGGTGTGGTTGGCAAGTGGAAGAAGGGAGAAGAACAAAAGAGAGGCTAAAGATCAATGGCAGAGACTCAGAAGAGCAAAGGATGGGTTGGGGAGACCGAGGGAGAGGTAGTATGTTGGCAATGAGGAGAGACCTGAAAGATGGAGAGCAGGAGAGACAGAGATGTAGGAGAAAGCCCTCGAGATGCTTCTCATGCAGTATCTCCGTGGCCATATGTCCTCTGCCCCCTCTTGACATGGTCTGGGGTGTGGAGGTTAATGCCCCTTGTGGAAAGCCCATGTACCCTTCCCATCGCCATATGTCATTTCCACAGATGGATCCTCCTCAAGGATGTCATCCAGGAAAGGCATCCCCCCACGTGCCACCCTGAGCCACCTTCCTCAGGGACAGACAAGGGATGGACTCTGGACACAGAAATGCCTGAGCCAGGGTGTAGACAGCATAATGAATCCCAAACACCACCCCAGGAAGTGGCCTTGGTACCTGCCCTGGCTTGGTCACTAACTCACTGTGTGACCTTGGGCAAGTCCTTTATGCTCTGGGGGAAAGGGAGAGAGGGCTAAGGATGAGATGTTTGCAAACACCTCTTCAAACTTCAAAACCCTACCATCCTAAAAAGATTCAGATTCTCCCCCTCCAAAACCTCTAGAAGACTTCCTCTGTGTCCAGGAGGAAGCATAGCGATGCTCTACCAGCTTGTGCTGTTGGTACTGCTGATCTGGAAACCATAACATCTAGAGGCATGGAAGAGTTCATTTGTCCTTAGAACTTAAAGGGAATCCCAAGAGCTGGTACAATCCAGTATTTTGCAAATTAGGAGACTGAGGTCCAAAGAGAAAAAGGGTCTTGCCCAGTATGATCAGCTGGTTCTCCGGTGGTGGCTCCAGAACCCGAATGGAGAGCACTGGACTCCACGTCCAATGCTCCTTTGGCCATCCCACTCTGCTTTCCTCAGAAACCCTCTTGGCCTGTCACAGGCTCATGGAGACTTTCTGTCCCAGCTTCCCCTGAAAGAGGTAAAAATCCTAAAGCAATTCCAAAGGTTAACATCCTTTATGGCCTTAGGCCTCATAAAGCCCTTCTCCCTTTCCCACACATAAGTCCTGGAAGTTAACCTTCTGGCTTAAGCTGATGTGATGGCTGTGGGGCATCATGTTTAGCAGAGGAAGCTGGGTCAGGCATGGCGGTGAGGGCCCATCCCTCCCCAGTGCTCAGGTGGTTGGGAATAACAAGGAGTCTGGGCAGGGGATGCCCTAGTCTTCCTTCCAAACAAGTGTGGGACCAGAATCGCTCCCTTCTCTTGTCAACTGACAGTAGATAATCTCCCACTACCGGGGCTGCTGGGAACCCGCTCTCGCACGAAGAGTAAATTCTCCGTGATCTGTGTGAATGAAGAGGAGGAGTCTGGAAGTGGGAAAAATAAGTTGAGGAATAAAAACAACACTGGAGCCATAAGCAATCCAAAGCCGCTTGCTTACACGCTACATTCGTGATTAGAAAGGAGGGAGTCCGCCTTTCCAAACACTCAGGGCTCAGTCCGACATTTTAGCGATTGAGTCCGCTTTCCCTGAGCACACCCCGGCTGGGTGGGTGGGTGGGGGACAGGCCTGGAAGGGGGTGTGGGTGGTGGTGGGGGCGTTGACAGGGAGACGAGACTGTCCCTGGATGTAAACATCACCATGGAAACTCCACAAAGACTTGCCAGTATAGATTCTTTCCCCTTTATCCACCCTGCAAGGGTGAGAGGAGGAGCCTCCCCACCCCCCCACCTCCCGCCCCACGGGCCTACACCGTGCTCTCCATCACCCACTCGGAGCTGCCAAATGTTCCCCGGGCCCCCACCAGGTCACTCTCCTCAAAGGGCAAGAGCATGCCGTTGACAGAGAGGCTGCGCTTTGTCCAGATGTTCGAGACCCTCCGAGGGGGGCTGTAGCCACCCGGGGCGACCCCTCCGGCTGCCGCAGCCGCAGCGGCAAAGTCCCCCATGTCGAAGGAGTGGCTGCGCTTAGCCTTGCCCTCCAGGGGCAAGGGGAGCAGGCTCCTGGCCCGGGCCGCAGGCGGCCCCAGCAGCGGCTCTCGGTCCGAGTGGTGGCCCCTGGCCGATGTCCCAGACCCTCTCCCGCCCGGAGTCCTGGAGTCCAGCAGCTCCTCCTTTCTCTGACTCTTGAGGTCCAGGGAGGCAAAGGCCCCCATCAGGCGGTCAAGGTTGGGCTTGGGGCGGGGAGCAGGCGGGGGGAGCCTCCAGGGGCCCCGTCCCAACCCTGCGGCCTCCCCACTGCCCAGGGAGCTGGAGGAAGAGGAGTCGCTGCCTCGGGCCAGGCTGGCACTGAAGTGCACGAGCTCGTTGCGCACCACCACCTTGGGCGGCCCCGGCACGGGCGCCCCGCCGGGCGCGCTGGCCAGAGGGGGCGGCGGGGCCCCGTTGGTCTGCGAGTGCACGTTGCTGACCGCGGCAGCTGCCAGCTTGCCCGGGGCCTCCTGGTTGCAGACCTTGTAGCGCACCATGAGGATGACGATGAAGACCAGGAGTGTGGCCACGATGATGCCGCCGATGACCAGGATCATGGTGCCACCCAGGATCTGGCTGTGCATCGACTGGCACTGTGGGTAGTCAGCCTTGGTGAAGAACTGGGCGCAGCCCACGATGTTGGTGGCTGTGAGCGTCGTGGCCGTGTCGTCCCACATGGCCAGCACGCACAGGTCGTAGCCGGTTCCTGACACCAGGTTGTTGACCACGAAGGCCTTGTTGGAGGCTGGAATCATCCTGGGGTGGGTGGACGCAGAGGGGGAGGACGGTGAAGGTCAGCAGAGGTGGTAATAGAGAGAGTGACAAGGACAGGAGAGGCAGGGGGAGGGAGAGACAGACAAGGGGACACAGAGAGAATGAGGTGGAGCAGAGGAGAGAGGGACAGGTGAAGAGACAGGAAAAGGAAGGGAGGGCAGGTGACAGGAAGTGGACAGGAAATGGTGAAGGAGTCCAAGAGGTGGGAGGTGAGGGGTGCAGATAAGGAGCCAGAGAGGGACGGGGGGTGGGGGGTGGGGTGAAAAAGGCAGTGACAGAGTTTCGGGGGTAGAGGGGTCAGCGAGAGGTGCACACGCAGACCAGGTGTAGAAATACAAAGGTCAGGGGTGTGGAGGGTGGTTAAGAGATGGAGGTACAGAGAAGAAGGGGGACACCTCGGGGAAAGAGATGGGAAAGGAAACACGGGAGGGGCAGAGGGAGAGACACGGAGAGACAGAGAGGTTAAAGGCTGCAGAAGCAGAGACTAAACCAAGGGAGCCCCCTCCCCCAGCCTGACTCCATGGTTCCCTCAGACTCTGGGAGGTGGTGGGCGCCAGGCCCACCCTGGCCCTGCTCCAGCCCCCCGGGGACTCCACCCCTTTTTATGTCCTGGAGATTCATCCACACTGCCAGAGCCCCTCCCTGGGCCTACGTTGTGCAGGGAGAATGCTTGCTGCTGCAAACCAGATAGAAAGGGTCTAAGCAGAAGAGAACTGGAAGCGGGGAGAGGGTGTTGACAGAGGTGAGGGGCACCACGCGACGTTGAAGATGGGAAGGTGATTCTGCTTCCCAGAGAGAAGGGATGATTCCTCCGTCATGGGCATAGCGGGCCAGCCTCATCCAGAGAGGCCTGGAAAGAGATTCTCTGCTTGGGGAGGTCTGGACTGGTCCCTCGGCTCTGGGAGGCTCTGGTGGGGCAGCAGTGTCCCATGCTGGGGCCCGTCCACTCTCCTGGGCCTCTCCCACCTGGACCCTCCAGCAGCCTGGAGGTACACCCTGATCTCTAAGGCCCTGTCTGGGTATCAGGCCTTGTGACATCTCGGGAGACCATGCCTGTGTCACCCCATAAACACTCCTGCAGAGAGATTCACCTCGGCCTGGAGGGGCCACGTCCCTCTCTGCCTTTCCCACCGCCCCTCCTCCCAAAGGGCCCTCTGTTTTCCAGTCCCCTACTACTCAAGGGCTCCATCAGCACCCGTCAACCCCTCAAACCAGAGCCAGGCAGCTTAATTGAGATCTCAAATATGAAATACCGGAGCCTGAAAACTTCCACCAGGGGACTCCGCACGCAGGATCGGAGCTGACAGGCATTTATTGACATCCCGTCAGTGGGCAGCCCCAGAGGCCGTTGCCTCCCTCCTCATTCTCCCAGCCTGCTCTGCTGATGGGGAAGCCACAGGGGAGGAAACTTTGTCCCCAGCCCCACCCCTGGCCCATAGGTATAAGAGGTAGGGTGGTGGGGCTGGGGCTGGGGCTGCCGGGGCGGGGGGGGGGGGGGGGTGGGGGGTGGGAGGGAGAGTTGTGTAATTGCCAGGCCTACAGGCCAGCCCCTTGGGTCTGTCTGTTTCACCTGGGCATCACGGCAACCCTGTGAGGGTAGGGACTGGTGCTGTCATGACAGAGGAGGAATGGCCAAGACTCAGAGAGGTGAAGTGACTGGCCTGAAGTCACACAGCTAGGACTGCTAGGAGGGGCCACTGGCCTTTAACACTAGTTTCTAGGCCCATAGTCTGGGCTTGCTCCTTACCATGTGATAAACATGGGGGCATTTTTCCTCATCTCATTGAAAAGCCCACCCCAGCCTGTAGGCTGTCAGCCACCCCTTCCTTGGAGCAGCGCCCAGAACACCACCGGGGCTCACACTCCTCCTCCAATAGGATCTCTGGTCTACTGGGCCACCCACTGGGCAGAGCCCAAGGAGTCCTATGTGACCAGGGCCACACAGGCCCCTCTTCGCTTCCCCTCGAAGCTAATGATGTAAGTTGGAGAGGCAGGAGCTATATACACCCAGAACACAGACGACAGTAAGAGCCAACACTACGTGTCAACTGTAGGCCAGGCCCTATTTTCTGTCTATTAACTCCCTTAGTCCTACAGCAACTCTCCAAGGTGGCCACTCCTGCGATCCTTACTCTGCAGACAGGGAGGAAGAGGTGCTGAGGTAAGAGGCAAACATATACAGCTAGCATTTGGCTCCAAATTCGTGCCACCCAGCACCTTGCTGGGACATGAGTAATGTAAGAGCACGTCCATTCGAGGAGGGGATGGCCCAGCTCATTTACTGAACACCTGTTGTGTGACAGGGTTTCCGCATTCAGTATGGCATTCAACCTTTGCAACGATCCCAGGACACGGGGGATGGACCATGAGCCCAGAAATCCTATCGGAGTTTGGCTGTCTCCTCCTGGAAAGCAGACTACCACTACTGTTGATTAATAATAAAGAAAAAGAGGAGTTAATGCCGAGGGCTGGCTTACTATGTGCCAGGCACTGTTCTGAGATCTTTAAGGGGATTAATACTCATAATAACAATTGTCATCTCCATTAGACAGACAAGAACCAGAGGCACAGAAAGGTTAAGCGGCCTCCCCAAGGGCTCCCAGCTAGGAACTGACAGTGCTGGGATCTGAACCAGGCAGTTGGGCCTCAGGGCCCCCACTCCTGACTACTGAGCCATTCTGCCTCTCAGACACTGCCCTGTTTTCCTGAGGCCTCAGGGCAACTTTGTTTGGGCAGGACCCTGCCTGGCCTCTCCCCACCACCCCCCAGTCCCTGCTTCCCAAATCAGGCAAGATCAGAAGGTGATGAGGCCCCAAAGGGCTGTGTTGTTGACAGAGGTGCGATAGGGCGAGGCAGATCCTTGGCACCAGGGATGAGGGGTTGGGCTGGAAAAGCTTTGCACCTTAACTGGCCTGTCAGCAACAAGGCGGGAGGAAAGGGACTACCTTCCAGGATTAAGAGCAGGGAAGCAGCTCCTGGTTCCTGTGTGTGTGTGTGTGTGTGTGTGTGTGTGTGTGTCTACTTACAGGAGAGCCAGAGCCAGCTGGCTCCAAATAGCCTTGGCAGTCAAGTCCGCCTTTGCCAAAAAAACGGTAATTGCCGAACACTAACCTTGTGCCTGGAAGTCTGCGCACATTATCTCACTTAACCCTCCTGACAGCCCCCGGAGGGAGTCATTATCATCATTCCCAATTTAGGGAAGGGGGACGTTAAGCAGTTGTCGCTTCCCCTCCCTCGGGGGAGTGGTGGAAATGAGGCCAGATCTGGATCCTCGGGGACTCAGAGCCCACACTTCTAAGCAAGACTGCTTCCCACCCCAGGCAGTCAGGGAGATGAACTGCGCGAGAAAGTCATGTGAAATGGGTACTATTCAAACTCTAGTGACAGAACTGAACTCATCTCTGGCCCGGGTGGCCCTGTCTACCTGCTCATGCTCCATAATACAATCAACTGCCGATCCTCACGGTGAGAGGTGGAGAGCCTGGGTCCCCCTTCACTCCTGTCCATGCCCCACGGGCACTGTGGTGGCAGGTTCTCCTGGACTTCTCCCTTCCTTCCCTCTCCACACACACACACTTTTGCTTAGGTCCTACTATCTCTGGTGCGCCTGAATGCAGCAGCCTCCAAATGGCCTCCCTGCCTCCACCCGTGCTCCCTTAAAGTCCATGCTCAGCACCGCCATCCCCAGAGTGCTCCATCTGAAACAACTCTGGCCATGCCCCTTGCCCACTGAAACATTCTTCAAGGGCTGCCCATGACCTACAAGAGACAGGCCAAGCTCCCGAGCTGGGCTCCCAAACCGGACTGCCCATCACAGTCTTGTACTTCCGTTCACACACCCTCTGACTCTGCCCACGGTCTTTAGGAAAACACCTCGGAATCAGCTGGGTTCTTTAGGGGCAGAAGGCACACAGAGGGATATGTTACAAGGACCTCATTACAAAGGGGTAGATTTAGGGATGGGGGACCGCAAGGGAACATGTCATAACCCAGGGTTGATAGCAGCCAAGCTGTCACTCAATCTAGCCCTGAGCATATCAAGGGGAGGTCACCAGATCCAGGAAGG